>NC_092831.1:27252197-27557808 GCF_039878825.1 Excalfactoria chinensis
TGATCTAAAAAAGCAAGAGCTAATGATTGGTACAGAACTGTGAGTGACTTAGTCCATTAGTTTGGTGGCTGAATTGACCTAGCGCCGTGAGCCTCGCAGTTTGTGGTATTACAATTCTGATAGGGCTCATAGCTTTCTGGGCAATAAAACCGCCTTTTGCCTCACCAAATGTTTGTGTCATTTCAAACTGAAAGTTCTCTGAGCAGATCTGCACAAAATGGTCATGCCATCAGAAACTAACTTCAGTGGGAAGTTCTCCACTGAGTTCCACCTCTGGAGCCACCTCTCAGGGCTCATCCATGTTCTCTTTTGTTTTTGTCACAGCGGCCTCTCCTTACTCATCCTGAAGCAGCAAGGCATTACCTCTTTACAGTTCCAGTCCTTGAAGCAGATCAGCGCTGGTAACATCTACATAACAGACAACAGCAATTTGTGCTACTATCACACAGTCAACTGGACCAGCCTTTTCAGCACACCCAGCCAAAAGACAGTGATTCATCGAAATAAAAGAGCGGAGAACTGCAGTAAGTACTGCTTCTCAATGCGAATCTTCTCGCCTGTGATTGGCTCACTTTGGGGGAAGTGGTTTAAGTACTGACAGGTTATATTGTGTGGACAGGCCAGAAGTGCAGCTGGGGTCGAAAGCCCCACAAACAAGAGTGGAATATTGATCATTTGCAGAATCTAAAGATATGGTTCCAAGGAGATTTATAAACAAATGAAGTATTTTAAAGCATGAGTGATTGAAATGGAGAAAAGAAAAGGCACTGCTTCCTTACTGTGGTATGAACTTTGGAGATAAGAGATAAAGTTTTATAAAGACAGATTCTGAAGATTATAGATGTGGAGCGAATGTAGTTTTTTATTGACTTTCATTTACAGCTCTCTTCTTACAGAACGAAACAGGCATCTTTTGCTTTTCCTGCTCTTCTCCAGAGTGGTTCTCTTAATCTTCAACGGTCACTTTTGGGACCGCTGTCTGATAACTGTGTTCTCCCTTTCTGTACTGTACCTATCTGACAAGGAAGGTTGCTAGCAGACTTTCAGTTGGGCCTAAGTGTCTTTCAGGAAAGCTTATGTGTGGCAATATCTAGACTAAGATCATATTGAAAAACAAATGAACGCTGTGTAGCAGATGAAATGAGTTGGTTATGCAGAAATCACACAGCAACTTGCATAATACTGCAGTTCATTTTAAGGATACAGTTACACTGCTAGAGAGGAAATCCATTAAATTGTGGTATGTGTAAGTGATATTTCTGTTCTTTCAGATTTAGACAGGCAGAAATGTTTTTTTCAAGCTGTGATCCTACTTTTAAGTGTTTATTTTGTTCCCTCTCTTTGAAATACTGTTCTGCATTGAAAGGCTTTTTGGCTATGCTCATCACTGTGGTCTGAGGGTAGGTTCCAATATTAGCTGAAACATACCTTTGTGTCCACATGGCTATTTTTTTTCAGTTCTTCTGTCATGTGTCTGCTCTCTGGGCAGCTGTTCTAGCACCTCACCACTCTCATAGTAAAGAACTTCCCTATGACATCCAACTTAAATCTTTCCTTCTTCAACTTAAAACCCAAAACCTTTCCCCTTGTCCTGCTGTTATCTACCCTTGCAAAGAGTTGACTCCCCTCCTGTTTATAGGCTCCCTTTAGGTGCTGGAAGGCTGCAATGAGGTCACCCTGCAGCCTTCTCTTCTCCAGGCTTAACAAGCCTGACTCCCTCAGCCTGCCTTTGTAGGGGAGGTGCTGAAGCCCTCTGATCATCTTTGAGACTCTCCTTTGGATCCTCTCCAACAGCTCTCTTGTCTTTCTTGTACTGGGGGACCCAAACCTCTTGCTGCTCAACTGTATTCCAGTAGGATCCTAGTGGTCCAGTTTTACTGTGAGATACAAGAACCTAAGAAATTTCCAGACAACACGGGATTCCTTTCTACCATGTAAGGCTGCGCTCTGTGGAAGAAACTTATTGTTCTTGCTGATCTCTGCTGTTTTTATGTCTTTGCTTTTTTACATCAAGGTTAGCTGTAGCAATCTGATAATGATGCATCATTTAAAGAAACAGCAAATAATTGCAGCGACAAAAACAACTCATGTCCAGAGAGATTCGGTATGAAAAGGAAGTAATAGGATGCAACATAAGCTCCCTAGCTCCAAAATAAAGTAGTGCTTGCTTTTTGCTTCAAGAGCTGCATGACTTACTGCATGTTAGAAGACAGTGGGAAACTGCTTGGGTGAACTTGGTGGCCAGCTGGACACAGCTCTTGGGATGGTAGTCCCATAGCAGGTGTTGGGACTGCTTTATCAAATACCTCTTTGCCCTTGCCAGTGGTTACTAAATTGGAGTGTCTTGGAAATGGCTACAGCTGTTGAAACTCAGACTTCCTGAGCAAATGCAAAGTAGAACATACTGACAAATTGCACTCTGGTGCTGTAAGTCTTGTCAGTACATTTGCACACAAAGGGAAAATGTGAACTTTATTTGACTTTGACCGTGTTGAGGATTTGCTGTAGTAGAAGCTTTTATTTCCCAGGAAGAAAAATACTACTGAAGATGTTCTATGCAATTTTACACCGGGAGAATCTTCATGAGAAAAACAGATCTCTTTTTCATTTCCCTTTGAAAAGTAACTATATAAGATACACTACCAGGGATTTAGTTCTAAAAATGAGTTGTAGGCTATGTTTATTAAATGGGCTGTATTTAATGAACGTGGGCTGTGGGCCGGGTTACTTAGATCAGAATGCAATGTCTTGGGCTGCTAATTTCCTGAATCAAAAATGTAACAACGGTTTTCTATCTATGCACGTCTTGTATGAATTAATCAGAGATGTTTTGTGGCCTTTGGAGAGTCAGCATTAGATGAGAAGAGCTACCTTGCGCTTCAACTCTACCTGTCAGTCAGCACCTCTCTGGGGGTAACTGGGTTCTGCTGCAGGTTAGGTGTCTAACTAAAATCTTCACCCTTACTTTGGGTAAGACAGAACTGGTCCTTCAAGCCAGATGCATTTGTCCAGCATGCTTGGAAGCATCTGTGATGTTCAGGAGATGGCAACATACTGGAGTTTTGGAGAGCTTAAAATCTTCTGTGGTCTGAGTGTTTGTGGTCTGAGGGCAAGCCACCAGGGCTTCAGTTTCTGCCTTTTGGTTCTTTTGCCTGTTTCAGACCCACATTCTTCAGGCACTTGCGTGTATGCACACGTCTGAGTGACAAACAAGCCTGATCTGAATGATGAAGGTTAAAGCATACGTAAATATTTGCAGGATTGAAGTGTAGCATCTGTGGTGGAAATACTGTTTGTTTACATGGCAACTAGCAGAGTGTGAATTGTTAATAAAAATACCCATTAAAGATTTTTTTCGAACCATTTCCCACAAAGAAACCAGTCTAGACCACGTTAATTATTACAGCCACACTCTGGTGTGTTTATTATTAGTTCTTTGTGTATTTTGAGGCACTGTCAGCTTGTTACTGCTTTCCTTACTGCCTAGTGATTGCAAATGGCTTAGAACAGGTTACAGCAGACATTTAAAATGCATGTATGAGCTTCTAAGTTCATGTAACCAGCCTCTTATTGAGGTGATCTTTATTTTAAACTGTGAAACGGTGATTTATCTTTCCCACACGGTTCAAAATTGTCTTCTGCTGAACTTAAAAGTAATGAAATACTAAAATATCAGTGAGGGAGTTAAATATTCCTAGGAATGTGCAGTCTGTAGTAAAGCTTATCTGTGAGATAATGCTGACACAGCAGAATTTGGTGTAAGTTTCTTCTTTTTTTAAATGAAAATAATGACAATGGACTTCAGTCAGTGGGAATTGCTGCAGCCCATGATCACTGGTGAGATGCTTGTGAACTGCACAGAGCCTGGGAGATTTGGAAGCGTGTTAGAAGGGAAGTGTGAAGGATGAGCTGAGCTTTCAGCAGCTGCTGCACCTTTAGCACAGCCTGATGGTGTCTCCCAAAGTTGTTTTTTTTCCATGCCCACGGCCCTCTGGTGCAGAGCTTTTTGCTCAACCCCCACCTGACCCTCCCCTGATGCAGCTCCATGCTGTTTTCTCAGGTCCTCTCATCAATTGTATACTTTCGATTGTCTCCTGCTATAACTTGTAGTACTAAACACAGTTTGTGCTTAAGCCTTATTCTGTTATGAAGATGATCAATGCACAGTGAATGATGATAAATCTACTTGCTAGAAAATGCACTCCAGTGGTTAGATTTTACCACAGCTCTGTGCTGAAGTCAAGAATGGGCTTTTTTTTTTCCCAGCATGGGTATTTTATGGAACAAGTCAGAGACAACTCATGATAAATACAAGAGCGCACAAAATAAATCTAGATAAAAATGGCCTCTTATATGAAGCTATTTAAATAATTGCTGTCAACTCTACTGACGCCTGCATTATGCAGGGAAACCTTTCCAGGCAAAGGTTGTTATAAATGTTGTTCTGAATTATGTCAGTTTAGCCACCAATTAAAAGCTTGAATATCAAGTGTCAGGTTTCATACAAAGCTAACTGAAGTCTGCAGGAGTGTTTCAGTTGAGTTTGAGGAGCTTTGGATGAGGCCCCTAAGAACGGAGCCATTTTTTCCCTTTTTCTAAGCTAACTCTCTTGTGTTTTATCTAGTTTGGGGAAATTCTAACCTGTGTGACCCCACTGATTAATGAGCATTTGTTCTAAAAATCCTAATGAAAATAAGTTCCTGTCAAAAGCTTTTTTGCTCTTTCCTTTCACATGTGGCCGTAGGATATGTTTGAGCTTCTGAACATTCTCAGCCACTGAAAATGTCCAGTAATACATCTGAAAGTCAAACATCTCTTTAGACATCCTTGAAAAAAGAAAAGACAAACTTAATGGATTGTTTTTTTGTTTTTTGGTTTGTGAAAGTGAAATAAGCAGAAAGAAACTCAGAAATAAGCAGGAAATAAGAAGAAATAAGGAAACAGTGATTTTGTTTTGCTTGTTTCTTTTCTCACACTGCTGGTACTTTGTTGGCTAGATTCCAATAGGATAATCTTAACTTCATGCAAAAGCTCTTCATTTCATTTGGATGTGGCTCTGCCTGTACCCGGAGTGATCTTGTCACAGTGTCGCTGCTATTTGAAGAAAGGAATTCTGAATTCAGAGTAGTCTAATAATTGAGGGGGAAGAAAGGAGAATGACTGATAATAAAAGCGTAATATTGAGTTACAAAAACATTAGGAAAAATAGGAAACTGCCTTTGGATGATGAGAGTGTATAAAACTGTATTAGAACCTAAAGTGTTCTTGGGATCGAGGAGGAGCACAAAGGGATCTCTTAAGTAAGATGTTTTTTAAGTTTTCCTTTCGAGTTCTTAAATCCAATCATTGACTGAAAAATAAGACTGCTGGTGTAAAAGGTTCGATTGTTTAAAAATAGTCTCAGATGGTTATTCCTTTTTATTTCTTGATACAGTTGGAGCCTGAAAATGTCTGTTAAACCCAGATACCCTTGCAGCAGGTACTGTGAGGCAGGGCCCATGCGTGGGTCTGGTGACCATCTGGTCATCACCACCAGACTCCTTGAGGTGGGCAGAGCAGGCATGAAGTGCTGGAGTTTGTTCTAAGGGAGCCTTTAAGTGTGCTCTGAATCTCATGGCAAGACTGGGGTTCCCCCAGAACCATCTGCATCATCCAGAGCTTCACAGGCAATGATGAACCAGGCCAGAAGGGACCTTCAGTAGCACCACATTAGTTACCCTCCTGAATCTAAGTGTGCAAAGCCCGCGTTGCACTGAATGGTGTAAAAGTAGGTGGAAAAGGGAATGTTGGTTGCATATTGCATTTGATAATATGAAACTTTTACCTAGCTCCTTCAGCTTCAGTGAAGTTCAGTCAGTAGTAGGATAGTGGAACTTCTGGCTTCAGGTAGTTTCTATAAGAATGTTACCATACTTTTAAAAAGAAAGTTAGGTTTAGAACTGATTTGGAAATTATTTTTTTATCTGTGGGGTTTGTTTGATGTTTGTAGCTCCTTTGGCTTCAGCAGAATGACTCTGGATTTGCAGTAGAGTTCAAGGCAAGAGAATAAGGTGTCTTAATGTAACACTGTGCTAAATAGCTCTGGTCTCTCATGCTGTGCTGCAGTCTCTGAGAATTCATCGCCCAACAGGAATTAAATGGCCACCTGCAATTATTCCTTGTTTAATTACTTTCTTGTTGGCTGTAGCTGACTTGAGCTTTCATCCAAAAGAAGAAGGAAATTGGAATGATTGTTGCCATTCAAGTGTTGGTTATGCTGTTGTCCCCCTGTGAAGGTGCGCTGTTCTATAGGTGTTTTCTGTGTGTGGAAACACTGAAAAGCAGGTGAGGGGAGTTGTAAGTTTGCTGGTAGTGTTCTGGCTTCTTAAAATACCCCTCGGTGCTTTGCTCAAGCTGTTTTTAGTGGATCAGAGAAGAAAGCGTTGATGAATTTGCTGTCTCTGATATTTAGGAGACAGTTGTTATTTTTGATCTACTCACTCGACTGTAGGAGCTATTTACATAAACTGTTTCATCATGGAGAAGAGAATTCAGAATATGAGTTCAGCGCTTCCACGTGGTGGGGTTTGGCTAAATTAGTAGAAATGGACTTTCTTCAGATTCTGAGGAGGGAGTATTTGTTTGATTTGCTCTTTGCTCATTTCCACCATCTCTCATTTGTGTAGTGAAGAATTTGTATAAAATAGCAATACATAATTCTGTTGTTTGGAGCCACCTTTCCCTCATCTTCTGTTAACTTTATTGAAGTTGAGTTTTTGTTTCAAGTTGGACAATGTTTTACTCTGTGGGCTGCTGGTTTTTTTTCTGTTTAATACAAAAAACTCTTTGCTGTCTTTTCAGTCACTTTTGCACCAAAGAATTTATAAATCACAATTAATAGTAATACTTCTCATAGAATGGTTTGGGTTAGAAGGGACCTTTAATATCCTCTAGTTCCAACCCCCTTCTATAGGCAAGGACACCTCCCAGTAAACCAGGCTGCTCACAGCCCCATCCAGCCTGGCCTTAAATGCTTCCAGGGAGGGGGCATCCACAGCCTCACTGGGCAGCCTGTGCCAGTGTCTTACCACCCTCACAGTAAAGAATTTCTTCCTAATGTCTAGTCTGAATCTACCCTCATCCAGTTTAAGGCCGTCTCCCTGTGCCAGGGAATTCTACATCTTAATCTGTACTTTATAAGATGAAAAAGCTGTTTTGAAGCCTAGTGGGTTCCCATCTCTTTGAATGCTCTCAAGGGACTTGGAAGCTGTTAAAATTGCTCTGTGCTTTTCTACTTGTTATCATAGAAGTTTGTTGTATCCTTCCTCACCTGTGTCTAGGACTGTTTGTTCCCTCATTGTGATCGGGTCTGCAGCACTATTTTTCTCACTTCATCCTTTCCAAAAGAAACAAATGGGAACTGGGTGTAGTACTCAAACTGTGTGTGCATAGTGGTTTTCTGTGCTGATTATTGTTTCTGTTTTTTCTCTGTTCTGCTTCTAGAAAAATAAAAAATCAGAACATTCAGTATACTTTTCTAAGTGCAGCATATTGAACTGGTGTTTCCTAGAACTGTTGATGCTTATTCTTAATTCTGTCTTGAGGTTAAACCTGAGCTCTTTGCTGAGCTTTAATAGTCATCTCAGAGAAAAACTTTTCATCCAGCATTGTTTTGTGTGGAAAATAAGCTTTTTAGTTTGTTTTTTTTTTAATGTTTTTCCTTCTTCCTATCTGCATCAGATCACATTTCCCACTCTGTATTAAACAGACCTTCCTTGTCTACTTGACTGCCTCAGAGAGCAAGTTTTCTGTTTTGTGAGGCATGACTTCCCATTACCAAAGTTATGTCTGCTTTTCTGCAATGTACTGCATACAGCAGAACCCCTTCTAGAATCATCTCTGAACAGCTGCTGTAGGAGAACGGTTAGCTCAGGGCTTGAATTATTGATGAAGCACCTGGTGAAGGGCTGTGGCTGCCCAGGGGGTCAGGGGCAAACCGTTAAACCGTTAGCACCTGTGCTCCGCAGCTGGCCAGAAAGGGGCGGACCCAGGGGCAGCCACACGGAGCTCATATAAGGACCAGCCAGAGAAGGGAGGGCATTTCTTGGAGCTGGAGCTTTCTGAGAAGGAGTGCTGCATGGCCACAGAGCTTCTTCACCGGTGGGGTGAGTTCAGTTCTTCTTTTTCATGCGGCTCATGGCCTACCTGCAAGTGGTTTTGCTAAGAACCTGTCAGTAGTGACTTCTGTTTCTCAAAGCAGAGCAGTTCCAGGGAAGCTTCTTTGGTTTGTTGTTTCTTGAGGCAGAACAGCCATCTTACTAATGCTGAGGTTGGCTTCTCTGTTGTAAGGGTTCAGTGGTAAGTAGTGTTAATTCTGTTCTTGGCTGCGTTTTAGAATCCTGTTCATCAGGCTGGGCCTGCCTGGGGGGCACCTGTGCTGTGTAGGGGATGTGTTCTCTTTTGAATCTGTAATTTTGTAACGTCTTCAAGGCTATTGAGGCTGGAGGCCTTTTACCCCTCACAAATGTTCATGATTAGATTCTAAGTGGAATTTTGCCACATCATCTCTTTGTGTGACTTCTGCTGTGATCAAGGAAGAGTTGGGACTTGTTTTTTTGTAATTCTAGGGAATTATCTGCTTCTTTTTTTGGATGCTGGATGAAATGTTTTCCCTTGGAGTTCAGGGGACTAGGTAATTTAATGATAGTATCTTCTCTTTCTGTAGCTGCTGATGGAATGGTGTGTAACGAGTTATGCTCAAGTGATGGCTGCTGGGGGCCGGGTCCAGACCAGTGTCTCTCCTGCAAGCGCTTCATTAGGGGGAGGACCTGCATTGAGTCTTGTAACCTGTATGATGGGTAAGGTATTTCTGTGGTACTGTTTCCTAACAATGCTGATCAGATCTTTCAGAATTTAATGTGTAAGTTACTTTGTCTTTACATCAAGCAATATCTAGTTCCATTTTCAGTATTACTGCCTTTGGGTGAAATAGATTGTTGGAAAACTTTTAGTTGTTTGACAATCTGAACTTGTGTGGGAAGATTTACCGGTGTTTTTTACATTATTTATCTGTGTACAGGAATAGAAATAAGAAAACCTGCTGTGCGTGTGAACCATTTTTTTCCTAGTGGCTAGATAGCCTAAATGCTGAGCAGACAAAGCTGGTCAAGGCTGTCTGATAATGGTAAAATAGTGCAAAGCTCCTCGTGTTACTTGCAGTAGGAGTAATTGATAATTAGGCTTTGGAGGGAAGCAGGTGGAGTTCAGCATCCTGTATAACAGCATAGCAAGGTCCTATGAATTTATTGCATAATAAAGATAAAACAAACAAAAATGAACAAAAAAAACCCTCTGAATGATTTTAATTGTGTTTTTCTCAAGGTGCTAATTGAAAATAAAAGCGCTGCATGGTTTCTTTCTTTTCCTGCCTTGTATGTTAAATCGTGTAACTGTTATGGAGAGAGGGTTGGAAGTGCTATAAGTGCATGAAAATATTTTAAACACTTCTGGGCAGTGCATGCAAAAAGAACAGTGGCAGAATATACTTCCATGTGCTTAAAAAAGGTTGGAAAATTGTCTTTTTGTGTGCTTCAGAACCATCTGACCACAAACCCTGCAGCATTTGATGGGTGGTTCTGCCATGGTGCCTGATCAGTAAGATTGCAAAGAGAGGCTCTATTTGGATGCTATCACCAGCACTTGTTCTAGAATGTTCTGAACTGTACTGATTATAGAATGGAATTTGCCCTAGACTTGGGGAGGAGTTCTTTTGTTTTTTTTGAGTGACTTTGCTGATTGGGCTCAATTTTCAGCTGTTGTAAAGCAGCCTAATGCATTTAAATGGAGTGATCTCAGCTGGTGTGGTCCACAGGCTTAACGAGGCTGAGATGATTAGCACCAGGTGAAGAGGCAGCCATTTTTGCTCAGCTTCAGACTCGCTTTTGCTTTTTCCTAACCTGCCTGCAAAATATTATCCTAGGGAATTTCGAGAGTTTGCAAATGGTTCTGTTTGTGTGGAGTGTGATCCCCAGTGTGAGAAGATGGAAGACAACATGATCACGTGCTATGGGCCGGTAAGAGCAACACTGAGTGCACTGTGGGCTAGTTGGCTGTTAAAATGTGCTGAAGCATAGGTATCTTCTGTTTAGAAAATGGAAAGTAGCTGTTGAAAATCAACATTAATGTGGGCAGAAAATGCACTTCCTCTGCATGTAGGAGCAGTACTCTGCATGTATTGAGCAGATTCTAGGAATGAACTTGGGTGTATTAGAGTGCTTTAGAAGATGCTTTGAAAAAGGAGTCCTTTCTTGAGTTGTATTAATGCCTTAAATGTTACATCCAAGTCTTTAAATGTGAGGTAGTACTCAGTTGCAGTTTGAACCTTCTCTAACTGCTTTTATTCATGGTGTTCAGTTCTGTCCTGTTCATTGTGGTTTCAGGTTTGTTTTATTTCCCCCTCCAAAAAAGGGGGACTTTGTCTCAGTTTTTCAGAAAGCTCGAGCAATGTTATCTTGTGTTTTGTTGTTTTTTTCTATGTATGTAGGCCTGTTCTGGTGCAGCATTTTTAACACACATCCAAAAAAGGAATTTCAACTGCAACTGTCATCTTTATGATGGCAGTATTATCTTATATGAGCAGCGAGTCTTGTTTCAAAGGTTATCGTCCTTTTGTTGGATACCAATTGTTTCTTGTTTTGGTCATGTTTATTTTGCTAAGATGGAAAGCATCTTGGATGCAAGGAGTTGTATTTTAGGTTGTTCAGTACCGACAAGACTTAACCTGTAGCTTTTTTCCTTGGTTCTCTGACGTAACCTAATGACTGTAAGGAAAACAAACACATGACACTGCTCATTGCTCTCATAATTGTTTTTGCTGTACCATTCTGCTTTCTGCAATGCTGCAGCAAAGCAAGAAGGTAACACTGCGAATTTCAGCCAGTAAGAGAAACTGGGACTTGAAGGAGGACTCATGAGTATAGAGTTGTAGAACAGTGCGCAAACAGGACACAGTATTTGGCTTAAAGTGTTGCTTACATTGCTCAGGAGCCTTAGCTGGGCTAAGGCTAAAACTATGTATATATGAAGAAGACCTTGTCACAGGATCACTTGAAGGGTTGCCAGATGCCACAGGGAGAAGGCAGTGTGGGAAGTGATGTGGATTGTGGAGGCAGTGGATCACTCTACCTCTTTTTGTTTTTGTGTGTATAGGGTTAAAGCAGACGTGAAGCCTGTTGTGTGAAGCATGCTGGTAATGTGGTGAAACCTATTTAGAAACTAGAATTATTCTTATGCTCTGCAGAGTAAGTTTGTGATCAGAACCACCAAGATATATGTGTGTGCTGCTCTTCAGTAGTGGCTGGAGCTGTGGAGTTTGCTGGGAAAGACCCACTGCTGCAGTTACTGCTGTCTGTGCTGTCAGGCTAGAACCTGCAATTCTAGTGCAGAAGGGAAAAATGGAGTAACTTGAATCTGCTGCTTCTTCCGTGTTCTCCAGGGGCCTGACCACTGCACAAAGTGTTTCCATTTTAAGGATGGTCCGAACTGTGTGGAGAAATGTCCTGATGGCTTGCAGGGGGCAAACAGTTTCATTTTCAAGTATGCCGATGAGGATCGTGAGTGCCACCCGTGTCATCCAAATTGCACCCAAGGGTAAGTTCTGTGACATGAACCATCCCAGTTGGGTTTTGTTAGCCGTTACAATCCAGGTGTAGTTTTGACTTTGTAAAGCACTTGTCCTGCTTCTGAAAATGAATACTGTGCAGCAGTGGAGCACAGCTTTGTTTCCAGATTCTGATGTTCAAGTTTGTCATGAATATTCAGCAGCTTATCAGAAAAAGTCTTACATTCTGTATGGAAACCCCATTAAATATCTTTTTCACAGTTTTCCTGCTAGCTAGCATTGGTTTGTAACAACTGCTGCCACTTATATTTGTGTGTCTAGGCCTGTACAATGTCTTTATTTTATTTGTTGATGGACTTGCCATCTTTGCTCCTTAGTATTGCTGAGGTAACCCTGTAGCGCTTCTATGAGACGCAAAGGGTTGCCCAGGAGCCATATTCTGCAGGAGTCTGAATTTGAGGATCAGTTTCTCAGGTTCTAAGTATTATCGTCAGTTAGTCACTTGTTATGCATGAAAATACATAGACTATGCAGCTGAGCCAAAATTAAGAACCTGTGCAACAAAACAGCAGTAATCAAATACACAGGTCTTGTCTTGCTTTGGCCACATGCATTAGAAATGTCTTTTTGATGAGGAGGTTAGTGCTGTCCAGGATACGCAGAAAGGAAGAGACAGTCGAGGGAGAAAGAGAAAACTTGAGCCAGAGAAATAATCTTCCACAAGAGGCCCTTTCTGTTTGGCAGCTGAAATTCAGCTGGTAAATTATTCAATGTAATCTTGATGTCAACAGCTGTTGCCATTCAAAATGAGACCTTTTACTGGTTTTGCAAATCGAGTTATAATCGAGCCTTTGGGGAAATGAAAGTAAGATCTCAGAGATGCAGACAGGATCTGTTACAGATCAGTCTTTCCTTCAGACCCTCAGTTTTGCAGTAAGGAAAGGAAGAAGACAGAGTGCTAAGATGAGCTTGCTTCAGGAGCTCCGTTTCTGGCTTTAAGAGATGGTGGACGTGCTAGCTTGATGGAGTCTGACAAACCCATTGCTGGATGACAGACTGATGGTCTGCCCTGCATAAGAGGCATCTTGTAGCTGTTCCAACCTCACCAAAGAGTGGGGTGTCACCTTTCTTTCTGGACAGTCTTCTATTCTGAGGAGACTGAAGTATTACTAATCTTCATAAAACAACTGCATTTCTCCAAGACTAGGAAAGGAGCAAATAGCTTTCCATTCCTCATCACTTCTTTATACCTGTTGGTATTTTCCAGATAGTTGGTTGGTACTGCCTCCCTGGGTAGGAGGTTTTTATACCTCCTGATGGCCATGGGACATTCTAGCTCATAAACAAGTAGGAAGGGCATTAGGCAGTTGTGACTGCTTGGCAGCATTTGTTGGCAACCCTTGGTTGCACGAGCTTCCTTGCTGCTCAGTTACCGTATCATTTATCCCTTGAGCTTTGTTTTCCCTTCACTTTCTGCAGATGTCTGGCCCAGCTTAAAAGTGTAAGAACGTGTCATTAAGTGTAGTGTGCCAATCCTCAGGGAACTGATGAAGTACCACTATTATAGAGCCAGTGACTTCTCCCACAAAGATGCCTCTCTTATAAGGGACTGTACCTTTGTCATGAGTTAAATGCTGTTCCTCACAGAAATCCTCATTCTGTTTTTGGAAGATTAATACTTGTACTTAGACAGTTTATCACCTCTCATGAAAACAACATGCACAAACCCCAATCTAGATAAAAATAGATGTTATTTTCTAGTGTTCCTGAAAACTTCCTACAATGACATTATGTTAATCTGTTAATGAGTGTTCCAGATGTTTGGGGTTTGTGGGTTTTCTGTCTTGCCAGCATTCTTGGGGCTGAGTATTTCCACAGAGAAAGGAATCAGTCTGTTTCCCTCACTCCTTCAATGCTGAATTCTCTAGTTTCATGCCCTTCCTTCCACAATTAATACCAAAGTTCCCTTCAGTCAGAATTCCTGTTGAAACCACTTCTTGAGGGAGCACATCTTGATATTTGACTCGCAACTGCTCGGTACAAAAAACCCAACGCTCTACTTCATCTGGCATGTCTCTTCTGTCTGATCAATCGCTGGAATCAAACCACAGCACCGTAGAGGTGGAGCTTAGGTACTTGTGAAGAGTCTTGGGCTGCTGCAGAGCACTGCTCCTAGTATGGTTTTAGCCCATTCCTTCAGTCCTGTTCTGTGAATCAGGTTATTGAAATATGTTTTTAGTTCTCTTAATGTTTTCTGTAATGTTCTCTAGCCATCCTTGTCACAGGGGAAAATGTTGCTCCAGTTTGTGTTTTCTGTGAGCATTAGATTTGATAATGGCCATTCTTTCTTTATTCAAATATAATGACTGCTCCTGTAAATAGGTGTGTTATTAGCCAATCCTGTTACTGATCTTATGTTCATTAAGAGATGCATCAAGAAGTGACTTCCTTGAATGCAGCAACTGTGCTTTTCACTTTGTGATAAACATCAGCTACTTGAAGCCAATTTGAAGCAGGTCTGAGGCACGTGGGGCAGCTATGTCATTTAGTTCAAGGGAGTCAGAAAACAATTTGGCAGTTTTTCTTGCCAGGCTAGCCAAAATGCAACACTTTTGCAGAAATGAAATACTAATTCTATAACAGCATCTGACAGTCTGTTTCCTCCTTAGGCAGCACACAATGAGGATGCCCCTTCTCATCATAGTTGTTTTGTTACTAGTATTTTTTTTTGAAGGAAATGTGTTACTCTTCACCAAAACTTCATTATCCCTTTAAGCTGACAGGCCATGGTAGAAAGGATTTGAAGGCACAAGGACACTGCCTTGCCCCTGAAGTCATTTTGAATTCCAGTTGGCATCACAGTGCAAATTCAATGGCAGGAAATGATAAGTAATTGGAGATCAATACTGTTTTGCTGATGGAAAAATTTCTCCCTACCCCTAACTCCAATTCAGCTTTCCTGCTATCAGTATCAACACACACTCCCTGTTAGCTGCGTAAACCCCTGGTTTTGATTCGTCAGGCCTTATCCAGAGGAGTACAATTGATCAGGTATTTGCCATAACAAATGTTTTCTTTTGTCTGGGGTTAATCCATTTATGGTATCTCATAATCTGTTTTGTTTTCAGCAGCAGAGTTTTAGTAGAAATCATCTTATTGAAAGTGGCTTTGCTACTGGAATTCTGTGTAGAGTTAAGGCCTTTTGGTCTCAAGGAAAACTGGTGTGAAATAATGTTTGTGAAAGTTGGAGGGAAAGTGGGTTAGCTCAGGGAAAAAGATCATTACTTCAGTTTTTGAAACTGTTTTAACTGATTTTTCTTTCAGAAAACAATTATTTCTAAAAGTAAGGTGAACGGCTCTGTGTAGTTTTCAGCGTAAGCTGTGTTGAAATGACTGAATGTCGTTCATAAATGGATGTGTATGATTGTACTGATATTTCCAGAGAAAAAATAATTGATGACTTCATGGTGAAAATGAACTCATTAGTTGTACTAAGTGTCTATTGCTGTTGCTCATACAGTATTTATTGCATGTCAATTGGGACAACCAAAGAGTATTTAAGTACTTGTAGTCACGTCGAGCAGTTTAAAGTGCACCTAGACAGTTTTCTGTTTGAGGCTGGGAAAACCCACTGAAGATGATTATTGATTGTAGACAAAAATCAGTGCTACTTCAAGTGGGTTAGGTCCAAACATCTCTCTCTTCTTGGGTTTGAGTCTTATTCTCTCAGACCTCTAGAGATGTACAAATGTACAGTTACAAAATGACTGCAAGGCAATCGGCTCTTTGTGTCTGCTAGTCACCTGAACTAATAATGGGCTCTCAGAAATCCAGTTTCAAGAGGACCCTTATCTATAGTGAGAGTCTGAACTCAGCTTCTCTTGATGTGCTAGAAGATGAAATATCTGAACAACTTTTTCAGCTGCCTTCATTACTGCACCTGGTCTTCAGCAAATGGCTGAGAATACCTTGGAAAGAAGAATGTTGGATTTGGCTTAAAATGGGGTAAAACTCAGCCTTGTGAAGCCCAGGACAGCAGAAATTTCATGAAATATTTGTGAAAAGTTCTATCTTGGTTCTTGGACTGTATCAACCCTTTTCACTTCATGCATGATATGTCTGCTTGGGTACATAATGAATATGCTTTTGACTTTGCATCTAGTAGAGGAAACCACTGTTCGCAAGAAATATTGAAAATCATTTTTTCCACATCACAGCAGTTCTGTAAAATATAATTTCAAGTGAACAGGAGGGAAAGTTCACTACAGATATTGTTAAATACTTCAAATAACACCTGAAGTAAGTGGCTTAGTTTTCTTAAAATTGAGAGCTACTTACTTGCCATGGATAAGAAGGGACTTGCTGGGCATTTAGCACTGCAGTATGTCAGGTTGTCTTAGTCTCTGAAAGTTCACCTTCATCTGTCTGTCATATAATCTTGACCCTTGAGCAAAAGGGGTAAGTGACTTTTTATTTGAATGCTGAGAACTTAGTTATCTACTTTGGTTACTGTTTCTTGTGAGGGCAAGGAAACTCTGAGGCACTTCCCTCATGGCTATGCTTGAGTGGTGCTGCATGAAGTGATTCTCTGTATTTTCATTGCCTTTGGTGAGCACCTGCTGAATGTGCAGATGCAAGTCTTCTGGCAGCATCTACAGATACTAGGACTAAATGCTTGAATCAGCAGGCAGCATTTTACTCAGGTTTTTTTTTTTAGATGGGAATCTCATCTTTGAGCTCCCTTGGTAAGAGTATGGTCAACTTCTGAAATATATGCCCTATCTGGGCACTTAGAATAGTAAGAAAAACAATTGCATCAATTACGGGGGTTTGGGGTGAGGAATTTGCATTGTGCTCCTGGAGGTCTCATGTGTTGGAAATGAACAGCTTCTATGCAGTAATCACCAGTTTGATCATTCAGAAAACATCCAGAAAAGGTGAGTCTGTTGTCAAGCCTCCCACACGTGCAGGTGATACCTGCTTAAAATACTGTCTGAGCCATGAAGGGTCCAACTTTGGGATGCTGGTTATGTTGCTATTATTGTTCCTTTCGCAGGTTTGTTTTCGTCCCAGTGTATAATTTTGTGGTGACTTGAGTCTCTCTTTAGAATTTTAATTAAGAGTGTGTCACAAAGAGGGGGTTTGTGCTTCTTAGATCTGCAGATAACCATTTTCTCTCTTTCTCTTCTTGTTCCCAATTTGGATTTGCTGCAGGTGCATAGGTCCGCGTATCGAGGACTGCGTTGGCCTGATGGATAGGTACTTGCTGAGTGATCGTTCCCTGTGTGTCTTCCATCCTCCACGTGTGGACAAGGGCGCATGCGTGTGCATGTCCTTGTGAATGGCAAATGACGTCTTTTGTTCTGTAATTGCCTGCAGGTGTAGAGGTCCCGCTAGTCATGACTGCATTTACTATCCATGGACACGACAGTCCACTTTACCACAACATGCTAGGTAACATCCACCACTTCTCCATTTTTGTACACGAGGTTCTTCCCCAGTTACCACAGGAATGTCATACTATCCAGTTTGTCCAGAAATGCAGAGTACGGGGAGAATATAACTTGTTCTTAAGATGTACATCTCAACTTTGCTTACCATTTCAAAGCCAGGTAATTTCATCACGTTTTCTATGGGAAAATGTTTCTTGATGAAATTCCACTGGAAATAAATACAGTGGAAACCTCTGGTTAAACTGGAATGTTTTTGTTCTTTTTTTTCAATTTAATGTTTTTTATGACAGCATAGAAAAATGAAGTGGACCTTTTTCTTCCGTACTTTCCTATGGGGGGGGAGGAGGAGAAAGTAAATGATTGGGTAAAACTGAATTTCTCCCTCAGTTCCAAAAAGTCTAATTTGACCTCTTTCATTTTCTGCTTAAAAAAAAAAACAAGAAAAGACAACCCCAAAACACTGTGGCCTTCCAGCAATTTTGTTTTCTAGTAAAGATGAGCAAAACAAGTTAATGCAGGAGGAATCCCACAGCACTGTAGTTTTGCTCTATATTCATTTCTAAGTCTTTGGTTGCCATTAAGTTGATGAATATTCAAACTGGTTAGTATGACTTCCAGGCTCTGGGGTTACTGTCATGAGCTAGGATGAGATAAGAAATGTATCCTTTCAATCAGCTTCATTGTTAATTCATTTTAAGAGCAGATTTTGAAGTTTGGCCCCTAATGTGAAGATCCCTGTTCTCTTGCTGTTGTGTGAGTACATGTTTAGGTTTGAGGAGCCGTATCAATGCTATGGGATGGTATATCTGTGTGACTAATGGGTGTCACTTGTGACTAAATTCTTAGACCAACGATTAGACAGGAAGAAGAGTTATCATGTTTTATGTTTCAGTATTTTTGGGGGATTTTTCTACTTTGAGATAGCTTGTATGAAGCACTTCTGAGTAGGATTCATTTTCAGAGATACTCACTGTGTGTGAGTTACTGAACACCAGTAATCTGGTTAATGTATCTACTGTTTTAACTCAATTCAGAACTCAAAGTAAGAATGTATTATGATTATTTGCCTAATTTTTAAGAGTATATCAGACCACAGAGAATGAACGCCATGCTGTTCCTTGCTTTGGTAATCAATTTTAAAATAGCATATATTTCATCAACAGTGTTTCTAATCAGTTTTTGAAGGAATGTGAAGGGCTTTGTACCAGGAAGATGACCCTTTTGGCAGCAGTTTAACTCTCGGTGCCACAGTCTGCTCCCTCTCACTTCCTCTGCCCAAAAGTTGCTCAGACTGTGTTCACAATTGAATTCAAATGGTGCAACTCCAAAGCTTTTATTTTCTATCAGGGGTGTTCTGTAAGCAGTTACGTCTCTGTGGGTACTGCCAAATACTCATTGAAACCAAGGGGATGACTGCTGTTATGTGACTGGACCCTGGGACCTTGGATGCCAGGCCACAAGACTAAAGGAAGTGTTGTCTCACAAGGTGTCAGGCTTAAGCCATGGATTAGCAGGCAATATTCACGTCATATTTTATGCTGTGGGTATCTTAGTTGATCTGAATCTACTATGCAGGTAGGAAAACAAGTAGGTCAGATCGGTGGTCATTAAAGCAGATATTTTACCTTGCTCAGGCAAAGCATTTCCTCCTTGGTTCAGAAGTACGAGGGGAGAAGAGTCCTCAAATGTTGCTTTGAGCTCATGGATTTTTTCTGTTTGTTTTCAATTTACTGAATTGATCTCAGGGAAAGCTGTTGCCCTGTAAATGTGGTGAAATGGTGACGGTCTTTGCATTTAAACCAGGAAAGGAAAGTTTAGTGCTTTTATACATCTGTATTTAGTAGATGTGTGAAATTCTGTATTTTGTTTGTGAATGTGGTACGTTTTGTTTGGGCTAAAAATGGGCAAAACTGCAATGGCAAAAGTGATACTTCTCATTATGAGAGCAAGCAGGAGTGTAAATAATAATGGATGCATTATGTACTTCAGTTGGAACCTTCTTGTCCCTTAAAAGCCGCGAAGTATCAGCAGACCTGCAGGCTTCAATGGTTAATTATTTTAGAGTAAGCCTTATTTCATGGACTTGGATTTCCCCCATTATTCTTTTAGTTGTTTGGCTTAGTGGTTTGCAGATTGGTTCTGCTGTGATCCATCGACTTGGAGGCTTTTGTAAGAGTCTGCTAGAAGAGCAGGGGGATTTTAATGTCCAGATGTGTACAGGACAGGTGAAATATTAATTTTCTGCTTAAGTTTGGTCCACAGTGCTTATGTTTGGAAACCCCCGAAGTGAACTTCATTACAGCGCTGCCCAAAGAATGAGAGGAACTCTTCTATTTCTGCATTTCTATTGATAAGGGCTGTTAGACAGTTTCTTCTAGATGGCATGGTGGATTATTTTCTTACTTCAGATTACTTTCAGATGATAGTTAGGTCTTGTGTCCCTGTCATTTTCCTGAGAGAACCTACATTTATGTTCAATATAAGTTTATCATCAGAATGTCTTTCATCATATTCTTCACTGACAGCCAAAGCGCAGCCTTTGAAGGAGTGAATATCACTTTAAGAGGAACAGTCCCAGTGGCTGGAAGTCATGGAAGAAACGAGTGCCACTCTTTGTATGCTGGTAGTTATGCATTTAGACTATTGTTGTACCAACTCTCGATTCACTGTGGCAAAGAAAGCCTTTCTCATGCTTGTAATATGTTCTGTCTCAGTGCTCAGTGGTCCCATCACAGTGTTGTCCTACTGCAAGTAGTTGCCTGAGTCAGCTTGCTGAGCCAGCTTTCTGGCTGATCTCTGCAGAATATCTGGCTGATGCAGGGTTCCAGAGGAGTGGGGTAAGTCTTGCTGCCTTTCCCATGCCAAGTGGAGCCCTTGGTTGGCATGAAACTAGCGCTGCTGCCGCTTTGCTTCCCTTTCTGCCTCCTTCCTGAGGGATCTCAGCGCTGGGAATGCAGAGTATGCAAGGGCCCAGTGTTCTGCTTTGCCACCTGTAACTCCTCCTGCTGCTGTCTGTCCAAGAAGGTATGAGATTATTGCTGTGGGATGTTAGTTTGGGGTACCCTTTCCTAGAAATCACCAGGGAGAGGGAAGGTGGAGGGTCTGGGTGCAGGAAAAAATAACATACGGAGTGCAGCACAAAGAGCTAGAAGAGAATTATGTCTATTTCAGGGAGCTGGTGAAGATAGATAAATTGTTATGGTAGTGTTCCTTCCACTGTTAGGAAAATGACTTGTTGGTTGTGCAAGGCTGGATGTTGTATGTGCCCCAACTCCAGACAAGTTGGGCTGACTTAGTTTTTGACCTCAAGTATGAGTTCTAAATGATTTACTCTTCCTGTAATTCATAGAACTCAGAAATAAGAGATTGTTAAAGGGAGTGATTTTTGTGGTTTTCTGATAGCTTGGGAGATGACAGATCGGAAGATGTAATTGGAAGCATGTGGCTGTTATGATAGGGTACAACTAGCACCTTAATGTCTCTGATCTGAGTAATCTGACGTCTGTTTATACCTTAAGAAAACATCACTTTTTCCTTTTAACTAACAGAAGCAAGTTAGTCAGGACCACCATTGTCAAGTGTCTACATGAAATGAAGCTTAGATGTTAAATTATAACCTTAGTGCTAGCTGTATATCAACAAAGGACGTTCTCTCAACAAATCATCACTTCTTAAATGAAAAAAAAAAGCCATTTTTATGTACTGTGTGTGTACGTGAGCTAATTAACAATAAAGCCTGTGTAATGCAGGCAAATCCTTTCACAGCTGTCTCGTACCCTCTCACAGTATGGCTTGCATAGAATTTCACAGCCATTGTGACTAGGTGGTGGGGAAGGGAAACCACCCCTAATAAACTGTTAATGTTCATTGCTTTTATGGAGCTCTGTTCCATTGCTTGGAGGAAAGCATTCCATATGCTCTCTATTTTTATAGAATAATTATAGTCACTTCTGGAGGGGAAGGGAGTGGAGAATTGCTGTCTAAAGTAAGAGGGGAGATAGGATCGATGGATACAAACTAAGCAGCGTTACTTAACTTGAATGATAAAAGATGCTGCTCTTGAGAAATTTCTAATGTGGAGCTCTCTGATGCTGCATCAGAATGAAGCTGAAGAAACATTTTAAGTTAGTTTTTAATTTCATATGTATGCGTAAGACTTGGGAACTGCTGTTTCTTGTCCTGTTTCTGTGGGTTGAATTGAGCTTTCAAGGGATTCATTTGTGATAGACAGGGAAACCTCTAGTTTAGTGTGAGAATTGCTGCTAATGAACTGTTTTTAAACAGACCTTTGCTGTGGGCATGCTTACTGTCACAACAACATCTCACTGCCTGGAGCTTTGGAAGGAATACATGTGAATCCCCCTTTGTGTGGGGGAGAGTGAAGGAACCAGAGGCAGCTGTCATAATGCACTTCTTAAGATCCATTCTGTGGCTCCAGTAGTTTAAGGATCCTGTTGAGAGCGCAGAGGATTGAATAAGGCAAGTTTTGTTGTTTGTTGTAATGGATTTTGCAAACAGTTTAACGTGAGTGAAATGTTCTTGCTGTGTATCAAGATGGTTGCTGCCCACAGACCATGTTTCTCAGCAGCAGAGCTGTTGTTTAGTGGGTTTAAGTAATTTATTATTGCCTAGCAGTGCATGTCAGACAGAGAAGCACTACGGTGAAACTATACAAGCTGGCCCATCCTATTGATTTGTAGATATAGGAACAGCAGTTGTTACGGTATGGTGTGTCCCAGCCCTTGCACCTTATTCAGCTGGTGAGCTCTGAAAGAACTTTAGTGTAGCGCCCAGTCTCAAAAAGCAAACAGGTTTCTTGCAGAAACGCATGGTGATGTATATTTGGTCTGTTCAGGAATGGGGGCATCGTGGAATTTGTGGTCCCTCTTATCCCTATGCTTCTTGACATGCATTCATTAAATCCCACTCTGGCTTGGTGAGCTGTATGTGTGTAGCCAGCACTGCCTTAACAGCAGGATTAATGGGGATACGGAAAATAGGCATCGTTAACTAAGTATGATAATTACCGAGCCTTGGAATTCTCTCAGGCGTTTTAACAAAACCCTGCAGCATCTTTGAGGACACTCCTCAGTAAAGCAAAATACTAGATACAGTATTTTGCTGCTCACAGTAGTATTTTGAAATACGTTTAAAACAAGAAAACTTTTTATTCTGAGGACTGGGTAAATTATTGTTACTGCATCTTAAGAGCAGGGAAGGTATCAAGCTTGGTAGATCAGGTGTAACAGGTCTCTACTGGTAGGCAAGTGTTTGGGAAATAACAAATTGAAAATGGGTTGTTAGAATGGGGATTAACACGTGGTCCTATTGCAGAGGTCACCTTTCTTATCAACACACAGAAACCTTATGTTGTGTGTCTGTACTGGTTTGGGTACACCAATAATATATGGTACAGTGGTTAAATGTTGTCATGGAAAAGTGACCTTATAGAGCAACAGTATATATTGCACCGCACTCCTGTGGGTTTATTTTATGGTTAGAAATGAGGATTTAATCTAGATTTAACGTTTAGAAATTAATTATCTATTATTAAAGATACATTTATAGAGCTTGAGAAATATGCAAGATGTAGAGTTGTTTAAACTTCTTTGAATGGTTTCCTAATAATTCATTAATGATTAATATATAATAAATTAGAACTAAAGCTCGTGGTCTTAGTTCCAATCTACCTGCATAATAAAGGATTTGTGGCTCTTTCGTATTTAGACAGTTTACGTGACAGATGTATTTCAGTTCAGAGTCCAACCAAGACTTAATTCTGTGCTTTCTGGCTTAATCACCGTGACCCATCTGGTGATTAAGGAGCTGCAGTTCCTGCAGTAGATGGGAAGTTCTTGGTTGGTGTTCCTTTGAACAGTACATTGATGGCTCTTATGTTTTTTAAAAGCATATGTACAGTGCAAGTCTACTTAATTAGGTCTTTTCAGATCCAAGTTAGTGTCTTGGTGCAATCTATTGTAGAAAGGGGGCAAAATTGGAATTAGGAATAGATTTATTTCTTCCTAGTGTCAGTAAAATCTTGCAGGATTTTTCTCCATGTGCACACTTTTCCACTGCCTATTTAAAATCACTTAAATATTTCTTTGAATGATTAAATATAGAATGCATATTGTAGATCAAAAGCTTGGATGTGAAGTCTGCAAATGATATTACCTTTTTTTTTTCCTTTCCTGAGATTTGTTTCTTAGTAAATTTTCCAGCTCTAGGTCTAAAGTAGTAATGATAATACAGTTTATCGTCTTTTGTTTTTGCATAAGTGGAAATTAAGATCTGGAATCTCATAGAGTCTTTTGAGTTGGAAGGGACCCTAAAAGGCCTTCTAATCTAACACCAGTGCAGTGCACAGGGAGATCTGCAGCTAGATCAGGTTGACGGTCTTCAGGGATGGGACATCTACCACCTCTCTGGGCAGCCTGTTACAACAGCTCACCACCCTTACGGTAAAAAAAACAAGAAAAAAAAACCACCAACAAATGTTCTTAAATCCAGCCTATATCTCCCCTTTTACCTTGAAGCTATTTCCCCTTGTCCTGTCACAACAGACCCTGCTTAAGAGTCTATCCCATTCTTTCTTACAGCCCCCCTGGAGTTCCTGGCAGGCTGCTCTCAGCTCTCCCCACAGCCCCACCCCTCAGTCTGTCCTTTCAGGAGGTGTTCCATCCCTGGGATATTTTTTCTGGCCCTCTTCTGGACTCGCTCCAACAAGTCCCTCATCTTTCCTGAGCTGATGACTCCACATCTGGATGCAGGATTCCAGGTGAAGTCTCACCAGTGCAGAGCAGAAAGGCAAGATCAGCTCCCTCACCTGCTGGCAGTGCTTCCGTTGGTGCAGCTAAGGGTATGTAGTGAGGAGATCTAGTAGCAAACTCATTTCCCATGCAACTGCCTCTTTCTGTTACTTCAGCTTACTTTGCATCTCTTCTGTAACTTAAATCTGCAAAGCATTGGCCTGCAGTATTAATGGCATGTAGGTTTCCGTGCTTCTTGTACAGGATTCTGGGCAGTGGTGTGGTTGAAGTGGTGTCTGTGTTGGCTGTGAAGCCTCAGGCTGGGCATGGTAAACATGTTGAACTGCTGCTTTAGTAGTAGGGTCCCAGTTGAAGGAAAGGTAAAATTGCTTGAGTGGTAAGAAAGTCTGCAAGTCCAAACTTCTTTCTGATAGCGGGATTATCTATGACTGGTAGGTGTTTGTGTGCAGAAAAAAGTGGGTTTTGATCACTGAAGTATCAAGAGTTTGAATTATGGAGAAAGAGAAGCAGAATATTCTGGATACAGTAAGGTATCTAATGACAGAGTAGTTCTTGGGAAGACTCTGAGATAATTGTGTGTTGTTAGGAAACTTCAGGAAGGGACATAAGGCAAAAGAATAGTATCAGGTTGGGGTAGGATTGAGAAAACTGGCAAAAGGAAATGAGGCCAGTGATGGGGAGGAGGGGAAAAAAGTAGGGAGAGAGATATGGAAAAGAACTCAGGATGGACTCAATCTCCAGAGGTCCCTTCCAGCCCCTGAGATGTGTCATTCTGTGATGGAAATTAGGTTTGGCATTCTAATAGTAATGGTAGTTGATCCATATGGTGTATTTGGTGCTGTTTGTTGTGTCCCCATCTTCCTTATAGAAATGTGAAAGTTTCAGAAATTACCTTTTTCCCTGCCTTTCTTGGCACCTCATGGGAAAGGAAGAAAAGAGTGTTGCATTAAAAATGGACCTCTAGATGCTGATATACAGTTATACAATTGTACAGTTAGTCAGTCAATAGGTAAACAGAGGTTATACAGTTGTTTCGTACAAAAGAATATGGTGATAGAAAGATAATCTGTGTTAAATGGAAAATACTCACTGATGTGGAGTTTACTGCGAACGTTCAACAAAGGAGTGACCTCCAGAGAAAGAGATCCTGCCTGCTACCTCTCCTGGTAGTCAGCCCTTACAGGAGATCTAGGAGACGTGGAGCCAAGCTACACTCCTTCTGGTGGCACAGGTGAATTACTTTCACCTCTGCTCATGCTGCTGACTCATTGCTTGCCTCTGGTGGTTAATCACAGGCTATGATCAACAGTTTCTCATACAGCTGATAAACAGTCTCAATCTCAGTAAGGGTCATAGATGAAGTACAGATTGAAGAGGCAATATTCTAGCTTCAGAACTGTTCCAACACCTGTAGGTGATTTTCCCTTCTTTGTGGCAATGATACCATCAGTACATAAATGACTTGGATGCAGGTTAGGTTCAGTGCTGTTCCACTACTTCAACTCTGTGCACAGTCTCTACTTAGATTTTAGACATCTGACCTCCTGGCTGATCCGAACATTCCATGCTTTGGGACATAGGAGTTACTTTTTAACCAACAGACTTTGAAAATGAAGGAGCTCTTTTCCCTTAGAAAGAAAATTCCAGTTAGAAAAATGTCTAGGCTGTAACAGTGTGTGTGTGGTACCCCTGGTTGGTGTCATTAACTGTTGTGTACACCTCACTTTAACTCTGCACATTCATTTTTCAAGTGTAATGAGAGGCAGCCCCTCTCCCTTCTCTCAATTATGGTGGGGAATCTGGGGAGGATGTTTGAACTTTCTCTGCTCTGAGCCCAAGTGGGCCTCAGAAGTCATGGAATGTAAAACGCACGGAAGGTCAGCAGGGCTGCTATGTAGGTGTCTGTTCAAATGCACTTTTGCCCTGGATGGGTGTGCTCCATTCAGAGCATTTAACAGCCATTGGAATGGAAGTATTTAAATATTTGGATGCGGTGGTGCCTGCAGTAAATTCTGGAATGTTGGAGCATACTGAAATTCAAGAGAGAGCGGAGCTGTTTTACTAAATCATCATTGGCCTTTATGTGGGCCATACTGTACTTCAAAATAATTGTAGTAAAACAGCTGTTGCGGAGAGTAGGTTATGCTGAGCCATATCCTTGCCATGGACACAAGCTGTTCTAATCAAGTCACATCTGTGACTGTCAAGATGCTAGGAGGCTGCTGTGTGTATAGAGACATGCAAAAAACCATAGGAGCTGAGAAAAACATCATAGCTGATTCTTTTTTTATATTGTTTTTATTTGTTTTTTCTTTTGGGTGTCCTGTCGGGTCACTGCTGATAGCATGGTGACTAGAATTAAGAGTTGAAGGATTCACTTATTCCTTTCTTTTCCATTTGGTAGTGTAAGATCTACTGGAGAGGACTGATGTGTTAAAGATAGAGACTTCAGGGGCACGTCCAGGTATAGGAATGGTCCTGCGTAAGTTATGCACCAGAAAGAGGATCTCGGTCTTTCTTCTCCTGGCTTTTTTTTTCCCCCCTTATGATCAAATGGAATTTTTTAATAATTGATATAATCTATGTAAGGCATTTAAACAGACATGATGGTACCTTTGTAATATTATAGTGATAAATTACAGAACGGCCCAGGTTGGAAAGGGACCTCGAGGACTGTGATGCTCCAACCTTGTCCCCAACCTCCCAACATTTAATAGTAGACCAGGCTGCCCAGGGCCCAACCTGGCTTTGAGCACCTCAAGGGACGGGGCATCGGCAGCCTCTCTGGGCAGTTGTGCCAGCGTGTCACCACTCTCATACTGAAGAACTTCCCCTTGATATCCAACTGAGATCTTTTCCCCTTCAGCTTCTAAGTTGTTTCCCCTCATCCTGCCAGAAATGCTTGGAAACAAATTCCTTATGCCCTAATCTTGATCAGCTTTGATTATGCCTTGGTACTTAAAAGTCTTGGCCGTATTTACTCCATCCTGTTCTCTACAAAGATGAATTTATACGTATTTAGAAACTCTCATGAGGAGAAGCAGAAATGCATGTTCCAGTTAACGACAGGATTGTGGTCATGTGGAGGCACTTATTCCTCCAATACTGCAGAGCATTTGTGCCAGTGTGGAATGAAGTTTTAATGTTTCAGACTTATGTTTCAGTCATAATCCTCTATGCAAGCGCATTGTATGGGGGCAGATTTCCAAATGCAGTTAAAATAGAACCTACAGATCCTCTGTTCACTCTGACTTTGATCTCAAACGTAGGTCCCAAAGATGATTTAATGCCACCCCTTGTTAAGAAGAGCTCAGCTGAAACCCACGTAAGCTCCGCATTCATCACAAACACCTGATTGGATATGACAAGGTACTTGAAGATCAGGAACACAGTGTGACAGTTCTGTTCTCATCAGTTTATCATGTCCCATTTTGTGTGGCTCTTTTCCCATCTCTGCCAGTGTCCAGTGCTGAACTTATTAATACCTTAGGCTGACTGATCACTGATGTGAAGAGGCTTGTTCACCGTAGCCAGATAGCACACAGGACTTCAGGTGCAGAGCCAGGGCAGAAATGGTCTGCTGGGATTTGGGGCTGTCATAGTGTGCTTGCTGAGCAGCATGAGTCAGATTTTGGAGAAGAGGCAGCCAATGACAGAATCTTAGACTTCATCCCCAATGCAGCCCTTGAAAGTTCAAGGCTGTGAAGTACTCCTTTTTGTGCAAAATTGCATGAGCAAGCCCTGTCCCATTGGATTCAAAGCTGGAACAGGAGAGAGCCTGCTGTTCACACCCATTTAGACACTGACTGAAACTGCACTGTGTTGCCTAAATGAAAGACTCTGAGGAAAGGCTGGTTTTCCAAGGAGTGATCAAAAGAGGCAGTTAAGCAGAGGCTGAGGCATATTCAAAAGAGGTCATTTGTGAAGTAAAATGAAAGGCGCAGGGCAGAGAGAAGTTCATCTAGCATGTCCTTAAAGGGAGGCAAGCCTCCTATACGGTCCTATGGGCAAGATTTCAGAGAGCTGTGCATAGGTTTCAGTATTTTGCGTGCTGAATGGCGGTCAGTGTCAGTGGTCTGTTTCATGCTAGGAGTTATGCCCTCTGTTGACCCAGCCCCATTCAAGTTTTGGTTGCCTACTGATTAAATACAGGCACTACAGTGTGTTTCTCCAGCTCCACAAGCCTCAGACTGCTGTGATGTGGTGCTCATGAGCGCGAATCAGTGCTGCCAGACAAAGTGGCCTCTCAGCATATAATGTCCTGCAGCAGAGTGCAGTTTGTGGCTCTGTTTAAGCATATGTTCTAATTAATAGTTTCACGTACACAGAAATAATTGTAGAGCATGTTGACTCCAGCTGGTTGCGGAGAAGGCTGCGGGTCGAGTTTATTGCCTCTAACAGAAATGCTTTATGCAGAGAGAGGCTCTCTGAGCTAATGCTGATGGGTTTGGTTTCAGAGCAGTTCATCAGCACCTGTGGTCATTACCGGGCTTGTGTTCTTTATTTGAAGCAAAATATTAATCTTTGCAAAGAAAACAGAAAATATGATAAGTTTATAAAGGTGATTGTTCTTTTGCTTGATGAACTGGCTTCACCTGCGAGTCCCATCTAGTGGGTTTTACTGGCTTTCTGTCACAGATGAATCAATCCCCATTAAGCGAGGCCTGACTTGGAATATTTTAAAAGGAACGTTAATCCGTTTATAGCACGAGCCTCAAAACAAAGTCACTGAGCTTTTAACAAGTGTTCCTTCCTCATGTTGTGACATGAGGGAAACATCTCAGCCTTAAACTATTAGGAGCACAACAGATCTTAGATGGACTTTCGGTTTTTATGGGGTGAGCAACCCATGGAAAGCCTCTGTATCTATGCTGTAGTTAGTGGTATTTCAGCATTTGTTCTCAGTTGTATGAACAGGGAGTTAAACCATTTTTCTTAGTAGTTTATGGTGAAGACAAGAGAAATGTCATTGTTCTCCTAAGTTAATTTAAATCACTGCTCACTTTTGATGCATCGTAATAGTATAGTTGTTCTCAGCAGTGCCTCTTGATCAGTGGGACATCTGTTCTGCTCTTGGCTGAGAACTCTGGCTCTCATATGGTGAAGATGGTGAAAAGCTTTGAGCACGTGGCTTGAGTCACCTGGCAGTGTGCTGAGGTACTTGCTTAACTGTGGGATGGACGGAGTGGGACCCACAATGTAGCACTCAAGTTGCATGTTGAAAAGTCATGGCTAAAACTACCTGCCACCGGGGTTGTAAGTAAAGAGTGGTGACAGCATGATGGAATGCGGTTTGCCTGTATCTAGATTTAAACATGGAATTGGTAGGCATGGTGAGATCAGTTGTCAGTTCCAGTTTGTGATTATGTGTGATAAAAGCTAATCTGAACATAAAGGTGACATTGCTCAGTGTTTGAACACTCTCTGATTAGGCAGAGAAGGGACTCTTTTTTTGTACAAAGCAGAGCACATCTTAGTGTGAACAATCCAAGCTGAATTTTCCTGCCCATAAGGAGCAGCATTCTGTGAGCAACAGGTGCTGGGTGTTGCGGATGTAGAGGCTGCCAGGGAAGTGCCGGACAGCAAAGAGAAGCTCTTAGGCATACTCAAATTTGCTTCCCACCCTGGCTGTTTATTTCATGTAGTTAAAATGCTAAGATTATCATTCCAGGTTTAACAATATCCCTTGAATCTCTGAAAATGCGTACTGTAAGTTGACTGAATTCCCCTCTTAGGGATGGGGCGAGGAATGCAGAAAGTATGAATTGTCCGTCTCGAAAAAGAATGCCTTGAAGAAAGAAAATTGGAGTTAGAGAGGTAAAATCTAAAGCAGTGGAGAGCTGGGAATCCTTGAGGTGTGAATGGACAACTTGGTTTCAAACCGTATTTAATTTCAGCCCGTTTCACATGGTTTCAGATGGGACGAGGCAGGAATTTTCCCGTGTGCTTTTATTTTTTCTCTCTGCCTGCCTCCCCTTTCCAGTCATTAATTGAGTATTCTGTCCTCAGCTGAGGGAGGGGTGATGGATAGCAAATTAATTACGTGGGATTGAATTATGATTCAGAGCCGTATTTCTTGCGCTACAGAGTCTATTTTGATGAGCATGAAAGTTCAGGAACGCCTAGTAGAGAGTTTTTTGCACCCTCTGGAGTAGATTTTGAGTGTGTAAAGGAAAATAGTGGCTGTATCAGCAGTTTCCTGGTGGTGGGCTAGAGGCAGTGTTGTCAGAAACATGAGCTAGAGTCGACCTCTGGCTGTCCATCCTTATGCCACGTGGGTAGGAATGACATACAACTCTCCATCCTTGAGCTGAGCCTTTCTGAGCCCTAGAAGACACATGGGGCCTCTGTCCTTTTAAAGGTGACTTTACCAAAATCTCTTTTTGAAGACAGCGTTAACATTGCTGCTGATAATTTTGGTGAAAGTATTTTTAAGCAGCAAGTAGTCTGTAATGGATGGGTGCATTCTCAGAGGTGGCTGTGGGCTAGCAATGTACCAATAATGTGAACGACTGACATCCTTAATGCCGCTAGAGATGAGGCCTTCTGTGCATGCCCAGCAGTATGTGGAGCTGGACTGATGGTTTGGTGCATGCTGGGCAAAAAAAAAGAAAGATTGGATAAAAAGCCAAAAGCAGAGTGGGAGAAAAGTGAAGACTGGAAACCTGTATCTCTGATCAGTAACACCTTGCAGGGATCGGTTTTAAACAAACTTGGCAGTTACCTAAACGAAAGGTAAACAGCATTTCAGTGACATTCACCTGAGTATTAAATTTGAGGTGCTGCTGAGGCGAGAATACTGGTACAGCTGAAGGTGTTAGCAGAATAGATAAAAAGCAAATGCAGCCTAAGGAACTTAAGTCAAAATAACCCAAAGTGGGTGACAAACAAAATAACTCAGGGGTTGAGGAAATAACCTGTATGTGGTTGGAAACAACGGTGAGATGTGATACGGATGTGCACTGTTGATACCAGAATGCACTGAGGCCAGTGGCTCATCCTTTGCTTGCGTGTCAAGCTCATGATTGCTGTTGTCTTTGGGGGCATAGGTTTGTGTTGGCATGGCAAGGAGAAGCTGCTTAGTGTACAGCTGCATCCACTTATGTCTGTGAGGTTTCTGTGTGTCAGGATCTTTGTGTACAGGTGGCTGGCCTATGAGTGAGGCAGCTAAAAGTTCAAAAGAAAACCTTTTTTTCAGTTCTTCATCATTTAAAAACGTATCTCATATGCCGTAGTATTCCTGTTTTGTGGCCTTTTTAAGCTTAATAATGTTTCTATTGTAGCTCCTGAAAATTTGGATCTAATAAACAATTAATGCATATTTTGTTTTAGCAACTAAAGGTTTGTTTGGTGATCTTTGTAAGTCCTTTTTTTTTTAAATTCACTGTTAAAATTGATGATTTCCTTTTAAAATCAGTGAGAGATCTTGTTTTGTCAGTCTTTGCTTTGGTGGTGGCAAAGAATTTGTGGTTGTTCATATATCATTTTAAAAAATACCTTTCTGCTTCAGAGCATCAGTGCTGTCTTCACAGAAGTCTTTTGATGGCTAGTTAAGACGTGGGCTTCCAAATGGTACGCAGTGGTTAGGTAGGTACACCTTAATATAGCAAGCCAGCTTAGATAGCAGTGCATCCCACTGCTTGGTTTTGTGGTATGATGTTAAGGAACTACAAGGGATCAGATAAATCAATTTACTATTTCTGCTGGAGACAGTAAAATTTTCAATACCTGCGTGCTAGTTGTATTTTATTAAGCCATAATGTATCTTCTATCTTCATTCAGACATAATGGAGGAGACTATTAAACCAGAGCAATGATACTTCTACAATCTTGGCAATTGTTAACCTATTTCCTGTAGCTAACGTGATTTCTGCACTGTTCTGCTCTGCAGTTGTCACATTGTCTCTTTCTACCAATCTTTTCAGCTAATCTCCAGGCACTGCTGCTGGGATGTTAAACACCGTGTATGTTGATGTAAATGGCTGGCATTCTGTAGAAACTCTTAATTTAAGATGTTGGTTTGAGGGCTCCTACCCGCCCTAAAGAGACAGAGAAAACTAAGTGGGGGCGGAAGTTTATTCTACTTGTTCTTTGGCTGAAGCCTGTTTTCTCTGCACTGGCCATGTGGGAGATTGCAGGGATAGTGGGGGGTAGCACTACTTTTTTTGTGCAAAAGCTGACTCCAGTTGAGTATTGTTCACAGGAAACTTTTTGGCTCCCCCAGGACAGTCTTGTGTTTGGGATTTTGACTTCGCTGCAAAGAGGTAACCAAACTGGATGGGTGCAACCCTAAAGCCCTCACCAGAATATTCACATGGAATAGCAATGACCCAAGAGTGTCTAGGGGGTGCGTGGTACTACTAAGGAATTACTTTGTTGAAACATCAAGATCCTCTACTTGAGCAAGGCTTACATGTGTGTGATGCCTCCAGGCTTCCCTGGCACAGCATTTTTGAAGTTTCTCCTCCCTTCTCTAAACTCAGGAAGGATGCATCATGTTGGTAGGTTAGACAGCTTTTATTTTCCCCCTCATTGCCCCCATCCCATGAGTTAATGTGGATAGAGCCAAAGGGTGAGTTCAAAGGGTGAGTAAACAAACCTCTTGCAGGAAAACTGCAATTATCTGTATCCTCATTTTGCCATTGCAGGTTTGTGTTTGCCATCAAAGTGCATGTTGTGTCTCCTTGTCCACACAACTTCTCACATGTGCATGGCACTTAGAAGAAAGTGTAATTGTTATATTGATGGGAATCGAGAGAAGTTATTAATATGTTTCCCCTGATTTTATATTTGGTCCAACTACGAAACAGTCACAAGACAGTAAGCTTTCCTAGCGATTGTGTTTTGTGTACCCGATTGTTCTCTGGTCTGTCATCCCACATAACAATCAAGTCTCTGATTCTGATTGCTAGAACCCCTTTGATTGCTGCGGGAGTTATTGGCGGCCTCTTCATCATCGTCATCATGGGCCTGACATTCGCCGTGTACGTTCGACGCAAGAGCATTAAAAAGAAGAGAGCATTGCGGCGGTTCCTGGAGACTGAGGTGAGGGTGTAGGTGGTGCAGGAGGCAATCTAGGAAATTCTTCTGAGCATAATGTTTAGTCTGTATTTGTCAGTTGCAGCAGAAGTGATCACTGCTGTCTCCACACTCCTGTGCTTTGAAACGCATTTGATTATGATGTTAAATTAGGGTTCCCCTCTGCAAGATAGATAAATCAGTCTTGGAAATACAGTTCCGTACTGATGTTTCAATAAGGCTTTTTAAAAAGTGCTCTTTCCTGTTTTATTGTAAGGATCCTGCTCCCAGTTATTCCACTCTAGGGCTTGACAAAAGGATTTCTGCATCCCCAATCTGTTTTCCTAAATACCTTTATACTGGCTAGAATCTGTGTTGCTTGCTGAATACTGTTCAGGTTTATAGAAAGCTTAACTTAATGCTTTTAGGTATACTAGCTTTGCCATTGTACCAGCCTCTGCTTAAGCAGAAGTGATGTTAAGTGGATGGTCTTCATTGTACTGTCTTTGACAGCAGCTCCTGTTCTTCATTTGGTCAGATAAAAGCTGTGGCTGGTGGTGTTTCTCCAGAGGGACTAAGGTCTTAATAGAAGTAGGAGTTAGTAGGGCCTAGAATGCAGGAAGGCTGTTGTCTTGCCCATGAAATGGAAGATTAAATCCAGAGTATCCTGAAATAAACATACACAGTTTCAGGTCCCTTCTCTGTTTCTAGCCAGAGGTTATAATAAGCCCATCTTTCTCTTGGTCATTCTCAATATAACTCTACAAGCATGTTTTTAGAACACACAGTACTACTTTTCCCAGCCGTTCCTGTGCTGGTGGCCTGCAAGTCATATATATAGAAGCATGTTTCCAGTCTGTCTGGTTTTCTTTAATAGGGAACCTTCTTTCTTTCACCACATTAACATTGTACACCTAAACAGGAAGTAAGAGAATTATTCTTTTAGAAGTGCAGCTCACAGATAATTTCTGTGATAACCTGTCTTGTTGCTGTTTGGTTTTATGTTTTCATACTCATTTCTAAATACTGATATTCTTACCCAAGCTAAAATATTCTGGTCAGCTGGTAAGTAGTCCATGGTGCTTGTAGAGCCGTAGCAGGAGTACTGAAACCACAGAGCAGTTAGCCTTGTAAACAGGCTACTCTGAAATACTGCAGTGGTGTCAATCCCATTCGAGTGGGAGTAGCCCTGAGTTATTTCTCTCATCCTGTAAAGGAGCGGGCTGTTTTTCATTGTTTAGAGTATTGTCCTTCTCACTTATTTTTTGAATTTATTTTTAAAGAACCATTGCTTTTCTGGCAAACGTGGGACAGTATTGATTTCTAAAGTCATTTTTAACAGCATGTCTGGCTGTAGTTTATTTATACAGTTTTCTGGGACATGATTGTCTTCTTGAGCAAATTGCTTAATTGTGTTTTTTTGTTTTGGTTGTTTTTTTTTACCCAGCAAATTAGTGGCTTTTAAAAATTGTCTCCTTTAAGTTGCTTTGTCCTTAAAGTTGTCCTCCTATATGGTACAGCAGAAGCTGAGAAGAACAGTCCTTTCCCAAAACAGAAGACTATCATAAGCTATTAAGTCAGGGTTATTTAAAAGAAGAAAGACTAACTTAAGAGGCACTAAAATATAATGTGGTCCGCTGATAATAAATGCTGTCTTTCTGTCATGAACAAAATCTGTATACTGCCTCCATTAGCGGAAGTCCTTGGGTGCATTACTGTGACACCAATTCAATTTCCTGTTCGTGATTCCATCGTGTAATTCCTGATGGAAATGATTTCATGTGGAGTGAGGATTTTTTCCATACTATTGGTCAGTTTGTCAGCATTTGATTGTTTTCTTTAAAAGTGAGAGATTACTCTGGGAGTTGTTAGATCAGTAGTCTTTATTGTCTTATTCCAGTGTATAACTGGGTTGGTTGTTTCCAGTATAAGCTTCTAATGGATTCTCACACTTTCAAATGCTTAATGCTGTCGGACTTGACTTCATAGCTTGTGGAACCCTTGACTCCAAGTGGTACAGCACCCAACCAAGCTCAGCTTCGCATCCTGAAGGAAACTGAGCTGAAACGAGTGAAGGTTCTTGGCTCTGGAGCCTTTGGAACAGTATACAAGGTAAGAGTGTTCTCTACATGGCAGCGACTAGCCTTGTTTAACTTGCGAAAAGACAAGTTCTGACCTTGTTGCTGCTGATACTCTCTAGTGGGAGTTTTGCAGTAGCTTTAGTGTGTTTAACATCAGATTCCAGAATAAAATAATCCAGTATTTTGTGTAATTTGGTGGGACTCAGTAGGTAGTAAAAAATGTACATCTTTGATGTGCTTACATCCTTCCGTTTAAAGGCAACTGTCAATGAGAAAACAAAGAGGATCTAAGGACATTTGCTGGCGTACAACCATCCACAAGGGTACAGCCCATAAGGGTTTAGTTTTGATGTAAGAAGTAGTTTTTTTTTTCTTTTTTTTTTTTTCTTTTTTTTTTTTTGCTTTTAATAGCTTATTTTGTGTATTTTCAGTTTTGATGTTCAGAATTGAACTGTGTAATGTGACAAAATACATCAAAAAGAAATGTAACTGAGGGATATTTTTATGATAGTTGTCTTATTGGTCTAATGACGTTTTGCCTTATCTTTCTAGGGTATTTGGGTCCCCGAGGGAGAAACAGTTAAGATTCCTGTGGCCATTAAGATCCTTAATGAGACCACTGGTCCCAAAGCCAACGTGGAGTTTATGGATGTAAGTCACTTTGAGTCTGGGGGGGATCTTTTTCCATTCCACAGTGATTGTTCAGGGCAATTTATTGCAGTTGTTTTTTTTTTAAATAGCATAAAGAGGTATTTTCATAGGACCAACATCATGCTGAGGTAGCATGTGCTACAATGTGATGGCCTACACAGAAAAGCAGCTGAGTTTTCATAGGGATGTGTCCTTCTGTTAGTCCTTGACAAGCTGTCTCTGTATTAATGCATTCTCTGGGGTGGCAATGCTATCAAACAATAAACACCAAACAAGGTTACACCTCAGCTGGGGGTGGATCAGTGCTGCTTCTCTGAAGTAGAAGAGCTGTACTAATAGTATGGGGCAGTGTTTTGCCCTGGTCAGGTTATTGCTTGTAGATACTAGTATTCTAGAACCCGAAGTGTGTGGTAACATCAGTGCTGAGGTGGAAAGGGCTGGGTTTTTCTACATGCAGATGTGGACCTCTGGATGTCTGGAGTTTGCTTATACATGGTCATTCTATCACTGGAAGGCTCATCAGTGCTCTGCCTCATGTGCCAACAATTATCCATTTGTATGACAGAGAGTATAGAGATGGGAGAAGAATTGTGGGGCAGCATCTTGCCATAAATGCAAGTCTTGACTGGTGTAGAACACACAGGAACACAAACTTAACTCTATTCTGCTTCATTTTCCCTGAGAACTAAGCACCTAGTCTGGGAGTGGTCAGCAACAGTAAAACTTAACAGGGAGGGAAGAATAATATGCGCCTAATTTTAAAGTTCTTTTGGCTTTACCAGTCTAAAATAATGTAAATAGAAGGTCAAGATTATCATTTGTATGGATGTTCTTTGTTCAGTCTTTTGCTTTGTGTCAAGATAAAACCACACTGACACTGAATGTTTGTGTTCAAATCAGAGGCGCTATTTTGACAAATAGGAGCAGTTGGCATTTATTTTTTCCTAAGACTTTCCTGTGGACTTGAAAGTTACGTAGGACTTGTAAATTTTGAAGGTCTGCTCGGTGTACAGCTTTAATTTGATATGCATTAATGAAACTCTAAACCATAAGGAGATTGTTCTCCCATTATATAGTCTACCGCTATGTCTAGGAATTAATAACATTGTACAGTTACAGCTCTAGCTGTTTCAAGCAAATGATCACAAGTTATCACAATGGAACTAATGCTGTGTGTTCATCAAGGTGCTTCCTGTGCTTTTTTAAAGGCTGCTGCGCCTGTGTGTTTATGTTGATGACATTTAATAATCATTGTGTACAAACAAACAAAAAATGGGCTCTGTTGGGATGAAATGAATTGCACTAAAGAGATAAAGAGGATTTGCTTAAAGGACAAAATAATGGTCAATGGCAAAGCTCCAGATAGAGGAGATCTGGTGTTCAGTGGTCCATTGAAGTGCATGTCTAGGGAGTGGAAGGCTACTGCCTGCAAACTGTGTTTGTGCTGTTTGATGTCAGCATAAGGTGATGGAGATTCCATTACATTTTCAAGTAGATGGAATTGATATTGCCATATGGAAGTCACTGGAAGTGTGTAGTTTGTACTAGATGAGGAGCTGACCTTATGATAGAGAAACAGTAGCTTGATATCAAATAACCATGAAGCACGTCTCAAAGAACGTGTCAAATCCTGGTTAAAAGGCTAAGTTGATTATTGGAGGTCTTGTAGCTCAGCATCAATGGCTGACTTAGTTCACTGGAACTCATTTTCCTCCAGTGTGTGTGTCTGATGAATGGCTCAGAAATGGAGACATTTTCTTGGATACTGTAGAGCTTTTAACCATGTAACGTGCAGCCACGCTAGGAGAAGTTTCTCCTTAAGATTCTCTCATGAGCCTCTGATCTAGTAGTAGTCAGGTGGGGGAATGGTGTTTTTGTGTTATGGGTTATCGTGCATCCTAAAGGTCAAAAATAACTTGAAGGTTACTTATAATCATAGTTAAAAAGAATTAGACCCCATTATCAGCTGATAGAATTAACACTGAGATGGACTAAGATGCTTTGCATCCATGCTCCATTGGATGTGTATGCAGTGGTATGTAATGTTCTTTGCTGTACAGAATTGATGGGGGGACAGACAGAATTTTTCTCTTTTGCAGTAATATTACATGCTGTAGTACAGAAGTTCCTGCCATCCTTGCCTCCTAACTCAGCCATCATCTATTTCCTGAAACAGCTGGCATTTTAATAGATAATGTTTTATGTAAATGAAGGGCCTAGAAATTGGTTATGGTTTTCACGTGACTGCTGCTTTCTGTCCCAGAAGGGATATAATTTTATGCTGATAAGCTCTTATGAGGAGATATTCTTTAATGGAAGATACCTAAATGAAGTTATAGTGGGAAACTGTTTTATTCCCCATTACTCTGAGGCTTTGGTCAGTGTAACTGTGCTGGATGAAATCTATTGACGTTATCTCATTAGGAAAATGTATGAGTGCATGTGAGAGCACAATCCATCAGTTTTGCTTTCAGTAAGAAGGCTGTTATGAATGGCCTTTGTCAAAAGCAGTTACTTTTTAAAGTTATCTAGGAGCTAACTGCCATTGGGAGCGTAATGGACGTTGACTTCAGTGAAGTGCCTGACAGTCATTTCAATGGGAAGGGGAGGTTAATGGGAAGGAAGTATCATGAGTTATCCTCTTGACTTTGCTTTTTTTTGAACTTGTCAAGTGTAGGTGTGCCTTTGTTGGCAATTCTTACTCAGCTGTGTGTGTCCTTGTACTTGCAAGGAAAGCTCAGTATTCCTTTTAGAGAGGCTGTGGGAGATGTGAAGCCTCTTGCAAACTTTGGTTTGTGTACACAGAGGGTACTTGAAACACTTGGCTGTCTACAGCAATAGCTGGTAGAGACAGCAGTGGCATGTTCCACTGGCTCTGCTTTAAACTTGTGATGTTGGCAGAATGTAAGTCTTAAAGTGTTCTGAGATGGTCCTAAATGTTACACTGAAAGTAAAGAACAACAATTTGGCTGCTGGGCTGTCATTTCAGCACCTTGAACATCTGCTAATGGATCTGTAATGACTATAATGATATAATGTATGGTGTTAGCACCTCCTATGGCCAAACACCTCCCACCAGGGGATGATGAATTGGCTGTCATCAAAAACTACATTCCCTATTTGGAATTTTTCTTCAGGGAATGGCAGCAGTGTCTTTTCTGTGTTTCTTCTTCAAATCCCCAACTACCTTTCTTTAATTCTGCTTCATTTTATAGATGTTTTTTCTCTATGGTAGTTCTGTATCTGTCACAAGGCAAGGAAAAGTCCACTGCATATCCCAGACTGCCTTCTTGATGGAAGCAGCAGGATGTGCATGTGGACTAAGAGGTATATTTTTTAAGACTTTACAGAGGTACTGTTCCTTCAGAAGGTCAAATTGGTGGTCATTTATCTCAGGAATAAGGCTAAGGGATTCCCCCTCGGGTACTGAAGTGGTTTTATATTAGGGGTGTTTTCATCTCCCTGCTCGACTCACCACACTTTGTGGTCCACAGCAGGGCCCTGGAATCTGAGCTCTGAGTACAAGCATGTTTGTTGCTGCTTGTGTGTCTGGCAGGGGTGCTGCCACTGGCTATTGGCATCCAGAGGTAAGGTGTCTTGCCCCTCACCCTAAGGCTGGCAGCTGTGAGAAAAGATGAGGCTGCTGGGCAGGTACAGAGAAGGTTTATTATGAGAGAAGGCAAATAAGCAGCTGAGAGGCTACTTGATAATTGAACAGGGACTTGTCATTTCACTTGTGAAAACAATTTCCCCTCCTCGACCTCTAATTATTTGACTGCTGCAATTGTCTGGTAAGTCAAGTAGCCTGATCAGATGGTTTAGCATCAAACCAAATGCTCAGCAAGTAATGTCATACATTCCAGAGACACACCGCAATTGGAAAGTGTACCAAGCCATCTTTGAGGCTAAAAATAACATAAAATGATTGTGTCTTGGGGGAGCAGACGATTGATGAGAGCCTTTCCTTCCTAGCTTTCTAAGCTTAGTGCTATCAGAAAGTAGCCTTGTGAGCTCCATGGTTGTTGATCCCCTTACAAATTTAATCTATTCTCGCTGAACTTAAATGCTCCATTATCTGTTAGCAAATAATTAGAGGTTGTAAGCACACGCCTGCATACACAGAGTTCCTTGGAAGTCTCTGAGCTCATTGAGATGAAGACAGTTTGACTGATGGTGGTCAGCTGATACTGGGCCAGAAGTTAATAATAGAAGGTGGTGCTGCTTAGCTAGGTGGGAAAGTTAACTTGGGAGAAATTAAACTGAAGGGTTAGGGATTTATGTTTGGAAATAAATTTCCCATTCTCATTTGTTTCCTGGTAAGAGAGCTTCAAAGGCAGTTGGTTTCCTTTATGGTTTTATAATTAAGATCTAGGGGGATTCTTGACTTTTCACAGGCCTAATGTAGTTCCCTGCCATCTATAGTGGCCGTATTCATTGAGCAGGAGAGCATTTGTCAAGCAAACTATAAAGGTAATAAGTGACAGTGACCTCCACCCAGGCATACAGCAAACAAATCAAAGCTGCCTATACAGGCGGGACTGATACACTCATCCTTTATTCTGTCACATTTGTATGTCTGTTTAATTAACTAAATGAACAAAGCAGTCAGTCTTCATATACTGCAAAAAAGATACGCTTCTCCTAAACTGTGAGCCCTTCTTATGTGTCAAGACAAGTGCTGAAGACATAACAAACCTTGGTTTGGTTCAGAGGTTACAAAGGGAAAAAAAATCATTTATCAGATTAAGTTTTCTCTCGTGTTTGGCTGGAAACCAGGAAGGATCTGGCCAGGTCTTGTTTCTGCTTGTTTCCACAATTTCTAGTAGAAAGGTCCTAAGCTGGAGATATGGATGCCTTTTCTAACGAGGGTCCTTCTAAGATCTTGCCTTTTATCACGAGTGTATGGGTGACAGCAGAAACATTTTCACCTATCCATTGATTTAACCTTAAGTCCCTCATGCTGCCTAGCAGTGTGTTTGAGCTAGATCTGAAGGTCTGGAAAAGGCAGCTCTGCAATCAGAGATTGAGCAGTACGTGCGGGCACTTCATAGTCCTTCCACTGCCTGCAGGGCTGCTTGGGAAATAGCACCGAGTTAATCCTGAACCTCGGTTTAAAGGTCAGCTTTAGGATCAAATGAAATCCTGTATGGCAGCAGTGAGATGTTTTCCCTTATCCTCCTCTTCTGTCATTTATGTAAACACTCTTCTTTCCAACTGGCATAAAGGGTCCCTGTAAGCATAGCAGCTAAAGAACAGCGGTGTTGCTGCATTTGCCTGGCAGTGCTTCAGCTGCGATTCAAACAGGTTTTCTTTCTGTCGTGTTACGTTGCTGCAGATGGGAGGCAAAGGGGTGACCTAACTCATCTGATTGTAGATTCCCTTTTGTTTGGTCTCCCCACTTCCTCCCACTTATGTAAGCTGTAAGTGTAGCCACTTAGGAGGGGAACCTCCCTGCCTGTCAGTTCCAAGCACAGAAGCTCACTGTGATTGCAATTACAATTTCCAACTTGTCCAGAGATGCCAGAAATCAAGCTGTCCTTGAGAACTCCGCATACCGTGTGCAGGCCCCGAGAGTGATCAGCCGCTACAGAAGCTGGGAATCTGATCACTGCTGAAGGTTAGCTGCTTTTAGTCCTTTGGAGATTAACTGTTTCAAGGACACGTTCACTGTTATTTCCAGCAGTCATTCTCTTAAATATTTACTTTAGTAGTTTTTCCTTCTGTAGTATGCATGTGTCTGTGGGGGTGTGTTTGTTAACTTTCCATATGCAAGAACGTGTGTCAGTACAGAGAAAAGATGAAGCCTAAGCACAGACAGACGAGCCAGGCAATTTGGAAGCAGTTCTGCTGGTGTAACACCATAACTGAAAGATACAGTGAGGTAAGGAGAGTGGTGAGGCCTTGACACTGCTGCTCAGAGAGCTGCGGGTGCCCCATCCCTGAAGATGGTCATGGCCAGGTTGGATGTGCCCGGTGCAGCCCTGCCCTTGGCACGGGGTTGCAACTGGATGGGCTTGAAGGTCTCTTCCAGCCTAAGCCATTCTGTGATTGTGTTACTTGGAAATCCTGTACAAGTTGGGTAAATTCTTTGGAACAGGGAGAAAATAAGGAGTGTTAGTTTAGGTTGTTCTCTAGAAAACAATGGTAGATTAAATGAAACTATTAAAACTTGTCATTCACTTCAATAGTAGTGCCGGTTACAAAGGGCTTGCATGTGAAGGAAAGGGTTTGTACCCATCCACTGAACTTTATTTGAATAGGTTTGAGGTAGACAGCAATGGGGTTGTTGCCTGTTGTTTTTGCTTTGAGGCGTGCATTTGAGTGGCTACTGAAATAGGAAGACAGCCATTTACATAGATGTGTGTCACAAAGATAGGGAGAGGAAAGTTTTTGTTATGAAGTGTTTAAAAATTGAACAAGCTTGGGGTGGGAATGTGAGGGGGAAAAAGAGAACTAAAATCCCCACACAAATCCTTTAAAAACCAGTTATACTTAAATACAGGCAAAATGGCCTTAAACATAAGCAAAGCAGTTGGGAGCACTGAAATTCTTTGCAGAACCTCTCTGACATGTTCACATATGAAATGCAGAAAGAAAAACAATGACAAAATGTGTTAAAATAACAGAGTATTGAATAACACGATGTGTTGTGAAGAGAAACTGATTCAGATAGCCAACTTTGTAGCAGGCTTTGGCACTGAGAACTGGGCAATTAATTGCTGCCCTGAGACTAAATGAAACTGAAAGTATTGAAGGAGCTTTGCATTGCTTTGTGTTTTGTTTTTGTTGTGCCATTTGCTCACATTAGCAATATAGGATCGGCGCACAGTAGTGTTTGGGTGTCTGAATGCAGTGCATATGCTGGAATTTAACCACACCAATTTAAAAAGTTAAAGTAAAAACCAGGTTTTTATGAGGCTTCTGCTAATAAGAATGAGGTGTGAGGTGCCATTTCTCCCAGTGAGCCAGGAGTAGCTTGAGGTTAACAGTGATCCTAATTAGGTTTGTTGGTAAGATGAATAAGAAATAGCCTGATATTTAAGTTATAGGAGCTGGCTGTAGAGCTGTATGTATATGCTGGCTAATCATTTTTGAAGTATGATTTACTTCAGTGCTGGATGGGCAGGCTGTTAGCAATCAGATTCCTCACGAGGACCAGTGCTGACACTGTGTATGGGCAGTAGCACAGGCCTCAGTGAGCAAACTGAACCAGAGCAGAGTGTCCTGGAGGATCAGTGCGCTGCATTTGTCGTGCTTGTTTCTGTGCTGCGGAAATGCCAAGTCAAGTTGAATTTGAGGGAAAACGAGGATTTGGGGGGTCGGAATGAAGGAGGGGGGAAAAAACGCAATAGTTTTACGCATGTAAATACCCATTTGTGTTCATTTTTAACAGAAATGTAAGGCTGGGGGTGTGCAGGCTTATAAGAGCTGAACTTGAAGTATCGACGTTGAGATAAGTTATGTCTTAAAATCTACTAAGAAAATGTGGTTTGGAATATTCCGTTCTTATCATCTTGTTGTAGAAAATTGGGGAGTTGTTTTCCCTGCCTCGGTGCTGATCCAGCCACCTCCAATACATCAGCAACTGTCACAAACTTACAGAAATGGAATAATTAACATCTGTTCCTATTAATATTCCACGCATTATATACAGATGGTATTCAGCTGTCCCTATCACTGCTTGTCACACAGTTGTAAGAAGTAAGAAAGGGAAATCTGGAGCATGACTGGGTTGTTGATGATCTTAGTAATATTCTGCCAGTGCCTTTTAGGCTGAAGTACAATAACCAGGATAAACAGAGACGGAGCTGAGGTCGCAACGTGGCTGTCAGATCACAGAGCAGTAATTGCTGGTTTGAAATGCTTGGTCCTCTGATATTGAAACTACAGTTCCAAAAATAAAGATTTTACACAGCAATATTTTCTATATTAACTTTGGTGTTGCTGCTTATTGCAGTATATGTCATTGCTTGGCCCCGTTAAGATCAGAAACCCTTTGTGCTGTGTAACCATGGTGAGCTCGTCCCTGCCCTGAGAAGCTTCCTATCAAGATAGACGCAAAATATAAAGGACAGAGGGATTATTTATTTTTCATCTTTCCTTCACAGATGGGAACTCATGAATTGCAAGTTAAATTTCATCATCTCTGAAGCAAATTCTTTATTGGTTATTATTATCTTTTTAAAATTACATTCTGATTTTAAATGTTTACTTAGAAAAGCAGGTACTGTGTATGGGGGGGAAGAAAGCTGTCTTCTCTAATTACTCACTGCAAACATGTCTGAAATGTTCTTTTCCAAACACCTCTTGTTTATCAGTCAGTGTTTGCCAACAAGTCTGGTATTTCAAAGAAATGGGATTGCACGTGTTGTATTAAGGATGGAAGAGAAATTGGGTGTTCTTCCCTTAGTTACGTATAAGGTGATTACAGTTGCTTCCTAAAGGATTCTGCTTTATAAAGAAGTTATTAGCTGTGTAGACAAATAAGCATTGTGTGAAATAGTAGACTGTTTATTAATGCTTAGCCAGAGAAATTATTTGAGAATGTGGAAATAATTACTTGGATTTTTGAGCTGCCTTAACGTTTCTTGTGTGATGGGGCTGTGCACAGTGGGGAGGAGGAGTGGAGGGAGGTCATGGATGAAGACCTGAATGCAAAGTGGGGAGATGCTTCTGGTCCCTCTGCAACTAATTCTCTTTTATCAGGTGAGAGAACAGTTGCCTTCTTGACAGCGCTGTCGCTCAGGTGAGAACATAGATCTGAGTGAATCTGTAGGCTTCCAAAGGTTATTGATGTTGATGTTTACATGAAGGCTCAGCAAGCTCTCAGTGTCCTAAAGCTCCACAAAGTGTCTTAGAGCACACTTTGTCACTGTGACATGTTCCATTCAGTGGGTACAGAAAAAGCAAAGAGGCAGCCCCATGGCTCCATGTGGCCATGGATGTTCCTGTAAGACTGCAGATGTATGGCAGCTTTTGATGATTCTGTGATTCAGTGTTGCCAGCTTTGAGTGGGGAAAAAAACCCTAACAGTGAACTAAACAGTCCATTTAAATCTTTTTCATTTAAATATTATCTTCCCTTATCAACACTTGATTCCTGAATGTCATGCTCTTATGCATCTGAATTACAGACACGGGAAACATGGAAATGAAGAGTCTATTTTCAACTCTGAAATGCGATGAATGAGCTACCTGGGCTATAGGTGGAACGTATCTTTTGATTAAAACAACTCTGAGTGTTGATGGTACACTCGATGAACTGAGGTTTCAGTCTGATGCTATCCCTTTAAATGGATCCTGAAGAAGGCGGGAGCTTTGTGTGTGCGATTATCAAGTCAAGCTTTTCAGTGATACTAGAAAATTTCAAAGCAGTGTCCTAAGGCTTCAGAAAGGGGAGAGAACTTGATTTTGTTTTTTTCCCATCACTCATTCTTGCCATCGTTCATGAAAAATCAAAGCAATAACTTCCTTCTGAAAGAAATCAGCCGCTAAGGCTGAGAATGTTTATAAGCTGGTCAGTGTTGAGGTTCATCTACTCTCCTCTTCAAATAGGGCTGAAACAATTGTTTTTTGGTGTTCTTTTAAAACTTCAAACCTTTTCTTTGTAGGTTTTTTTTCTTCGTTGTTTTGTTGTTGTTGTTTTTTTTGGCAATTACATGAACATGGAAAGAAACAAAACTCTTGACAGACAAACCTCTAAAAACGATGCATGTCACAGGCTGAAGTAAAATGCATCAGAGTGATGGGGTATCTTTACATGCCATCAGTGAGGCGGGATTGGCAGTCTAAAATCTACTGTTAGTTTTCCATGGAAAGCAATCAAGAAATGTTGACTAAAAGTTTGTTGTGGTTGCTCAGCTCCTGAACTCGTGGGCAGGACTGAAAGCAGGCGAGAGTTTTCTCTAATCATCAGAACCAAGTGTTTTCAGCCAAGGCTGGTAGGAAGTCTGGTGAGAGTTGTCTTCTGGCGGGGTGTTTGATGGGAAGAAGCGTTCATGTAGCTGGCTGTGTACAAAGAGCTCTGTTCCTTCAGGCTTCAGATTCCTCCTCGGCTGTCTTAACACAGACTCTGATGAATTGGGAGAATTAATTGGTAGAAAGGCAGCTGGGAGAAGTCAGAAACATATGGTACGTGGGTATAACAAAATGCATCTCCTAGTCCATCAAACATTTAACCACGTGGTTAACTCTGAGCACTTGTGCTCTGCTAGAAGCAGCGTGGTTGTCCATGCCCTCGGTGTAAACAGGACAAAAATCACCATACTGCTTATTTATTTCTCAGAACGTTTATGGATCCAGGTTGCTTCTATAAGCCTGTGAACGTATCCATTGCTATGAGAGTATCTATTTCTATATGAATAGGGCATTCTGCTCTTCTAAGATAGGGCACAGCATATTTGACTCGTCAGTCTGTAATTATCACCTTCAGAAGGAGATCCTTAAGATCCCTGAGTTGTTCTCCTTTGAAGTGTTTGGAGGAAAGTGGGACATCTCTCTGGTAGACTTAAATCACACAGGGATATTTGCATGCGTTTGAGTTCAGCATCAACATTGCTTGCTGAGTCAACAGGACTGTTCAGCCTATGCTGTGTGCAAGTGCTGTGACAGGCAGTCTCAGTGGCTGCAACTGCACTGGGAAATGCAGCACATCTAAAGACATGCCACCTCCAGAGGTGGAGTAAGTCTCACCATTTAAGCACTTGTTCTGCAGTCTGAGTATGCGGCGACTCTGCTCCCTAACAAAGGGATCTCTGTCAAACTGCTTGTTGGAAACTGAGCTTGAAACCTTCGGAAGTGAAAGTATCAATTCTCTAATGCCCAAAACCAAGCACTCAAAACCTGTAGTCTCTTTAATCATGGTAGTTTGTCCTGGCTCTGAGGAAACACATCTCAGAAGACTCATACCATCACGTTCTTTGTTTGTTCACATGTAGCTTCTTTAACGCAGCTTCCTAAAGCAAAAGGAGCACTGGGGGAGGACTCAAGGAGACAGTGGACAGAGATGAGAAGGGCCTTGATTTGAACCTCACAGTGTACCTGTCAAGCAGTGTGAATATAGGCTTTGGCCCTGGATCTGCACTTTTGGGCTTCTTTACAACAGCTGTAGGTGGAGCCATGCCTGTTGGTAGTGTTGATCACACTTTTGTGCTTGGAGTATGGGTGAGGATATGTGGTTGTTTGTTTAATACATTTTTTTCATTTGCTCCCAAGTCCAGTTTCTCCAGTGAGAAGTGAAGAGAATTTGTTATATGTGACCTCTGTGTTGTCATGGTCTCACAGGACAGCACAGTGCCAGAAATACGTTTCATTGCAGGCCACAGGCCTTGCTATTGCACTTTTGAGCCAAGCTGAAGCATGCAACTCGGCCCTGCAGCAGTAACCTCAGGGCTGAACCTGCCTTGGAAGCATTCAAGTGCTGTTGACTGCATCACCTAGCAGTAAAACAGGTTATATAAACTGCCATCATGTCCCAGATAAAACTTGTGCCCGAAAGTGCTGTTTAATGTGTCCGCTTCTAATGGCTGTAGAGCAGTTCCTGGAAAAATGGTTGTGATAGCTTAATTATGATGTTTCTCCCTCTGCTTGCTGCTGTTCTTGTGTAGGACTCACATAGACTTCCCTGGTTCCTGTTGCTGCATCTCTCAGTTTGGTGTGAGAAATGGCTGAGGTGCTTCTAAAGAAGGTTTGCAGAGAGGATCTGCCTGAATGGTGAGAGGTTGTATGTAAAATAGTGCGGTAAAGCAGCTGAAAACAGTGTCTGACATAGGAATTAAAACAACGGGTATCACTGTCATATGATAAATGTGGACAATTTAGTTTTGATGTATGTCTTGTGCTGTCTCTCAAATGTTTGTGCAGACTGCATATGCTAAGCTGGTTGTAACCTGGGAAGTCTGTAAGGCCAAGGAGACAAACAATATGCATTGTAAACAAGTTGAATATGTCCTGAAGCAAGTCAGATGTGCAGTCCAGCCAGGCTTTTGCCCTGGCCATTAGGAGTATTGAAAAATGAATGAAAAGAAAAAATAAAATCAATGCATTTACAGCAGTATCTCTTCTGTTACCATGGCACAGTTTGTGATTTCAGAAAAACGCATAGGATGCAAAGAAATAAGCTTTTAATAACTGTTCTCAGCAATGATGAGAAAAAACAGGGCATTGTTTTCTTCAGTTTCTTTTGTTTTGGGGTGTTTTTTGGCAAGAACAGATAGAAAGCTGGGAAACCCAGGATTTCTCAGCCTTTGGCCCTGCATGCCAAACACTCAGATGTGTGTGCTCATCTGGAGCTTGCTATGCTTAGGGTAGCAGGCCTGTGGGACTTGTTTGGAATGGGGAGCACGTTTCTTCTGCATTGGCTCTGAGGAACAGCATGTGTAGGAGGAATATGGTGCTGGAAGATGATACTGGTGCCTGTAAATGAACTCCTCCTGGTGCTCTATGTTGCATGGCCATAGGCACTGTAGGCCCTCCGTAAACTGCTGAGGGAAAGTCTCTTGACCAATTTAGATGTTTGTTTTGTCATTAGAGCATCATTTTATGCATGACAGGGAGATTGCTCACTGTCGGCTCCTCACTGCCTTTAGGGCACCTTGGGAACAGCCTGGCCAGGGATGCTTGGCCACATTCTGGACTGCTTCCTGGCAGTCCACTTGATGCTGGTTTGTGTCCTGGACTACTCTGAATCTTCAGCATGGCCATCAGCATGGCATTATCTTACCAGTAGTAGCCCAGCCACCTCATTGTATCCAGTGGTTTATGAGTTCAGTGATCAAAGAAACACAGGCAGCATCCAGACATGGTCTTTAAGAACCAGCTTGTCAGCTGGTCTTCATGCTCAGTCGTTGGCTGTGGCAGTTAATGGCACCAGCTCAGAGAAGCAGAGCGGGAAGCTGAATGCCCTCTTGTCAGATGTGCTGTAGGAGTTGGTGGTATCACAGTGCACCTTCTTATCACAGTGGCTTATCGAGGCCTACACACTTACCTTTCTTGTTGGGTGCTGTATTATGGTAGTAGACGTGTGTGTCAGAAGGATCAGTGTATATAGCATTTAAAAAATAACATGCCTGTTGCTGGTTAATGCAGGGTTGTAGATATAAATTACAGGGGCTGGACTTAATGCACGTGGTGGAGATCATTTCAGCACATTCAAAAGGAGCCAAAGAATGACCAACAGGTTGTGTGATGTCTTTGTTAACAATATCATATCTGGGCGGTACAATACTGAGCCAAACACATATGCTCCATTAAAGTCACCTGTATGCTCTGTGGTGAGGCTGTGTTGGCACAGCAGTGGTCCTGCCAAGCTTCCTGCTGTATCAAGGCTTTTCTTCTCCTCAGATACATTAACACTGTGCAAAGAGTACACAGTCTTAGTGTGAAGTAACTTATTTGATGTCTCATAGTACTTAGCCTCAGCTGTTCGAGTCCTGCTACAGACTGCAGAATGTGCCTTAGAGGTAAGGCCAGGCTGAACTCAGCTGCTGCTTGCATTCAGGCTGGCTGGCTCATAGCTGCTCCGTGTCTTTCTGTCACATGTTACTGTGGTAATTTAGATTGCTGTCACTTCTTAGGTATTAACAAGCACCAGAAAGAGATGTGATTTGGCTGAGATGTTCCTCAGTGATAAGATGTAGTCTCCTTTCAGATAGATGGAGTGCCTGGTGTCCATCCTTGCAGAGCTGTCCCCCCAGCTGTCATTTCTCAGGTGCTGATGTGAGCATGTGGTGTTACACAGACTCTGATTCCTCCAGGAAAGATTAAGTATCTTTATTACTTTTCTCCCTTCTCTCTTTTTCATTGCAGCCTGCAAGGGATTTCTTGTATTAGGAGAGAGCAATAAAGCGATTTGATGCTCAGTTCTCAAGAACTGAGCCAAGACCTGCAGATAAAAGGCTTCCAAAAGATAGGAGACACTACTTACCTTAGAAAATCAAAGTAGGAACCACACTGCTAAGTGTGGAAGTGCTGTGGAATTTGTGGCTGTAAGGTCTAGTGTCCAAATGGATTTTAAACAGGAGACTCCTATTGTCTCATTGCTGAAGAGGTTTTTGAATGCTGCTAAGTGATAATGTTTCTTTTGTTGTATATCTGTTTTGTCTGTTTAGGCTTCAGGAGAACAGGAAGTCTTTCACTTTGTTTATTCTGTGTTGCCTAGACATAACCTTTGTTCTGGTTCTCCTGTAGATGGTAGTGTAATAAAAACAACAGTACTTTTGCTAATGAGGATAAATATGTGAAGCCAGGATAGATGCTGAATTAATATCCATTAGTAACTTAGGTCTATAATGAAGGCTGCTCTACTCTGTTGTGGCTCTTCCTTTGTTACAGAGCAGCCGGTAATATTGTATTAAGAATATTTTTATTTTTTCTGGCACCGTTACCCAAAACCATGGGAAGGGTATATGCTTTCCTGTGACATCAGAGTGAGGCAAATGACAATACATGCTTTTATTATTGTGCAGAAGTGTCTTTCCTTTGAACTCACTTTTACAAATGGCAAGTAGCTGTAGACTAATGGAGCACATGCTTCAAAGCTTTCCATCTGGTCCCTTAGTAAGCAAAAACAGTATATTGTCTGTGTTGTAATCAGTCCTCATTACTGAGCCAAGTACTCCCACTGCAAGTTCTGGAAAAACTCTTCAACTTCACTTGGTAAGAGGGAGGGCGGCAAGCGCTATCTCCCTGTGCATCTGCAGGGTACAGTGCAATGGTGTATAAATAAAGGGGAAGAAAATGAAAACCAAGTAATTTTTGCTCTCCAGAAATTGATAATGCATCAGTCAACATAAATTCGTTCTGGTGGCCTTCATTGACATTTTCTGATGACAGCAGAGGAGATTGAAAATACTTGAAAGAGATGCCACACGTGTTGTTTGAATAAGAGAACTACATTTTAATTGGAGCAAATGTTCTTAAATGATGATTTCTTATCTCACTTAGATTGGAATCTCCCTCAGAGCCCCTCCTCCAGTCATCCCATCACATAGCCCCTATTGATTTACATATTTTTTTCACATATGTTTTAGAAAGAAGAAAGGAGGAGATATTCCCCCTAATGGAGGCCATCTGTTCTTTTCTTGTTGGGGGGGGGAGGGAACCTACAATTAGTGTCTCGTTCTTTGATTTCCACCAAAAAAAAAAAAAGGGGGGAAAGAAAGGGAAGTATTATGCAAATAGTCTGCAATTTGGTTTCAAGTATTCTTTGTACTATGATGAGCCATTTCCTTTAGTACAAACTCTGCCTATTTGCCAAGACTTTTTCCCCTTAATACAGGGAAGGAAAAAAAAAGACTTAAGGGGATGCTCTGTTCCTCCGATGCCAAATTTTTCTTATCCTTTCATTCTTTCTGTCTTTCTTTGGCACTATTACAGCTGTTAAATTGTCAGAAGAATGTCGGATAGGTTTTCTGGAGAAAGAGAACCAAAATAGCTTTACAAAGCTGCAGCTTCATCTCACTTTTCATTGTTCCACTGCCATGATGGAGTGGTCTTGAAATGAAGGACTCAGCTCAGTGAATGAGGGAGACAAGCTTTCTCTTTGCATTTTTTTGAGTGCCAGTTGCTTGTGATGACTGTTACCTGTGCAAACAGATGTGCAGATTTTTTTTACAAAGAGTTCTTGTCCTGCTTGTTTGTGGCATTTTAGGACTGCACACTGTAGCCAGCATTGAGTATTTCTGGTTAGGTGTAATGCTTAAGCCTGTAAAATGCAAAGCATAACATTTCTGATGCACTAAACCATATTAATACAGCTTGATCAAAGATTGTAGCTGTATGGGAAATTGCTAATCACAGCCTGGACCTCTGATTAATCAGCTGAGGCAAGTGTTGGGTCAGCTGTGGGAGCACAGGTGAGAGTAATTTAGCTGTGCTCCCTGAAGGGGTGGAGCTCGACTCCACCTCCTCTAAGACCTCATTTAAGGGCTGACCCCCACTGAGGCAGCATCTCTCGCAGATTGCTCCCTGGTGGAGTCTGTCCCAGCTTTTCCAGTCAAGGCATCGATATTGGTGAGTTTCCCTTTACCTTTTGAATATTTACCATCTTTCATATTATTCGCCCTTACAGTAGCAGAAAAGACTTGAGGTGGGGGCTTCAATCAGGTGAGTGGTTGAGTGGTGTGAGAGACCTCTAGATGTAAGCCAGGTCTGTCACACATCTTTGTTTCTGGACTATGTAACATGGGAACATAAGGCAGTGCAAGATTTCTGATCTGAGCCTTAACAGCATCTGTGTGGATGGTGTGACCCCCCCATTGCTTGGGGCTCATTACATCTAACATCACACTGGGTTCTTCCTAGCAGTGTTTTGCACTGGATAGACAACAGGCATCCCCTTTAGGTGCTCTGTGATAAATCTATTTGTGGAGTCCTTAGGCATAATGGAGTAACTGGGTCATTTCTGTTGTTTCAGGAAGCTCTCATCATGGCCAGCATGGACCATCCACACCTGGTAAGACTCCTGGGTGTCTGCTTGAGCCCGACCATCCAGCTCGTTACTCAGCTGATGCCTCACGGCTGCCTGTTGGATTACGTTCATGAACATAAGGACAACATTGGCTCCCAGCTTCTGCTAAATTGGTGTGTCCAAATAGCAAAGGTATGTTGATGCTGTTCTGTTTTTTTCTCCACTTCCATAGCTAACAGTGGCATTGCTTCTTATTGGGTGTGTGTTTTTCAGAAATGTTTCTGTTCTCAGGATGGTTGGGCAGTTTTTGATATATGTACTGTGTTGTCTGCCTTCGTGTCTTCTGGATTATTCATTAATACATAAAGCAGTGTTTTTCCTGGCTGTTGTTCCAGCCCAGTGGTAACAGAGGATATTTGAGGAAAAAAAGAGTGAGGGAAGCAGCTCCCTGTATGGTTTCTGGGGCAGAGCATGGAAAGGTTTTTCAGCCTCTTATGATGTTGATCACCCATATACACTGATTTAACCTGATAGTGTTTTCAACCTCCCTGAAATTGCATTGTTAGTTAAATTCTTATATGCTGTCAATTGTGTGCCCCCACCCCAGCTTGGAAGTTAATTAGCTGCTTCATGCTAGTCCTTTGGTAACCTCTGTGGTTCTGCTGCTTAAGATCTATTGCAATAGCCGAGGCTGGAGGGTCATCTCACTTGGATTTGTAGAGTGGGAGAGCTCAGGTTGGACCCTGCTTTGTCTGCCATGGTGTAATGCTTTATGCCTTTCAGGGGAGTATTAGGAGCAAGAGTTAAGCCCTTACTGTGCTGTTACACGCTGCTTCAGCTGAGATGGAGGAGCAGAATCGGTCGTAAATCCAGTTCTAGTGCGATCCTTGCTCTGTGGCCCTATATTTTTGCCCATGTTTAGGTTTTTGGTGCTCTACTAGTAAGTTACTGATAAGAAGCTGCAAAAAGTGATGGCATCCAGGAATGTAGAAGGCCTTGATTTTTAGCAGTATGAAAGGATCTTTTGTGCAGCCAGAATTGAGTACAACGGTGCTACAGTGAATGAGAATCTGGAACCCACTTTTAATTATGAATTACTTAAAAATTAGTAATTATTTTTAGTTTGTTTTGGTGAGAATTGCTTGTTCCACGTGAATTTGTGCTACATGTTGCTCTGGTATATTAAATCTGCAACCTTAAGTGAATTTGCTGCAGTATCAATTAAGGAATCTTTATTCAAGTTAACTTCTAACCCTGGAGAGGAACCTGGAGACTGAGCAATTGTTTTGCTGGACAGAATGGCAGCCATCTAGTAAAACCGTACTACTTCTAAATGCTTGTTTTCTTAGAAAGGAAAGAAGGAAAAAAGGGCAAGAAATTGATTTAGCTCCAGATTTTGTCTGTTTTCTGGTTTTGTTCGTGTGGAGGGAAGAATCTGAAGTTCATCATTAACAGGGACAGGTTTTTTTTTGCCCAGGATTGCATCCATTGTCAAATCAGTTTGAAGAGGACAGTAGATGAAATGTTCATAATGCTTGATAGAGGGATTGGAGCTTAGATATAGTCTGCAGCTGACTTGTAAACCTTTCAGAGTCTGGCTGGGGAGAAGGGGGGGAGTAATTCAGGAAGAAAGAAACAAACTGAAATGACTTAGTAGAAGCAAAAACACAATTCACATCCTGACATTGCAGCATTTTGTAGGTGTGTTTTACCTATGATTCTGCTGTACTGTAGTGGTAAAACAGCCAGAGCTACACAGTGTAGTGGAACACAGTGATGGGAATTGCCTGTATCTGTAGACTTGCAAGGGCAGATCTGGGGCTGTTATCAGAACAAGGAAGGTAGGGCTGAAAGTTTATATTCCTGTTTGAGTCCTTTCTTGCAACAGAACCTCCTTCCCATCTGTTTTCTACTCTTGATTGATAGTGGCCATTGTTGTTTATTTCAAAACATTTACACTGTGCTGTACATGAAGAGATAATCCACCTTTCTATTTGTGGATGCGTATGTCCACTGACTCACTGCTCTGAGAGCTGTGCATATTTTGCTCTGGGCTTGATTTGGACAGCTGATCAGTGAAGCAGAATTGCCCTATTCCATAGCGGAGGCTGGGAGGGCTGGTGGAAAGTGCTCCTTGGCTCTGAACTGTTTCCTCTTACAAGTGGCTTCAGTACACTCTTCCACATATCTCTGCCTGCTGGTTTTCTTGATGTGTGTATAATGTGGGAGGAAGAGATGAAGTATGGCAGTTATTTGAGTTCTGAGATGATGGGTAACCAATAGTACAAAGAAGTGAGATCATATGCATGATTGTGATTGATGGACTGTCAGGAAGAGAAACAGATGCTGTGTAGTGAAAGGTGGCCTATTGTGGGGAGAAGCTTAGTGAAGTTCTGTTAGCTGACTGAATTGGTGAGATACAGGTTTGAAGGTTGGGCTGTTTAATGGATAGGTTGATGGTTGGGTGGTCTTAGCTGGATTGTTGTTGATCGTTCTTTGTCCTCCTGGAAGCTGGTCATGAGTGGTGTCCACCTGGGATCAGGCAGGTGCTCTTTAACATCTTTATCAGTGACGTAGACAGGGGGATTGCATGAACCCTCACCAAGTCAGCTGGATGATTCTGAGCTGAGTGGTGCAGTTGATGCAGCAGAAGGAAAGGGCACCATCCTGGGAGACCTCATTGTGGCTTTCCAGTGGTGCTTAAGTGGCAGGGAGACAGACTTCTTAATGTTGTCTGATAGTTGCAAAATAAGGGGGAGTGGATTTAAAGTGTGGGGGGGTTTAGGTTAGATGTTAGGAAGGGAGTTTTTTACTCCAAGTGGTGAGATGCTGGAGCAGGGTGTCCAAAGAGATTGCTGGATGGGGATCCTGGGCAGCCTGATCTAGTGTATGGCAATGCTACCCTTGGCAAGGGGAGTTGGAACTGGGTGATCTTTGAGGTCCCATCCAATGTAAGCCATTCTGTGACTGTCTAGAGCACAGCACAAGTGATTGTGGTCTTGAGCAAGTGCAGTAGTCAGTATTTATAGCAGAGTTAGCACTCTGTTAGCATTGGACTGTCATAGTTTGATTTTATTTTTCCTTGATTTCTTAATAAATGTCTCTTTCCCTTCTCTTATTTTTACTCCATTGGCCTGTTCTGGGCATGAAGAGAATCTGTTCCTATCACATAAGATGTTCTGCACTTTACACAGTGCTCATTAGCATTGACAAGGTCGCTCCTTGCACACCATGTTGCAGTCTTATTGCAGAAGTAGACTTAAGGAATTAAACTCTAAGTCTTTATTTTCCTCTTTGGTGACCTTAAGTTACAGTTGGTGGTGAAAATCTTCCCCCATCTTTACATGTAGGTGGAACACAATTATGACATAGGAATCTTTCAGAGAAAAGAAGGAAGATGTAGGGATGCGCACAGAATGATTCACAGAATTCACTGCACTTTCTGATGGGAGATTGTAATGTGAATGGGGGCTACGGGACATGTACAAAAAGGCTTTTCAGAAGTGGTGGGGAGAGTAATAAGGATTTCCCTTAATCCCAGTAAGCGGAGCAGTGGGAGAGCAGTAATATTTGTTTTCCACTCATCTGTCACATTTAACGGTGACTAGGAACCAGTTTGCAGCCTCTGAGTAGGAAAGATTGTTTGCCTACAGATAGAGCAGTCTCTAGAGGATGAATGCAAAAGGTGATGCTTGTGTTGAACCAAAGCTGCTGCTCACCAAGAGAAATGTCTGTGTGTCCCATGTACCTGTGTCCGCTGTGATGACATGCTGTGTTCCATCACGTGGCTTGAAAATGCATCTCTGCATTTTGCTTTTTGAAACCTGTGGGAGTGATTGGTTGCATCTTCCTGCAAGCTACCTAAAATGTGATTAGCAACCTAATACAAAGCAAAAGAAGATTAGAGATCTCCCAGTCTCCCTGAAAGACCCCCTGGTGTCTGTCCTTGGTTAGAAACCTCTGCATCCCCTCAGGATGGAATTTTCCTCAGCCAAGAGTAGGACTGAAAGAGCCGGAAAAGCCTTGGATCTGAGATTCTGACTGATTTTTGTGAATCATTTAAAATCAAGTTGCTGCTGCAATACGGTTCCTCCCTGCCGCGCTCTTCTTCATCTGCCAATGTGCAGACTTTTATTTATTGAAGTCGTTGCTTCAGAGTTCACTTGTTCTGCCAGACTGTTCATTTCCATATGTCTCTAATTCTGTAAAACTAGATGCAAAAACTAGTTAGGTGCTGTGCTTGGTTGCCAACCTGCATATGGCTCTGGAGATCATTTCTGAAGGTTGATGACAGGGCAGTTATTAAGTATTATCTACTGGCAATTGAGAAGAAAGCTTGCATGATTTTTCTTCTTGCTTATCCAGATTGTGTTGAATTTATTCTGACTGTTATATCATTGCAGGGTAATTGTGCTCTCCTTCCAGAAGCTTTAGTTCTTATTTTATGGATGAAAGTTATAAAAATAGAGTAGCCCCCAAGCATTCTGCATAAACCATGGTTGTTAGACAGCAGCTGTGTCTAGGGGGGTTTCTTCCCTTCTGCTTTGCAAGTACACAAGGCGTCTCCTTGTCTTTTGCTTGCATGGGTAGTGTCTTGCTTAGGAACTGCATGTTGTGCCTTTTAGCTCAGACTTTGGCTGAGCTTAACTCAGTGAATTCATGTGGAGTTTGACATCCGGGAAAGTAGTAAGCTATCAAAAGGATATCAGAATGCTCCCTGGAGCTGGGTGTAAGACTGACTATGTTGGCAGCATTAGGTGTAGAAGGATGGAGTGATGCTTCATGAGTACCCCTAGTATTGGCTGATTGGGAGTCTGATTGAGAACTGATTGATGATCAAATCTCATAAGGCTAGCAGATTCTCAGTAGATATGCTGGATGGCAAGCTTAGCTGGTGCCCCTGGTGCAGTCCCATGTCCTCCTTTTTGCACCCGGACATTGTTTTAGTGTTCTGAACTGTTGTAATTTATTCACATCATCTCAGAATAGTAACGAGGTAAAGCAGAGGTACATTGGTACAGTGGAACGTGATGGAAAGGAAATCAAGTACTCAAGGAGATTATCTTTTATACCTTTTCAATATGAAAGGATTCTCAAATTACCTTAACCAAAGCACTGCATTAGTTATCCAGATATACAGGAAAACAGAGTTTGAAAACACTGTAGGGAAGAAAAAGGGAGAGTTGTAATGACCCTTCTGAGGGGAAGTGCAGGTGCATGTCTTCGTGTCTCGTGCATGTTGTTCCAGAACATTTGCACTCGTTGCTCCTTACAAGGGTTTTCTGCCAGCAGTGCAGTTCTGCAGCTGGGAGCCTACAGGAGCCGTCCACACACAGACTCTTGCATAGCTGTCACACCACCTCTTCCTGGCCCTTTCTCTCTCCCCCTTTAGCCAGGTCACATTACAGACCTCTGTGGCCTTCCTCTTTTCTCTAGGCAAGAAGGATAGCCTGTCTACTCCTGAAGCTTCTTTCCACACCAGGCTTTTTAGGTAGGTGTATTTTATTACTGCCCAGGTCAGTGCTTCTCAGCTGGATGTGAATTTGCAAGCTATGTGAAATGTAAAGGCTCTATGCTAATTTATGCAATTGAGAAGCTGATCAGAAGCTGGTACAGAACTCACCTCACATCTGACATTAAACTGGTTCTACTCCACACGTACAGGGCTCTGAACAGGGAAGGGCCAGAGGCAAAGGAGGTCCACTTGACTGCACTGCGAGGAGCAGAGCCATTTTTTCTCCATCATGACATGATGGATGAAGACTGACTTGCTAGAGACAGCTTTTGTTATTCTCCTGCAGATGGAGTGTAAGATAAACAGAAGCCGTGTGAGGTGGGAGGCAGCGGGGATGCCTGGACAGGTTGGGAAGAGGTGGAGGATAGTAGCTGCAGTTCAAGGTCCTTCTTCTTCATTAAGGAAGCCTCCCCTACAGCTCAGTGACTATTCCATCACCGAGCGAACACAGAGCTTAATGACAGTCATCTATCAGCTGTCTGCATTTTAAGCTTCAAGATGACTCTATTCCCAGAGCTCCGTGCCATGACAAGGCTAATTGTTTAATTATAATGCTATACCAACCACTCCTGACGTGCTCACACTGGCAAGGACTGGGGCTAAGGGCTGTGATAATTATCACTGCAAGCAAGTCCATTAGCATAAATGTAGTTTACTAATGGGGCTGCTCTGTTAGGAAGTGCGGTGTGTAGAAGAGTAGGATCTAAACCAAGGGCTATGAAATTAAAGCCATATTGAAACAAGCTGCTAATTGCATGGAGAAGCAAAATCCAAATAGGTGGGGAAAGTATCATTTTACTCTCCTGGATCTCTTAGTGCAGTTTTCTCTTCTTATTCCAATTCGTTGTGATTTTTCTGTGCTTTGCTGGCAAGCTTTGGGTGCCAACAGATGGCAGGTTGAAATTAAGGGAGTTTCCTCAGGTGTTCCTGGAGAGCTGGCCCTGGAGGAGGGAGTGCCACCAAGGCTCAGAGGGGAATTACCAACCCTGCCCATGTGCAGGACATCTTTTTGGTACCCTGCCAGGTTGGAAGGGCTCATACAAAGCTGAGAAACCTTTGTGACAAAATTCAGGTGGGCCTTGCATAGGTATTTTGGAACCTCTGACTGTTGGAAGGTGACAGATATCTTTCCTTCTGTAGTCAGCTGGAATGCTTTGGGTCTTCTGAGAGGCTGAAGAAGTTTCAGTCTTCCATGAAAGGCAGAGAACAAACATTAGGACGTTGGTCCCTGTGTGTGAGCCACCATGCTCAGATTGGTGTGGGCGCACTGTGTGCAGGCAAGGCTGCTACACCAAGGTGTGGTGTTAGGGAGGGCAGTTCTCCCTGTGGCTGCTTCATGTTCTTTCTGGAAATCATTCTGGTAAATCAGGGAGTTGGATTCCATTGTAAGTTAAGTACAGCATCTCTGTGCTTTAATTGCATGCTTTGTTGGCCAGCACAGTGTTCCTCCTTTTCCCACATGGTTATGTACTTATTTATGGAGAATTTCCTGCAGTTTCATCCATCCCCAGTTTTTGACTGGTCATTTAGTTTGGAGTATTGAACAGTTTTAAACAGTTTCAGTCACTTGTAAAATGTTTTCTACCGCACCTGCTTGCTGGCAGGACGAGTTTGTTGTGAAAAGCCTTAAGGAGCATGCAACAAAATTCCCAAGATTAAATGCAGAGCATGTTTTGCTCCTTTCTTTCTCCCTCCATCTCATACTACCTGCTGACCAGCTTCACTATTTCTTCTTCCTTCCTTTTTGTTATTTTTCTGTTTCCCCTATTTCTACAGTTCTGTGTCAGCCTCTTTGTCCCTTGGCTCTCTAGTGCCACCATTTCTTCCCCGCTTCTGTAGCTGCCCAGCTCCCTTTAGCTGGTAGCCGCTCAGTGCTCAGAAACCAGCACAGGAGCATCATGCCTGCCCCCAGTTCCATCCTTGTCCTGTCTTCTTACAAGGTTTGCAGAGGACCTCAATTTCTTCATTTCTCTCATAGTCAAACTTTTAAGGTTGTGTGGGTTGTAATACCAGCTAACTGATGACTACAGTTATTTGAATCTGGAAGGTTGTACTGGAACCACAGAAGCAAATAAGCGACATGCATAAAAATTAGAGAGGTGTTTTTTGTGGGCTTATGCTTGGATCCGTGATTCTCGACAGCCATACTGTCTACTGTAATGTTGCTATGATATTATTTGTGGTTTTATGGTTGTGTGTGCGTGTATGTATGTGTCTATATATATATTTATTTGATCACTGGCTCTAGAGATAGCTAAGTTGGGTGGGATGACTCAACCTCTGAAGGTGACTGAGTCTCCTCACTGACTACAGAGGGTGTCTAGAAGACACGCGTAGGCTAACCTTGCAGCTTTCTGACAGCTTAATTTAAGGGGGAGAAATGTGGAGGGTGGGGATAATGACAGGAATGCTCAGAATGTGGGATAAAGCAGGTAGTGGAGCGCTAAGCTTACTGCTAACACAAGAGCTGCTGATTTCTTCTCCGCTGTATTGGAGAGCTGTGCCCTACTGTACAGCGTTAGGGGCCTGTGAGGGGGGATTCTGTCTTGATTTTAGTCTGGAAAGGTTTTTTAAGGAGTAGCAGTCATCCTTTCTCTAGTTCTAATCTGACTCATTGATGACTTCCTTCTACCCCAGAATTCCCATGTTCCCAAAAGCCCTTCCACAATTCACGGTTGTTAGAAAAGCAGCCATTTACAAATCACATCAGCCATTGCAAAGGCACAGAAATGGGCAATTTATTGTACAGAGATAGACAATTTATTGTTTCATTAAATGAAATGTACGCTTAGCACTGACGTTTATAGGGTCTCTGATATTGGGGACCTGATAGCTGCAGGCTATGAAAGCCCAAAAGCTTTGCTTGCACAGACCAGTGCTCTCATCAAGTACGCTCAGCTCCACTGGGGAAGGGAAAGTGCCATTAGATTTTTCCTAGCAGTCCCCAACAGATTGGCTTGGGAAAGCATTATTGAAAACGGCTCCTAAATCAGATTCAAGATATTATGGGAGCACCTACTAGGGTCTGTCAGGATTTCCATTATAAACCCATATTTTTTAGGTTTATAACTCGACCATAAAATTCCTCTCTGCACTGTGGCTTGGCATAAAATGTCTCAGCTCAAAGCATTTTGTTTTTACTGTTATTTAAAAAGCATATATGTATTTGGCTATTTTTAAGTTTCTGGACATGGGAAAGGAAATCTGGGTGTCTTTCTCTACGTACCCATAAAGTAAAAAGTATTTTTCCCCTAGTGAATGCCTTTCTTTCAGTATTGTCCTTTATAAGGTAGATTGTCCTGTCTGGGTACTACAAAAAAAAAAAGGGATGGCCAAGGCATTGATGTTTAAAGCCAAGACCCACTACATTTTACACGTGGGATCTGGGAGGAGCAGTGGACTGAGGCCAGTTGTCTGCATGGTGGGACTTGCTGTGTCAGAACCTCGTGAAGTACATGAACAGCCATCGCTTGATATCCGTTCACAATATTCTACCAAGGCACATCCCAAGCTAAAAGTGAGTCCCGAAGATAGTATCTTAGGTTCCTGCCATCCCAAAGTTACATGGAAACCCTGGTAGAGGACATGGCCCTGGGACACGACAGTGAGCAGAGCAGCAGCATCACATGGCACTGAGCTCTGCTGATGGGTACGGGGCTGGCGGAGCTGGAAGAACACATCCCTGGAGTGCTGTTTAATGTGTGGTTATCTTGTGTGCAGTGCAGAAGGCCAAGGTTGGTCTGTTTAGTGAAATGTAAGGGGGGAGGAGGGCAGTTCCAAGCAGCTGCTGGGCAGGTTTTCAGGTGCTGTGCCAACCCTCTAACCCACGGGGTCATCTGGCAGTCTGGTGTCATTAGTCAACATGCTCCCTTTTTCCCACTTCCCATCTGTTGCTGTCTAGCCTGTTTGTGCAGATTAGCTCTCGGTATGCAGCAGTTCTCACTCTTGTTGGGTTTTCTTTCTTTGCCCTGTGACCTCAGTTCCTCAGATTTCCCCTTGTCTGCACACCAGACTACAATCTGTGCTGTTTCTGTTTTTTGTTTAGTAGAGGTCTGCGTTAGCAAAGAATCACAGCAGGTAGTATTGCTCACAACGCATTATTTAAAGGTACAGTCTTCCAAGCACTCTGCTGTTTTCTGATAGGAGATGGGGTTATCTGTACCCCATCTATGAAAGCTAATTTTTTTCCTTGAAAAAAAAAAAATTGATATGACCAGCATTTTGTAGCAGCCTAAGCTCCTAAATGTTACACTTAGGGAATTGGGTTTTGAATGTTTGTGCAAGCTTTGTTGCTCTTTATGGTGAATTTCTTCACTTAGGGTCTTCTCTGTGGCACTGTTTGCCCTGTCAGCGCTCTTAAACAACTGCAGTTTGCATGGTGAATCCAACAGGGAGAGCAGTGAAACGTGAGCTATCTGAAGCGGACTTGGAAAGGCACAGAGTACCTGAATTTCCATGTGTTTGGGAATGCAGATAGTTGAAGAGTGAGCAGTCACAGATGGTGAAGTTTGGAATCTCGTGAAGTCAATAATTAGTCCAAAATATGTTGGGCAGGTCAGTTCTCATAGAGACAGGATGCGTCGATGTCGCTGCATAAAGCTCTGACTGCCCCCCCCCAAAAAAAAAAAAATCAAATGGCAATAAATGCAGTAGTTTGGGGATATACCAAGTTTGTTGTAATAGAAGAGATGAAGCGTTTGTGTGTATTTAGTTGAGCTGGCTGAGACTTTCTGTGCTGAGTGTTAGCTATAAATGTAGCATGGTTAAATGCCCAGGAGGAAAACAAGTGTGTAAGGCGAAGGACAGCAGTGGCATGAGAATGAATGAGCCTTACCTAGCTATGAATAAATTTAGAGCGGAGATTAGAGGAAGGTTATTAAGTGCTGCAGTGGTAGGGTTCTCAAACCTGCTGGTAGAAATAATGGGGACAAAATAATGAATGACTTATAAGATGGAACTCGATCAGTTCATAAAGCAGATTTGGATGGAATAGTACGGTTGCTTTCAAGGGGCTGAGCTTGATGGCACTCTTGTTTTTAGTTCCACGTTTTGAAGCTGACTAACAGGACAAGAATGAGCAATGAAAAGCAGCACTGCCGTGCTTTGCTCACACCTGAGATGTGGAACTTCTCTGAACATGGAGATTGAGTTGTGTGCTGCGCTTTGGATTGTTTCTTGTTATTCTGTTTCTTATTTACTCACCTTATACGTTCTTAATCCAAATTAAATCAGATTCTGATCCCATTAGCTCAACTGAATAATGCATTACTCGGAGTTTTCATTGAAGTCTCAAGTCAGCCAGTCTCTTTGTGCAGGGGTGATGCTATTCTTGGGAGTAAAAGCCTGGGAATGCATCTTCTGTGTGTCCGGCCTGCTTCACCCTAAGAAAAACAATGCAGTTCTCACTTCTGCTCTCCTTTTTTCCATTTTGCCTTGAGCTTGCTATCAGTAATTCATGCTATGTGTACAATAGGTGGAAAATAGTTGTAATTGAGTTATTTAATGAAGAGTTCATTGCTTTTAAACACAGCCGTTGTAGTTTGTGTTGGAGACTAATGACCCGCAGCGTTTCTTTTGCAAAATTCGTGGTTCAGGAACCAAGACTGAAAAGAGAGTGCTTTTGATTTTGGCTATATTGAAAAATAGTGCATTGTAGTTCAGAGCTCGCTCTCTCGGACAATGTTTTACTGAAGACGGAGTGCATTCCACGTCCTCCCAGTCTTTCCTGTTGTATTTTCCAGCTCTCTTTTATTTCTCCTAAGATGTTCAGTCCTACACGTTCTCATTCAATGCCAGCACTCGCAGAAAAATGACTCCTATTGTGTCTGCCACAGTTCTTACCTCCCTCCCATTATGGATTCTTTTCTACTCTGCATCTTACAAGTACACCTTGTTACCTCCTCCCCTGTAATCATTCCAGTTTTTTCTTTCTTGACTTTCTTTCCCGTGCGCTGTTCTGCCTTTTTAAGAGCAGAATGTTAATAACGGTGTTCTGTTCTGTTCGGTTCAGTGTCTCTTGAACTATGAGACTCGAAATAATTATTTATACATCTCATTTCAAAACCACGAATGTCACAGAGAGAGGAAATGTAATCACAGAAATGGTGGAAAGCCTTTACTTTGACAGCTCTATACAGATATTATGTTGGGATTGTTTTGCTTTTTCTCCCCGGCCGAGGTAAGCATTGATTTAATTTGTGTGAGTTTTTTATAATAGGAAATTGCAAATGTGTTTACAGTCATCACTACAGTCAACAGAATAACACGTCCCTTGTGCTTGAATTGAGTCCTGTGCTGGTGAGGTAGATCAGCTTAGAGCTGTGATAAATGGGAAAGTACTGCAGATTCCTTGGTATCTCATGTAGTTTTGGTCCCTTTGCTTGGTTGTGCTTTGGTTCTGAGGGGTGTGTAGGTTTGGCCATGTGTCTGTTGTGGGGTAAAATGTCACAAGAGCCCAGCAGCTGGGATCTGGGTGTTTTTTCCATGTGTGTTAAGTGAGATACTTTTTCTTAAGACCTGCTTCTTGTAAACGGAGGAGGACTAAAGGTGGAAGAGCTTGAGCAGCAAGGAGTGCCTTGTGCCTGTGCACTGTGTAGATGTTACAGAGAGCAAATTCTAACTTGAATCTGGGATTCCTTCCAGATGATGGAGCTTTTCCATGTGAACCTCTGCTCAGGTACAAGGCAGGTATCGTGAGATCTGCAGCCTCATCAGGCTCATCCACATTACAGAAGCTGGTAGTTGGACAGTAACTGTGTACTTATTCAAATAGTGCCAACTCTTGTTATTCTGACGTAATTCACCAGAGTTTCCTTTGATTAGTGTGTCCTAGTGAAACCGTAAGCTCTGGTTTGATACACGAGCTAAACCACTTGACATCATTTCTATTTAGTCTTGACCTGATCACATTTTATTTCAGTTTTCTCTGTGTTTTAACTGACCTTGAGGTGGCAGTTTTTAGAAGGCTTTTTTTTGTCTTAGGGAAAGCTCATCTCTACTGTTGTAATAGAGTCCTTCCAACACACTAGGAGGAAATGACGGTTACACATGAACAGCCTGCCTTTGCTTTGTCAGAGTTATTTTTTGTACTGGACAAGTGTGTTCTGGCTTCCAATCTCAGTCCAAAACCCCAGCTCCAGAAGCAGACCCCGTTCCTTCTTGTTCCTTTCAAACAGGGCAGGATGTTACCCCCAGGTGGTTATCTTTCATATTCAGCTTCCATCCTTCCCTCCCTCTCCTTCTGTATCAAAGTTCAAGGGTGGTCACAGCAGTCCCCCGACCCTTTCCTGCTTACTTAGGCTATGAAGGTTTCCCTTCATAGGGTAAGGCTTTAAACTGCTCCTCTGTGCTTTGAAGGACTTTGGCTTAGCACTCTTCTTTGCAAGGTGCACGACAGAGGTAAGTGATGCTCTGCTAGTGATTTCATGAAACATGCTTTTTTTAGGATTAAATTGCAGAAAATGATAATAAATAAGCCATCTGAAAAGCAGGCTTTTGACCCTTTGTCTAATGCAGTCCTACATGAGGTTCATTTTGTGTTCTCTCCTTCCCTCACTAGTGAGGTATAAAGCCTCCTCTATGGGATAAAATCATGTCTGAGTAGTGGGCGCAGCTTTTTTAAGTAGCTCGTTGTTCTGTCTGGTTCAGCTGGTGGTTTGTGCATTGTTTGACTTCCTTTGGAATTGTTTTGATTAGATTTCAAGGCTTTAGTTTGTCTGCTGCTTGAAAAGATTGATGACAAACATACGAGGAAGCTTCTTTGTGATGGAGCTGGCCAATTACAGATTTTTCATCACTTGAATAATAAGCAAGATTATACTCTTACAAGCTCCCAAAATGTACTTAGCACATTCCGTCTTGAAAAAACTCAAGAAAATTCATTTTAAATGCCTTCATCTCATATTCTTACTTGATTGCGTGGAAGGTATAATATGGTATGTCGAGTGTGGCGTGCCGTAACACATTTGATTCTGACATGGCACTTGAAAAACTTCTGAGGGCACTTTTGATTAGATCCTCCTTTGTTGCAACACAAGCAGGGAGATGCTTTGATCAAAGCAAGCTTTTGTAATCTGTTTTAAGTAGCAGTTGCTTTTAATGCTTGTTAATATTTTCTAAGAAGAAACTGATTAGCTATTATATTTTATTATTACCTAATATGATACGGTTTTCCATTGGGGTTAGGAGAGCAAAGGTGTCACTACAAAATAAAACAATACACAATTACTTGATGAAAGGGAGAGAAATAAAACGATAGAAGCTCTTAAGCATGCGAAGGACTAATGCCAGTATTTTAACAGCTAATATACTGTATGTCAGCATCGTTGTAATAATTAACCAAAAGCCACGTGCAGCATCCCAGAAAACCTGCAGCTGTTTTTTGGGGGAGGCTGAATGTGCCTTAGGCTGTGGCACATTCAGGATGTGTGTTGCTGTAAGCATGTACAAGATCACACATAATAGATGTGGGACGTAGGGATTTACCATATCAGTAACTGTGCTCTGTAGCACATACATTGTTGTCCAGAATATCCTGATGGACACCAGGGAGTCCAATTGTATGTTTGCAGTGGATTTCAGGGTTTCTTGGTGTAGCTTACCTTCATATCCTCTTACAACAAGCTCATGTATGTGTGCATGCTTCTATAAGCAAAATGTTAGACCTCTTGGTTTTTTTGCTTGGTAAAGAATTTATGCACCACATTTTTGAATTGACCTTCTTGGTAAGATGAGGTGTTCTCTTGACTGGTACAATGAGTAAATCTCAGATGGCGATCAGCAAAATGAGAAGCAAAATAACAGGGGCATTAGAGAGTGCTTTGCTAAGTGCCGATGCACACTGACTGCATGTGCAGTTTAGGAGCTGTGCTAAAGAAGCGTGCAGAATGGCTTGCAGTTGAAGAGTCAACCAGATAGTCACCTGACCCTTACAGTAAGAACAATGCAGACGGCTTTTGATTTTGGTCTGTTTGTGTACAGAACCAATTGGAAAGTGCTTTGTGATTTCTCATCGTTCTCATGAATGAGAATCATTCAGTTCATTCAGGCTGCATGCAGTGAAAAGAAACACTTCTAATCTTCCACATGAACATTTTGAACAAATAAAGATGAAAGTCACAAAACTGAAGCAGTGGGTGGTAAAATGCCAATGATTCTTAGGTAGAAACCTCTGCGCATTTGCTGGTGTTCATTCTTTATTGGCGCTCTTGTTTGCTGTTGATTCAGAAGGCAGTGATTGAGATGGGAGGAACTGGTTTTGTTTGGAGCTGTTTTGGAATGACAGGATTCTATTCCTGGACTTTCCATTGGTTTATTTGTTAGGAGATTAAACACATCTGTGAAATTCTTTTTGGCAATGAAGTTGCATCCCGTGATGAAGCAAAGCGTTTGGAGGTCTTCTCATGGAAGATACTCTTCAAGTGCCCGGTGCTTAAGGCCTTTCACATGGGGAGAATTTCAGAATGTTAGGCAGGGCAGACCTGCCACAGATGTGTTGATTTTATTTATGTAAAGCTAAAGATAAGCAGTTAGGTTCCATTTCTCAGATGCATCGTTCACCCTTGTTATTCAATTGAAGTACATGAATCGGCCTGTCTTCAGAGATTTCTACCTGTCAGCTGACAGACAGCAACCAACTGTATGTTCCAGCTTTCTTTTCTTGTGCAGCAGAGTGAAGTGAGATCAAATCTGAGCGGGCAGTTGGCAAGTTAGAGAGGTGTTAGTATTTATATTAAAACACAGGGGCTACGAATAAAAGCCAGGATGAAATCTGTGTTGAATATGCCGTATTGCCACTTAAGTATGCGTGGATATGCTTTTGTTTCCTTCTCGTCCATTTGTTAAAACCTCATTCTCTCCCTATTCCCAGCAGGAGCGTTATTTGGCAAAGTCAAAAGCATTGGGGCCATTTATGACGCTCTCAAATACAGTGGGTAAGAATGATTAGGAGCACAGATGCCTATCTGTGGGGTTGCACCATCTGATTTATACCTGTGGCTTTCCAGATGCAGTTGACACAACAATACATCATTTGTCATCTGCTGTTGGTTTATGAAGCCAAAGGAACGTGCTTGCCACAAATGGATAGCAGCAATTCATAAGCAGGTCTACTTCATAATTGATAATGTAATCTTGTGGTGCTCTGAAGAGGGACCGCTAATGTGTGCATTTGGAGCCCAGCAGCAAATGGGAGGTTTGTTAGGAACAGCAGGTATTTTAGCTTCAGCTGATCCATAATATGCTTTTTTTAACCCCCATAGTCTGTAATACCCAGTACAAGTTCAATGATGAAAAACACATCTTTGTGTGGTTTTTTTCCTGTGTAGTTGCTAAAACAGAAACCCCAGCTTATTGCCAAGCTTGTTGCCCAAATCTCTCGGGGAAGCAAAACAAGCCAAACCCAGAAGAAAGAAAAGAAAAGATGTCCTTTTATTTTGAACATCAGCCATCTCCAGTAGAGTCACACTTTCTACTTAGCCATAAGATAACTGGCAAGCCTGCTTCAAGGATGCTAATGCGCTTGGGTAGCATATGGAGCTGGATGGCACTTCATTCTAGTTAGCAATCAGAGGAAAACTTAATCTGAATGTTGATAGATCTGAAGCTTTTCCCACTCTGTGAAGCAGCTTTTCCTGGCCAGCTAGAGTCCTTGCTGGTGTCTGGGCTTAAGCATGGTGATTTAATACCCAGACTGAAATATAAGAGTGCAGGTAAATACCGTTTAATTAAATCTGCATCCATATACTGAAGTCTCTCTGCAGAGCAAGTTCATTTTGTCATCCATCACCGTGCTGACGCACATTTATTTTGTCATTTGGAAAGACTTCTCAGATAATATCACGATTAAGGAATGAGTTTTGAAATTGAGCTAGCCGTGGTGGAAACTGGTGAAAGGCATGTACAACCATTTCATTTGTTAGTATAGCATGCTATTTCAAAGCAGGGTTACAGATGGCTTTCCAGTGTGCCACTTCCAATTAGGTTCAGTGCGATTCAGACTTCAGTCTCTTGGCTTGTACTGTCATAGAAACTTGAACTGGAATTACAGCCCCGTGTACCCCCACGGGGACTAATTTATCTTTCCTGTAGTTACCGGCTGTATTAATGTTGCCTGAGTGCATCGTTGCTGGCCATTGGCGTGTGTAGGTGGTGCTGCTGAGTTAGGGCCACTTCTGCACAGTTGTTTGAATTGGAACAAAACTTGGGTGCCTCAATATGTTAAATTTGTGTGTAAACTTTAGCCTAGAGGGACAAAAAACATGGCAGCTGCTGGTATAAGCTAAGCCTGTTTGCCAGAGCTTGCTTCTCTTTGGCATTTCTAAACGCTGTTTTGTCGTGTTGGTGCAGCCAGTTATTTCAGTTCTGGTTTATTTAAAGCAGACTTAGTTCATGAGAAGTAACAGAAATGCAAGCTGAGTGTTGTTTTACTTAGGAACAGCACATACTAGACTGTTTATTTGGGACCTGCTTGGTAGTGACACATTAGAGCATAGGTAACTCAGCAGTTCACGGAGAAACTCATAGAGACGCAGCTGTATGTGTGACCAGCTCTCTCTATGTCCTGGGCCAGCCAGAGGCTGGCGTATGGTTTGAGCCATCATAACTTAAAGTAATAGCAGCAATTAGTTAACACACAGAGCTGGTTAAAAGCCTTTTCTAAGCTAGGCAATGATATGTGATCTGTGGCACCTTCTTTTTTTTTAATTAATGATGTGGTCTCTAGTGCTGTCTTCTTTAATTTATTAATGAATTTGTCCTGTGTCCTCCTCCTAGAGTAGTAATCATGCTAGGCTGTTGCTAGGGCCCTTATTGGGGATATGTTCCTGGGAAATGCTTTTTTTTTATTTCTTAATGGAAGTTTTATTTATAGATACATTAATAATTGCCTATACATAAAGGAATTGTGTAGGAAACACAGTGTTGGCAAATTGCTCATTTGTTTTAGAGAATTAGAACTGACACTGGTGATAGCCTTGATTGGAGATTGGACTAATCCGGAGGTCCCTTTCAACTGACATGTCTATGATTTAATCTGTGTTCACCACCTCTGAGCACTGTGGGTTAAGAACATGTAGGCTGATGTCAGCCTCTCACTTATTTAATTGCTTTATTCAAGTCCAAATCCCATATCTCCCAGTCACAAACGAAATAAGATTCGTGGCAGGCATTACCCATCCGTTCCAATATGAATGAAGTCTATTTTAAACAGTCAGCTCAGGTAGAGTGAAAATGGGCAAGAAAGTACAGTTCTAGACTGAGATATTCTTTCAGCTAAGTAAAGGGCAAGCATATACTTCTGTGAGGAGGGCCGTTAGAAATACCTGTTATCATAGCTACAAAATGAAGTTTAAGAAGTATGCCTATACTTTCATGCCTGGCGTTGGCTCTGCATGCTTGTACTACTAATCTTTGCCTCGGTCTGACCATAGGTATGTGTAGAACTCATGCAAAAAAAGTTAAGTGAGGAACAGTGAAAAATCGGAGGGCTGGATATGCACATGTTCCAGAAGGAATATGATTTCCTTGGTTGAAGCATGAATTCCAAACACCAGCTCATAATTCTTCTGCACATACCCACAGAGCAGAGTGCTGTCCATCCATATGAAGTCATCTGCTGGCTTCTGGTGACTGTGACCTGATAATGAACAGGGATGCAAACGCTAGAGTTCTCTAGAAATATTTTTCAGCTTCTACAAAACAGTCTCAGCTCCCAAGATGGACATCCTCAGGTGCCCTCTCCATTCACCGTGCAGACTTTCGAGCACTAGCAGAACATACAACAACAAAAAAAGCCCTCTTCTCTCTACTGTCTGGATTGTGATTACTGTTCCCTCCTATGCTGAGTAAAGTAGGAAGCATTGCATTGGAAAGGGAAGATAAAGAGTACTCAAGTGATGCAAAGAGCCCTTTGACTGTAGATCACAAGCCTATCCAGGTGCGCTTGAATAGTTAATGGCAGTAAATAGATTTTCTAAAACCTCACTAATAACTAATGGGATCTCCAAGACAGGGAAGTCAGTCAATTGTGGACTGTCCTAAGCATCAGTAAATTGTTTGCTTTCTCAACTATTGTTCGCCTATGCTTGATTTTAAATGTGTGTATATACACACACACACACACACACATTAATTTCAGTTTTGGAAAGAAGAACGCATTGTTCTTCCCAGTATATTTGCCCACCCTTCTCTCAGTGCTCAGCAAGAACAGCCTTTACTGCTTTTCAGAACTTAATGTGCTGCTGTGACGAGGCTCCAGCTGAAAGGCACCACTTTGGAGACCGTAAAAGCAGTGATTCTTTCAGGCACCAAGATGGTCTTGAATTATAATCCTTATTAAGGTAGAGTTGAGCACAATGTGTTCTGACTGTATTTCCAATTACATTGACAGTGTTCCTGTTTGCCCCTTTTCTGTGAGGTAAGAAGAATATCCAGCTTCTATTCCCATCGTGTTTCTTTAGCAGCATAATGTATCAGCTTGGGTGTGGGGAAACCCTGTGGCTCCCCTTCACTCTATGAGGATCACTCAGGTGCTGGTCCCAGGGCTGTGCCCAAGGGAGGGGTTGTGTTCTTTGCTTCTCAGCTGAGCGTTGTGCTGGAAACTCTAGCCAGTACTGTGCATGTCTTCCTTATAGGATCATAGACTAATAACCGTTCAAAAGTAGATGTTGGTTTTGGCTGTCCTAGGCTGTGTAGACAGCTAAGGGATTACAGCAGGCAGTGTGCATTAGATCGTTCTCTTAAACCTTACCCTGCTTTGTTAGACAATCTACCCATGTCTGTGCTGACAAGTTCACAAAATAACAATTTCCCGTTTTCTGTGGTTCATCCGCCCGCATAAACATTTCTGAGCAAAGGGAAGAATCTGTCCTGTCATTTGCATTTATTGTGTGAGTTTTAATTTACTTTGTTGGTATTCAGGTCACCGAAATGCTCAGTTGTGTTTCTTGTTCTGTTTTCCTTCATATAAAAATAAATGTCAGGGTGGTAATTTGAATAATCTTCTTTTTCCTATAAGGGTAGGTACTTTCCTTTCTGTAGTCTCCTGTGTGCCTTCTTTCCGTTTAATATAACCTTTCGTAGATTAAAAAGGCAATGATGTTAATAGAATTGCATAATTGTCAACTGATAATGTTCTCCCAGTGAAATACAGCTATTGAGGCTTAGCTGAAGCATTTATAGAAAATAAGCAGGCAGAAACAAAACAAAGATGTTTGTTTTCAAAATGACACATCTTTGCCATCATGGGTATCCAACTGCTCGGGTAGGTCCTTCAGCCTCAGCAGGACCAGGGCTGCAGCATTCATGGCTCTGATTACTGGGAGGTGTGATGGCTTCCACGGAGTACAGGAAGACTTTGCTCCAGTCGTGACCATTATTTCCCTGAGACTCAGTGATGTCCAACATCTTGATTCTGCTGGCTACCTTTTACTTCCATACGAACATGTTCTCAGGTCATTGCAGTTATACAGAGAATGGAGCCAATCTTTTCCCTTATGTTTGTGCTTATATCTTCAGGCCTTTCAAAATTTTAATGAAAGATGTGTAACCAAAACCCCTGGGCTGCTTTGAAATGAATGAATTAGCAGGTCTGGTTGAAGGGATGACTAGTGCCTGCTCAGATCAGTTTATTGCGTTTTGGGTTATAACATTTGCCTGTTTGTATCAAGCAAAGTGTGGAGGTGGCTGAGTTAGGTGTTGTCCGGCTGACGTCAGGGTGTTTGTGTTACAGTGATACCCAATACCATTTTTCTGAGAGCAGCATGGACAGTGAGGGGTACCCATAGGGAGGCAAAGGCTGTGCATTTCTTGAAAGCGAAGGGAGTTATACGTTCTTCTCATAAGTAATAAAGTGTCCCACAAATTACATACCTTTGGAACGTTGTTAACTGGAAGCCTGGACGTCCCTTTTGGAATCAAAGTATAGCAGGGCATCTGGCTGCCAGTACAACTTACTGGTACTAGAAAAGCAACAAGTCAGTGTGTGAAGGTACGTGTGTGTTTTAAAAAGATACCTCGAATCTCAAAGAAATATCTGAGTCTTGGAAAAAACCTGCTTCAGTTTCTTGTTGGCAGCTTTACAAGTGAAGCGACTAAATGGACAGTGTAGTGAGTAATGGACTTCTTTTCTCCTGTCTTCTGTGGTCAAGTGTGAGACCTGCTGCTCAAATGCTATTAAGAAATTTGAGTTGGAAAGGTGTGGAGAAATGGCAGCGATTTGGCTGTCAAGGAGCAAGTTCAAGCTGTGGTGGCACTGCCATTCAGCTTCCCCCATATCCATAAGCTGTGCTGATGCTCCCACTAGAGGGGCTTTGCTGTATGTTTCAGCAGATGCGGCAGGCTGAGCTGCTTACTTTGGAAGGATTCTGCACAAGTAGCACTGTGCTAGTTAGAGTGGTTGTCAGATGCTGTGCCTGGATCTTCAGAAGTGGAGAAATGGGAATTTGGTGAGGTATGTTGGCAGCCCAGCAGCGCTGTTCAGAAGCAGCAGTTGCTGCAAGGTACAGTTGTGCGGCAGCATGAGGTAGGTGCTGACAGCCTGGTGCTGCCTTCAGAGGCTTTGTTTCTGTACGCAGCATCAACCTGAAATGCAGGTTTGCAGCTACGCTCGAGAAGGAGGGACGATGCTAAGGGAAGGGCTACCTTCATCTTGTATTAGATTGGATTTCAGAGCCTAACAATAATGATACGAGGTTGCATGAAGGTTAATGCTGTTTAGACAGATGGTAAACTGCAGTTCAACCTGTTGTCACAGTAATAAATGCATTTGAAAAGAAATTAACGTGGCAAAGGGGAGAAAGATGGAAGTAAATGCACAGGTATGTGCACGCAAACTCAGCACTGTGGGTTACCATTCACATATGTGTTTGTTAAAGGATTCCGTACCGATCCATTGCCACAAATCGAGATGAGAAGCAGGGTAGTAAATAGAAAAGAATGCACTGTTAATACTGACCTGCTGTACTTCTGCCTGACAACTACAGAAGCATTTGATCCAAGTCTGGCAGGTATTTATTGCCTATTAAATATAATCCCTCATGCTCCCCCCTCCCCAGCCTTTTCCACTACATTTTTTCCCTTCTGTTTTCTCAGTTTTGTAGCATCCTAGCAAAGCAGCCCTGCCCAGGGCCTGGAGCATTCAAGATAAGTGCTCCCCCCATGTTTCCAAGCTCTCTGGTTCTTTGCTCCATGGGAACTGTTATGGAAAACAAGAGTGGCTTTACCAAAGAGTGAGAACAAAGCTGCATCTTCCCATTGGGTCTGGTATTTAGTCAGAATAAGACAGACTTAAGGTTTTGTATTCTTGTAAATTCCTTTAAAAATACATCAATGAATTCCTTGTTGGTGCAAATCCATTTGAGTCAAAGCATCTCTGGGGATTTGTACAAGCTAAGAAAATAGAGCTAGACTTTCGTCCTGCCAAAGGTGTCAAATCGTGTTGCTTATTATAAAGAACATTGCTTTTGAAAACTCTTTCCAATCGGGCATAATAGGTAGGTGTTCACCCAGAACATCTGGGCTGGTTGTCAGCACCTGGCTGGGGACCATACACATAGATAGGAATTCCTCAGGAGTTTTTTCGCTTTCAGGCTTGATAATAATCGAAGGGAAAATGAGCTTTCTGTCATATTTGGGCTTTCCTGTTTAAGATGGGAATCCATTGGAGTCAGTGGTAGAAAAACTGAGATCAGTGGAAGCAGGCAGGAAAACGCATAGCCTACCACCTCAGCATTTGTGTTGTGTGTGAAATCAGAAGGAGATTGAGGATCCCAGCAGCTTTTCAGCTTGTATCAGTTCAGTAAGTGCTTGTCATGCCTGTATGTTTCTGCAACTTTCACAGGAAGACTGTCGTTATTCAACATGTAGGAATCATAGAGAAAATGCTGTCTGTATTCGTACAAGTCCACCAATCCATAGTTAGAGAAAAATGGTATTTGCTGTCGATAGGAGACAAGGAAAAATACAGAGCCGGGCCTTTAATACAGCCTTTGCAGAGATTTCAGCTGTTGTCAGGTAAGGTTATGCAGCTACTATGGTGATAATTCTCCATCTGGACTTGTAATATATTTTATTCTTTTTTACTCACAGTGATTCAGTGTCAAAATTAGAAATATGTTGCTTCTTTTCCAGTAGCCACTTTAAAAAGCCTTATTTTTTTTCTACCCTTTTTTTCCTCAGTCTGCCCGTGAGGGTATACCATTTTTCATCATTTTCTAAACTGTATATTCAGCTCTTTTTAAATATTCATTTTTCCATTATATTTTTAGCCTCACTGCCATAATCTTTTGCCTAGTTACTTACCTGATTGGTTTCGGATGTATCCTGAGGGGAAATACCACTCTAAACCAGCACTGTAACTAGATGATGCCTTGAAATTAGGAAGGTGGAGGGGCGAAGAGGGCTGCAGTGAGCGGTGATAAGGACCATGAGTTGTACCTGTGTTTGAGAAGGCCAAGTGAGGGACTGCACTGCTTAACAGAACCTGAAAGCCACCTGTGGCATGAAAGTGTTTCTCATCTCACCTTCTCCATTTTCTCAGCCACGCAGGCTGGATTAAACAGAAATAGCAAGTATTACATTTCAACTCTCAACTGCCTGCTGTCTGGCTACAAATATTTACCTATAGTACAATGCAAACGAGCGACGAGTTTGAGAATTAAAGATATGCTGGCTGTGTAGACACAACTGCTTAATTTCAGAGAGCAGAGTAAACAACGTGGAATGAAATTTTGGGGGAGGAAAAAAAAACTTGCAGTTGATCAGCCTCATTAGCAGACTACTGCACTAAAGCCTTTCCTCTGAAATCTTTCCTCGTGTAATTCATCTTGCCTTTTTCAGAGGGATTTCTGGTATTTATATAAGTACAACTGTGACAAGCAAGATAGGTGTCTTTTCTGATGCATTTCCAGTGAAAGCACAGCAGAATACCCCTGCAGGAATGCTGTGCTTACATTGGAAGCAGATGTGAAACAAGGGTCCTGCGTTGGCTCCACTGGTCCTTGACAAAAGCTGTGACGCTGCTGCTTTCTCCAAGCCATTGAGTCTTCCCGAGAAATCCTTGCTTTTCAGGGAGTCGTCCTTGTGAAGCTGAGCCTCTTCTTGGGCAAGTCACTCAATTCCTTTTGCGGGAATGTAAAATTTCTTCTCCCTTTATAGTAGGGATGCTGGATGTGGGTTTGGCTTAGTCTGGTAATATAGACTTCGAGAGTGCATGCATTTGCTTCTAAATCTGGCTTTGTGTTGGCTCAGCCAACAGCACTTTATTTGGGTTGATGTGTAACAAAAGGAAGAACAAAAGCGCATTTAACTTAGAGTGTGTTGTCAGGCATTCTTACTTTCCATCGAAACAAAGGCAGGAGAGAAAGGGAATGGAGATTATCATCGTTCTTTTGAGACGCAATGGTATTTTCCCAAGGAGGCAATGACATTTCTTAATTACTCTCTTCATGGGTAACCATGTGTAGAGATTACCAGAGGCTCAGCAGTGCATTGTTCTGCTGAAGCCTTGGAGAATGATAATGCTGACAGTACAACACTGCCGTCCAGCTCTCCTCTCCATATTCTCGCTCTTCATTACACCAGCTAATTATTTCTGCTCCTGGTGGCTGTGCAGCACTGCTTCTTCCGCATAACCCCAGCAGCCCTCCGCTGTCAGTGTAATTTACAGAAATGGCGTAGTGCTCTCTTGCCGTTCGAGTTCAGCCCACATGGAATTAAAAAGCGCTGTTGTACTTCTAGCAATCTCAGCTGCCAGATCCACAGCTCAAGTGAGTGGCAGCCTACCTTCATGGCTGATGAAAATGCACAACTGCCTCTTAATCCTGCTGGCTCCTGGAAGTTGCAGTGCACCAAAACCATCAACTAATTTTGTGTCTCTGCTTTATGGGTTTGTTCTGTGAGCTCTTCTTCTCCGTGTCAGCAGTAGAGTAAGAATAGGCAATATTTATGCGTTTATTTAGATTTCCAGCTACCTGGGTTCCATTTTGGAGCACAGCGGTTTGAAGGTGCTTATGCAATGGCAAGTGTTCGGTGGGGTGGTGGTGGTGACAATGCATGTATTTTTCTTCTTAATGCAGCTACGTGGACAGGTGTGTCCTTATCACAAGCAAAATGTATACCCATATGCTATATAATGGAAAGTCACTGGACAAGTAGTTACTCTTTATATCTCTGTCCTCCCTCCCCATACCATAGATAAGTTATATTTGTGCCTGCTCGTATTCAGAGAGGAGGAAAGTAAATCCTCCTGCTGTCTAGCAGTATACTTATATTTTCTCTATTGACAGCACACGGTGATGTTATCATGTGATATTAAATTTGGGGCTGATAAGAAGTGTGAGCTGCAGTATCAGGACTGCAATGTGGTTGATGCTGGGTGTATAACAGAAAATCAGAAATGAGACTTAAGTAGAGGCGAGGTCTGAAAAGCTTGGCTGCTGCACGCATTGAGCCGTGGTCTTTAATGCTTGGTAGTAGTCCAGCATTGCGGTCTCCATCAGAGTCATTCGGACATGCTATTAATAGAAGAGCTTACAAAGTGTAGAAAGCAGACGCTAATACCAACAAAACACAATGGCAAACCCTCTTTCTGGGTTAAGTGAACTTACTGCAGAGTATTTTTGTAGCCGATATATACTTGTGAAGTGTAAATAGTACATAAATATGCAAATTTATATAACTATGATTATATATACTTGCAAAATAAGTATAAATTGAACAAGGTTGTTCAGTGAATTTAAACGTATTGACTGCTTTGTGGTGTGGTTAAGTAGTAGAGTAGCAGCCTCTGCGTCCTTTCCTGATGGTGCTCTTGTAAATCTGTCCTAGAGCAGTTTGCTGTGCAATTAAGGCTGCAGCCTGCCTCCTGACATGCGCAAAGACATGAACGGCCCTTTCCCCTGCATCAGCAGACTCAGGACTTACCCTTCTTTTTAGAGCATGTAGTGAGCCATTCCTAGGCTAATCATGTGTTCATCAATACAGGTAGATAAATCGAGGCATGTTTGACTTATTTAGGGTGTCCTTCTACACTGGGATGTGGTTTTGCAGTCCTGCTGGTGACTGCCTGAAGATGAGGGCTGTGGAAAACCCAGCTCCTCCTTTCAGGGACAGTGGATGCAAAGCTCCCTGTGTGGGGAAGCCGGCATCCTTTGTTGCCATCCCAACTCCTATGATTCCTGAGGAATGGGAGCTAAATTCTGACCAATGGAAGCATCTCTTTGCTTAGTTTAAGTTTCATGCTCATTAATTCAGTCTGAATTCGGCCTGTTGTCTGCAGTCAATTTCAACTGTGTGGCCCACAGTGGCACCTGGCGACAGATTCCCATTGTGTCTATTGGATGCTGCAGGAGTATGAAGCAAAATACAAGCCCTTCCCTATTTTTGTCTTTCCCCAAACTTGTACATTTGGAGGTATGAGTTCCTGAAGTATAACTCAACTCTGCTGCCTTTCTGGTAGCAGAACACGTCTCTCTAAACTGACGGTAAGGTTTATTGCTTTCCTCCAAGGAGACAATCAGCTGAACGTTGTTTTTAACCGAGCGATTGACACGTGAGCAGTGCTGAGGAGCTGAAATGGTTGTGAATGTCTCTGCTTTCTGTTTGCTGTTGATAGCCTCCTGGAAGAGTGGAAAGCCTGAGGATTTGGCTGCTGGCCATCATTCCTCCCACCAGTGCTCTTTGGCAGCGCTGTTGAGAGCATTGTTCTTTTTCCTCGAGCCCTCTTGCCAGATGTGAGCGTGCTGTGGATGGCTCTCTGTGGCAGCATTTCCCTTTTGCTAGGTTTGTTGTTGAAGGCTTACAGGCTGTGGCTCTGACTTGTAGGGTAGGTTTGGCTTCTTATTTGGCCCTTGTAGGATATAGCTTTCTCCTAGTAACTTTACATCCTTCTGCTTTTGATGTTAACTAACTAATGATCAGTCAGAGGTGTAATTTTTGAAGTGTTCATGGAACTCTTCTCCATAAGGAGTGGAGTATCTAACAGAAGGAAGGCCCTGGGAATAAGTCATTACTGGATTCAGCAGTCATGGTGTTGGAGAGAGTTAACTGCCCTTACGCTTGCCTTAGACTCTAATGAGCAAACTTGGTGGTAATGAATGATTTCATGGGGACTATAGCTTAATTCTGAAACGTGGAGGTTATATAAACAGCTCTGTAGTTCATTACAAAGTCAAATGTCTTTTAGCATTTAAAATGGACCAAAGCAACAGACATTTAAGTATTTCATTTCTACCAAATATGCTGTATGTGGCAGATGAAGGAACGCTGGATGTTTTAAATGAGGGATTCGTCTCAGTGTTTATTTGGTGCCTGGGCCTTTTAGCATTCTGTTTTGTTTTGCTCTTTTTTGTTGTTTGCTTGTTTCTCTTATTTTGATCTGCTGATTTGGGGGAGAACAGTTGAGTCAGTCAGAGAGGATAGCCCTGTTCCTTACATAGGAACTTGAAGCAGTGTGTCTGTTTGAAGAGCAGTTTGAATACACTGGCACTCAGTAAAGTTCTAAAGGGAAAAGGATTAAAAAAAAAAAAAGAGAAAAAACAGAAGAAGTTTACAGTCTAATTCATAACTGAAGTACCTTGAAAATAGTACAAGCCTCCTAGTAAGTACTGTTGAGTTGGTGAGTGTGCTGTGAAAGCAGGTACTTATTAAAAAGGAAATTACCATCTAAATCAAAAACAAGGGTGACATAATTTATTTATTTACATGCTGTAGAGGCAGCTTTGCAGAAACGTGCAGTCAGTCCCAGGGGAGTTTCCCATAAAGCTGCTCTTCTCACCAGCAAAGCTGCAGCAGCCAAACTGGGAACGCTTGGCTGTGTGTGTATGCCTCCCTGTGCAGGGGTGGAGCAGGGGGAGGGCACATCAAGGCGTATTCAGCAGGTGCCCAAACATTACAGGAGGGTGTCAGAAGAGGTAACTCACCTCCAAGGCCATGTTTACGAAGGGAGTGGTAAGAGCACAGATAAAGAGAGGTGTGCTCTGAGCAGCCCTTTGAAGGAGCCTATCTCTTTGGAGACTCTGAGGAAAACAAAGAATGGGAAAGCGCTTTAAGCTGCTGTCAGCTTTTGCAAGTGACTTACTAAGTGATGAGCTCAAGGAAAGGCAGAGAGCAGTGTGATGCAGGTGAGGTGAGCTACAATCTCCACAGGCTGTATGGGCAACCCGGCGTTGCCCGTACATCCCCAGAAGTGGTTTGGCTGCATGCGGTGAAAGCCAGAAAAGGATCAGAAAAGGAACTGATCGCCTCTGTGATCGGTTTGGAGATGCAGTGCATGAACAGCTGAGATTGCTTGATGGGGGCATCATGGAAGCAGTGCATCTGCACAAATGTAATCACCACTGGCATGTTCTCCCTCCAGGAAGCTCTGTTCCAGAGGAGTGTCCTTGTGGTCAAAGTGCCAGAGGCCAGACTGGTTTTGACCAGTGGAAATGGGGTTAATGTGCAGAAGGATGTTTAAAAAGGATAATACACATCTTCCCAGTGTGCTTTTCCTTCCTCATTTGTATTCTAGTTGCTTAATTTTGCTGTAATTCATGTGTTAATTATCTCCTGGAAAAGGCAACAACAGCACATGAGAACAGTAGGGTTGAACAAGAGAATGTAGCATGTGAGCAAGGATGAGCACGTGAATGGAAGCTGTGGGTGTAGCTTCACTATGTGAAGTTAAAAGCACATGCTGGGTCACCTACCTTAGTTAGATCTTTTAGACTGAGCAGGGAGTGAAGTCTCACACTCCCTCACCTATTCAAGTCATTCTGCTATGCCACTGACATTCTTTTAAATGGGAATAAAAGGATCTGTCTCAGCACTTTGAAAAGTGAAGTTCAGCTTCCTTTCTCTTCCTCAAGCGTTTCTTTAGTAGCTTTAAACTCCTAATGAATAAAAGGATTCTTCCTCCTTGTGCCTGATAAGACACCTAATAGAAGATCCCTGTAAGCAGGTGCCTGGGGTTTGGCTGCCCACATGGGTGCCATCAGTGTGGCAGCCCTGCAGTGCAACCCAATGGTGGCATTCAACCCTCAGAGGGCTGATCAATGAGCTGGCTGTAATCTTCCTGCCCCTCATTAAAAGATGCTGGCATAGTCTATCAGTGTCATCTACAGTGTGTTTTAACAATGTGTTGCCTTTTCCTGAAGTGCAGAGGGCTGATTCCTATTAATTTTGTCAGAATTATCATAATCCTCATATACATCTTGCTTACCAGAAGCATGGGAGTATAAAAGCAATTTTTTTTTCTATTGATATTTTTATTCTTTTTCATTTTTTGCACGGTGGCTGATTTTAATTGAAGGGTACAGGACACAAAGGCGTGTCAGTGAGATGCTGTAAAGATCTCCAACCACAGCATGTCCATTCAGTGCTGGTTTCTCAGACTTCTTACCATCCTATGTCCAAGTAGGAACAACCTGCAGCCACAGATGTGTGCATACAAAGAATAAGATGTTCTCTTGCTCTTTCTGTTATGTGCTTGTGCTGTGTAGGTGCACGTGTATATGAGTAATATTAATTTCATAGCCTGTGAAGGTGGTGTGATCCTCCTGCAAGAGGCAGTTCTCTGTATTGCTGTCAGAAAAGAGCATGTAGATTTTTGAGCCCGTGCCGTGCTCAGTGGTATTGGCATACCACTGGAAATACAAAGCATTTCATTGAAGTAGGAATGATCTGACATCTCATTACATTATTGTGGCAGATGTCCTTCGCGGTCTCCTTTATTATTATTATCCTCTCTCTGTTAAGGAAGAAATGATGAGCAGGTACAGCAGGGTGGGCCCTGCCCTAGGCATCAAGCGCAGCACTGTGTGAGTCAACTTTTGGCTGGTTCTCTTATTTTTGCTTGTCCTGAGTACAACCCTCTGCCACTTCAGCAGCTTTCTTCTGGATTTACAGAGTGGCTGGCCTGCAGAGACAGGCCATTTATCTCCCATATAGATCAGAGAGAGTCTGAACTTGCTGTGAGCTGACCTCAGCGTGGCAGTGCTGTGCATTCAAGGAGAGAAGTCTCATAGCATTGCTAGCATTTGGTTGTTCATTATAGGAGGCAGTGAATTTGCAGCAAATGGTGAAGTGTTTCTGCATTGTCATACCATGAGGTGGGGAAGCTATTAGCTCCTCACTGCCCCGTGCTCCTCTGGCATGGTGGCTTTGAGTTGTACACCTCCTGATTTGCTACCGCAGCTGTGTTGTTCAGGTTGTGTCGTGCTGGGAGGTATGGGAAGTTCCTTTGTTCCTCCAGATGGGTTAGTCTTGGTGGGAGAAGAAATATCAAATATGTTTTTAGAAGGATGCGTTTTATAGCCTGTGTTTAGCTGTGTGAAATGCATGAGGCTGCGGCAGTTGCAGAACGCAAGAGGTCGCATACATGGGTACTGACTGAAGTGGAATTAAACAAACTGAATGAAGTATTAGAGCAGCTACGTTTGTTGTTTTCTTTGTTGTTTTTTTTTTTCTTTTTAATTTAATGAAGCCATTTAATTCAATTCTCAGCCAGCCTGGTGCACAGGACCTTCATTAAAGCTGTCACCAATTAATGAGGCTTTTCCAGTGTGTTTAACCTAAGGCATATAGGAGCAGCAAAGATCTGTCTGTATCTCCTTGTATATTCTCTGGATTCATGTGTCAGATGCTTTGAGTACAAGTTTCCTTAATGCAGTGCAATTTGGTGCCTTCTGCAGCGTGTTTTTAAGAGCAGAGCCTAAACTGCATGGCTTGTCTTCCCGGCGAGGATGTCTGTCTCAGGCAGGGCCCCCTGATAGCACAGTGTGTGCATGGGGAGACCAGGCAGGCAGGCAGGCTGTTCCTCCCCACAGCTGGGGGGCAGCTCACCTTCCAGCTCTCCTCAGTCTCATTACATGCAGGCTCAGGTCTGTGCCGTTCCAGACTTCTGCACAGCGGCCTCAGCCGGGGTCCTCTGGAGAGCTGTCAGCTTTCTCCTAGCTGCCAATCTGCTTGACGACACAGTACACGAAGTTATGAAGCAGAGAGCTCTGCTACCTTAAGGTTGTTTTCTTTTCCTGTCTGCTTTTCTATTTTGCTTTTTTTTTTTTTTTGTGGGGATGTTTACTGGGTTTTTTTTTGTGGAGAAGAACCTTTTTCTTATTCACGTGCTGTTTCTAAGGGTTTTACTGATCAATCCTCTGATGTATTATGTGTTTTTTGCAGTATTGCATCTATACAAGCTATCATCTAATTCCTTTTCATAACTCTCCTTTTCAAGCGGGCCGTCAATATCATTGTACTTCCCAGCCACTTGGTGGATGATGACAACTTATTTCAGAACAATTCTATTAATATCAATTAATGCGTGTATCATAGGCACCCCTCCTGCCCAGTAAGCGATGGTAAGAGCAGGCATCTGTGTTCTTTCACGCCTAGGTAGATGGTGCTGGTAGCCACTAGATACCTGATGTTGCTGTTACCGGGGGAGGACTTCCTGCTCGGGGTATGAAACTCCTGCTCCTTATTGTCCCAGTCACGTTATTGAACGTGGTCTCTTTACTCCACATCATGGCAGCAGGTCCATGCGCCAGGACATATTCTCTCATACCGTTGTGTTATTTTTTTCCCCCCTGTTGTTACTGGCAAACGATTGAGCTTTACTTGTAAATCTCAATGTTTTTTCAGCAGTACTATTCTTTTTCTTGTTATTTGTGGCTTTTACTTCTGAGTTTTGTCCACTGGGAGGGCTGGGTAGGGGTGTGTGTGTGTGTTTGTTATTGGCTGATGTTATATCTGTTCAGCTAAATAGAATTAATAGCCTTTTGTCTCTCCTTGGGAAGTCTCTCAACATCTGCGCATCGCTGCAGTTGCTAATACACAACTATCTCAGTAAAGCCAAGTCTTGAATAGGCAAGTCATTCTGCAGGGTGTTTATAAAGTTCAAATGCATAGGATCTGAGTATATAATTAAGGGAAGGGAAAGCTACTGGAGACGTTGTGTCATGCTGCAGCTCCTCGCGGAACCTGCGACTTAGATAATTCAGATTTGCAGAAACAAAACCTGACAAGTGTTTGATGTTAGTCAGCCTGCTGACAGGCCATCCTCTGTAAGAGGGTGCTCCCAAATTGCACCAGTGCATTTCTAAGGAAAGCCACAAGTTGACATAGGTTGATAACGGCCAAAAAGCTGCATATTCTCCCCTCCAAGTGTAATGTTGTGATGGTGACCTAATTAACTCAGCTTCCCCTACCTCCTGATTCTGAGAAATGAGGGATTTTGGAAGTGGAAACAGAACAATTCTTAATTTGCTCAAAAAGGTGAGATGAAGTCCAGGTATGGTCAGACCTTTTAATAGGGAGATGTCCCTACATCCCAGAAGCTGTAAGGACCCAGTGGTGGAGCAGGGCAAGGGCAAAGCTGGCTGCAGTGACAGCATTTGTGTGCTGACCGTGTAACCTTTGACTCAGCTGAGCTCATGAATTCGAGGAAGCCACAAACCTGCTATTTCCCTCGTAGTAAGTTCAGAGTGAGTGTTTGGAGTGCCTCAACATCGCATTGCAGTTGCACACAAAGTGCTGCCCATAAAGCCTTTCGTATGTCATTGTGAGGAGGTATTTTCGCTTTCAACTAGAATGTTTTATCTACTTAACTATGTGTAGTGCTGAGGCACCTTTTTTCTACCTTCCTCAAAGAGACTGCTGACCCTTGGCTCCTGCTAAGTGAAGGCCATTGTGTCGAACAACAATGCTAACTTACAGTGAGAAAGTGAGACTGTGTAAGGGTTTTGCAAAACCTTTCTCAAGGGCTGCTAAGCCTGCCTTGCTGAAATGGTTTACATTTGTGGAAAGATGAGAAGAAACCCCCGCCACGCTTTTATGACGACCCGTCCTCTCTCGTGTAACTCAGCCATGCAGCGTTTGGTGTTTTGCCAAATGTCAGGAAGAGTCCTTTTGCGTAGCTCAGCACCTGAGCAGGGCAGGGCCTCCAGGAACAGAGATGGGGTGTCAGTGTCTGAAGCTAGTTTTGTAAACAGTGGTGCATGAGATGGTAATTACAGAATTTTCTTGTTGCCCTTTGGAGTTCTTTTGCTTTCACTTTATTATACATTACTCAGCTTTTCAGAATGTTCATGTTCAAAGACATGTCCTTCCACCAAGGCAGAATGTGGTGCTCTTCAGCCAAGTTGGTATTTTCTAGGAGGCTGTCATTTGACTTGCTAACGAGTCCACTTTCCTACCAGGCTCTCTACACATTATTGTATTACTGCTTCCTGGTTTAAATGGGAACCTCCTGCTCCTTTTGGATAGCGTGTACGAACATCATGCGTAGATTTGCAAGTGGATGCTTTGTTTATAGTAAGAATGGTAACTTACCTCTGCAAGTCTACGTGCTGACTGTCGTTCCCTGATGTCAGAGGCTTTAGTTTTTCTGTCATTTTCTCAGCTGCAGTAACTTTTTGTAACTCAGGTGCTACCAAGGTCAGCTAGGGAAACATCAGGTTTTGTTTTCCTTCATAACTTTCCTTTTGATACTGTGCGCAGATGGATTCCCCCATTGACTGTTCCCTCTCCAGCGTAAACAAAACTCAGTTTGCTCAGCCTCTGCTCCAGTCCGTTCTCCAGCCGTGTTAGCGTGCTTCAGCTGGACTCGTTCTCAACTGTTGACTGTGGAGAGGTACCTGAGATTGCTGAACAATAATCCTTTCAAATAATAAGAGGGGAATAATGTCCAGCCTTGACCTGCTGACTATTTCTTGCCCATACTGCCTGGTATGTGGCTCGTCTACTAGAAGGGTGCAGTGCTCACTGATGTTCAGTGCCGCGTTCACATGAGCACTACATGTTTGTATCTGAGTCAAGTATGTTTCCAAACTCAACTTTGCAATTTGGCATTTCTTTGCAGTACAAATTTTCCTTCTGGTATGAAATGTGCAGTGAATTGTGAGTTCATACCTTGAGGTTGTGTGTTGTTTTCTCTCATCTGGAAAGAAGAAAAGCCCAAATGATGTGATATGAATATAGCGCTGGGACACAGCCCTGACAATTAAACTCTCTTGGCAGTAATTTCCTTTTACTTCCTTTTCCGTCTTGTCTCCAGCTGCTACTTAAGTAAGGAGCATACTTAGGGATGTACTCATTTGGCAAGAGAAGTGAGAAGCTGGAGGCATTGGAATTTGCTGTTGAACTTGAATACTCATCCTTCCAGTTGCAGCGGTGTTTGGATCAGACCTACAAAGTGCATTTCTCTTTTCCTCTGTCACTCTGCTAATACACTGAGTGTATCATGCAGGGTCTTTTCCCGCTGGCGACAAATCTCTGACAGGGTGGTTTAAAGAGGAGGAAAGGCAAATTCCAGCTGCAGACACTCCATTTTGAATAGTACCTGTAGCTGAGTTGAGAGCCTTTACATTTATCAAGGTCCTGGGGAGACAGAGTGCTGTGGTTGTTGTGAAGGTGCAGGTCATTTGGAGGTGAGATGCTGTTAGCAGGAAGATAATTTAAAATAGGTATTTTTACCCTATTCTTTTGTTCAGAAATGAGGCGAAATCAGCAGTGATTTTTTTTCTTTCAGGCTAAACTTTGTCAGTTGGGTTTGTGTTGATTCAAGTGCTCTTCCTCAGTGACCTTCATCTCCCATGCCTGTGAGATGTGAAAGATGCTGTTGACACAAGCAAAGGCTCCAGCTCCCTTAGCTCATATCCCAGACACCACTTTAACATGGCATGTTTGATGCTGCATATTTCTGCCTCACCGACAAAGTGGCAGTGAATGTTACTGCATTCATCTGGGAAGGGGAATGGAGCAGACCAAAAGCCACAGCATACTGCCTGCAGTTACCTTCTGTATCCTAAGTTCCTGCACCTCCCACCTTTCTGCAGGGGGCAGAACAGAGAGATAGGAGGTTACCTCAAGGCTCAGAAGCACCCCTACTGAATTTAAGGCTCAACATGAAATGAGCAGGTATGCACTGGGAAAATGCACTGGGCCTTTTTTGCAGGAGTGATGGCTTCTGCGTTCATGCTGAGAAGTCAACTTGCACACTGAAATTGATAGGCCAGACCTTCCCTTGTCATGCTGGGAGTATGTCCATTCTGGGTGATGTATGGAAGTGAAGTCAGAAGTAGGGGCCAGGAAGGCCCCTTGTCTGGTACCACCCACTGTAGGAACCTGCCCTCCAGCCACCAGCAAGGCAGATCTGAATGTGTATTTGTGTGTGCGCCATCTAAATAACAGCTCTGTTGGGTGAAGCACAGAAATAATTTTCCAGGCCTGCTACTAGGAAATCACGGCTATAAGTCGATCAGGAATTACGGTTTAATCGCAGTCTATAGTAGAAACACTGCACTACAGTATAGTACTGTAAAGGAAAGCCTGCTATTGAAAACATGCTACCCCACACTTAGTAGATCTTAACGGCCAGCAGTAAGTGGTTTCAGTTCTGTTTAGCTGGCAGGGCTCATTGCTAACAGACTGGGAACTGGAATTAAAATGTGTGACAGTGCATTAAGGAAGTAAACTAAAGGGGATTTAAAACCCCATCAAAGAGAAGCAGATGGGGGCAGGAGAGGGCAGAGCAGGCAGCCCGATGGCTTAATGGCTGCTTGGGATGTGGGAGAGGACGTGAAGGGACCATGGTTTTTTTCACTTTGGAAAAATGTTTTCAAGCCAGCTAGCCAACATCAGTGGCATTCTTCTGCCAGCCAGCAAGCTGGCAAATAACTTGAGCAAAGGAAATGGGACGGGTCAGCTCAGGTGGCTATGAGAGAGAAGCACTGTGAGAACTGGCTGCTCCTTCTGTTCCCTTGATAGCTGATGTGATTACTTTTGCTGCTCATCCCAGGAAAGCAAATTGCATCCCTGAGGATGTTTCCCCACTGAATGGGTTGGATTACCATGGTCACAATTAGAACTGTGGCAAGGGGGTAAGAGGAGGTCCCTGGAAATGAATAAGTCCAGATCAGTTACCTTTCTTATGGGCTTGTTCTGTGTTCGTTTGTGAATAGCAGCTCAAAAAATAAAGAAAAGAATGAAAGCATGTGGACTGGAAATGGGCCTCTCCCTGTGAATGGACACCCTTGTCTGAAGTGTCAGGGTGTTAAGGTTTTAAATGTCCATGCTAGTTCTCATCCTGGCAGATCTTCACAGTGGCTGTGTGACACTCCTAGGAAAGGGAAATGGAAAACTGAAAAAGAAAAGTTACTTTACAGGAAAAGGGTACAAAGGAAGTCTAATTTTTGTGTGTGTCGTTGTTTTTTCTTTCCTTACCTGTCATGATGTACTGCAGTGATAACTATGGCTGTGGAAGGTTCTCTACTGCTAATTTTCAATGTGTCTGAAAAAACCGTGGGCTACTTGCAACTGCGTCTTAACAATACTTCTCTATTGATACCTCGGGCTCCAGGATTTCTGAAACAGTCTCTCAAGTTTTGTTCCTGGCTCGCTTTTGCAGTCACTGGGTATTTGTAAACAGCCTCACTAGGTTTTGTGAAAGAGGGCACCTGGGGAAAGAGATTAAATACACAGGCAGGCAGGGCCAGCTGAAGGCCGGAACACTGGGGCTCTTTGTTTCTTTGGTTTTATTTTGTCTAATGACTTCTCTGCAAGCCTGGTGGTCTCACCGTCTAAACTATTGCTTTCCCTATAGTAAGTCTCTATGCTGACTCTGTCATCCAGCTGCATGTTCCTTCAAAAACAATGTCCAGAAATCAGGCTGGGCTGCAAGTTTCTTTCTGTCAAGTAGGGTACAAGTTTAGTAATTATGGTTGGGTTAAATTCATTCTGGAAATGAACTTATATGTGCTCTGTTTTGATTCTTGGGCCTGATCAGCGTCTTGTAGAATAACTGCTTGTTTGGATCTGGAAGGTGGTTGACTCTCCAGGTAGGAAGGTGGTCAGTCCTATTAGATGTCACATCTCAGTAGAAACTGGTTTTGTTTTTGGGGGATTGTTAGAAAACATCCCTTTCGTGATGTGTTTTACTAGCAGGTGCAACTGCGGTCCTATGAGACCAAGGTCTTGGTCTACTTGACTCCAGCCAGCCTCTCAGTAGGCCGCAGTCCTTCAGCTCTCACCCCTGGGCCTTGCCAATCATAGCTGCCATTGGCTAGAAGTGAACCTCAAACCAAAAGATGCTTCCTTATGCAGCTTCAGTCCCTTGTGAAGGATTGCCCCACCCCAGGTGTAGGTACTTGCTCTTGTTGAACGGTAAACATTTCATAGTTGTTTGAGGGTTCTTGGGCTTATATATGAGAAAACAGTTATTCAGGGAGTTATCTGGAGTGGTCACTGTTGCTGCAGATACTACAACTAGGATCAGTTCATCACCTAAAATGCATGTGGGAAGTTTTATCCCCATCTGTCAGCTGAAGACAGTTTTAATCCTTCTAATAATAGTATGTCTGGTAGCTCGTTCAGCAGTTGGACTGAACATGTAACGTAATGAGAATAGGAAGCAGAGTGTCCTGGTGCAAGCAGTTGTTAGTTATAAAAGTAATGAACTTTGGGTGTTAAAAGAAAATCTGATATGTGTTTTGCTTTAATTTATTATTATTGTTATTATTTTCTTCAATTTTTATTATTTGTCTGCATGCCGGGTGTCCTGGGTGTCCTCTTTGCTTCTGTTAGTATTCTTACCTGGTGTGGTTGGGTGTTAATTATCTGCAGTCATTAGTATTTCCATTCGGATGAGAGTTTGAACTTGAAGGAGTCATTAAATTTCAGTGTAATGTTGTTTCATAGCTTTGGTGGGTTTTTTGTTAGTTTATTTTTCAGGTTAGTTTCTTTTAGCCAACTCTGACCACTTGGAAATGGAAGGTATCACCGTGCTTATGCTTCTAGTATCGAAGTAAAAGTCTTGCTTTTCACATCTCTATTCTGCATCCATCTACATGATCTTAACCTTCCAGAATTTCCTACCTTTCAGGTAAAAATTGTTATTTCTGAGCTACCAATTATGTGTGTAATTTACTTAAAGTATTCCATTTTGAACATTTGGACCTACAGCTTCTATGTTAGGGCACTTGTCTTACACTTTATTTTTGGATCCAAAAACCCTTGGGTCAGAATGTTCCTAATTAAGTTCATTCTTAGCTTTGAAAATCCCATCCACCATAGATGTGCAACTTATCTGCATTGTTATAGACGTGGCCTGCAAGCTGCAGGTTTGCTGGTTTGGCTCCCATTGCAAAAGTATTTGGAGAAACTAGCCCAAACTAGAAATGAGGCAGGGCTCAGATCTTCATCAAAACTTTCCCTGTGTTTGAAGATCTGTTTGGAATTAGAATCTTGATTCATGCTCATTACAGAAATAGGCCTTTTCTGTACTTTTCGAAGTTGACATTTTCCTGAACTTTGTCAAATTAAGTTATGGGCATGTAGTCTGAACTCATTGTTAGGACAGCTTTAAGGGCTTCGTTCTTCTCCAGGCAGATGCGATGCAATTAATTTGAGAGGGTTTAGAGCAGCGTTAGAATGGTTTGGCAGAGTGAAAAGTGAAGTTCCTACTAAATAAAACGTGATCTTTACCAGAATCTTACTTAAGCAACTGACTTGTGTGGTTTATATTTTATAGCTTTGCGTTAAGATTTGTATTTACAGTGTCATTATGCACGAAGCCTTCCGTAGAGAGGTTTTTTTCCTTTCTCATAATTAAAACAGTAGGAATTAATGACGAACTGGGGAGGCTTGCTGTTTCTGCGGTAATGAACTGAACTACTTTGAATGGGCAAGAAAAAAATGTTAATGCAGTGATTATTTTGGTCTGAACCAAGTCCAGCCCTGTTGCAAAAGATAAAAGTATTAAAACTGCATTAGACATTAAAAATTAAAAAAAAAAAGCCAACACAAAAAAAGAGTAAACACAGCACAACTGTGAAAGTAACGTAGCTTTGATTCTAGCACTCAGTTAATTACAACAGAAAACGTGACAACTTTCAAAATCATTGAGCATTTCAAATGACCTTACGTGAGGTCTTTTGAAAACTGAGGATGCAGCTATTTGTAAATTCACGTTCTTTTGTTTCCCTTCCCATTTTCTGTATTGTTGTTTTCTTTCTGCTTAAGACCTTCTGTATCTGTTCTTTTGGCTATTACTGGTAAATATTCCTTTAGCCAATCTGTTCTGCAAAGTCTATGGGCAGTTCCCCACCCCAGCCCTTCCTTTGCCATTTGTTGTTTAGCCTTCACCATTTCCAAAGGGCCTGAAGCACCCTGTGGGATGCGTAGGTGGAGGGTTTCCTGCTGCAGAAAATAGAGCTGGATGGAAGGACCAGCGAGAGTCCAGGTATTCAAAGTAGGAAAAGAAATTTGGGAGAATTTAGTAGAATAAAGATGGGAGATAAGAAATGATCACCCCGTCTGTGTCATTGGAACTGGAAACAGCGGTTAACTATGACATTTGGCTTTGTGTGTGAGAAATCCTACACCTTTTGGCATCTCAGATGGTTCGTGTGCAACTGTTTTTCCTTTTGTCTCAGAAAAGTACTCCTGACCCCTCTCCTGAGAACGGGATTTCCCTTAGTGTAGCGGTGCCTTGCATCCACAGGGAGATGCAAACTGAACGCGAGGAATTTACCCAGTCAGCCACAAATTGATATCTTCCATGGTGCTTCCACTGGCCTTTAGTGTGACACTACCCACACGGCCAGTCATTCAAATGGTTCATTCTCCTCTTCCTGCCTGGATCCCAGTCTCCTGTGTTATGGTAAGCAAGTGAAACAATGTAGTGATGTAAACAAATACTTTAGTGTTGGCTTGGGATTGTATTTTCATCATTGAAAGACGGCTTCTGAGCACTGTGAGCTTAGGAGACAGAAACTGAAAACAGTATGAATACTGCAGTATAAATTATAATAGATTTAAAAGATGAACTTAGCTTCTTAGACCTTTCAAGAAGTTTTGAGTCAATCATTTGGAGAGTTATCATTATTCTAAGGCTGCTAGCACATCCACCCTCTTGCCAGTCGCTGTGTTGTAAGCCGTCATTCCTCCAGATATTCTGCAGACTATCTGCAGTCGCATTTTGAGATTTGCTGCTTTCTTTCTGAAGAAAAATGAAAGTCTGGATGATCCTGCAGGCAGGGTGAAAGCGTGCCCTGAATTCACACAGGCCAATGGGCAAATAAGAACTGAACCCCCCAAAGTATTTTCAGTACCTGAATTTTTTAAGTAAACATTGATTTATTTGTTTTCTTAAAGAGAAATTTTTATGTTTGGCAGTATTGTCTGTTAACATTGGATGTAATTACCTGGTATAGCGAAATGTGAAGTTATCCGTAGGATAGGTGTGTTGCTCGCTCTTCTGGATTACTGAGGGATTTGCTGCTTTGAAGAGCTGGCTGCTGGGGAATTATAGCGTTACTGCACTCACTGGGAAAGATCAGAGAGCTGTCTCTGTTAAAAATAATAATAACATCGGATGCTACCCAAGCTTGTTGGCCTAGATCTGACAGTGAGCTGGTGGACTAGTCTGTGATCCATAGATCTTCCAGCACAACCTTCCTCCTGAAAAGTAGTTCACAGTTCAGATGAAGCAGGTGGAAGTTACCAGAGCCATGCAGGTAGGCTACCTGTAACGTAAGGCCCAAAGGGTGTTCAAGTAGTTCAGACTTCTTCCTTGGACAGGGCTGGATGGTTATTTTGAATCTCCCTTAAAAGAAAGGAATGTGTAAGGGTTGGAGTTTTCTTGAAACTTTGTAGGCTTAGCCTGGTTTTCTCTGGAAATTAGCCTCATTGCAACCTCAATATCTGTCTTCAGTTTCCTTTGCAATAAGTTTTCAAAATGTTGGTTGAATTTATTCAGATTTGACAGAGGATAAAAGGTCTCAAAGATATTATCCTTGTATGAGTTTCATAAAAACAGGCATATAGATAGATGAGGAGGTGATTATATTCCTGCTGAAGGCGAGACAGGCACTGTAGGCTCAACCACGTTATTAAACAGCTGAGAGTCAATGTGGTAGAATCCCATAGAAAGCCAACCTCCAGGTTGTCTCGAGGAGTCTTACCTGCTCCCCCTTCCTTTTCTTTTCCTTCCCAGATTGCACAGGTAGGCATCGAGGTGGGTCTTGAGTATATTCAGAGAAGGCAACATCTCTGGGCAGCCTGTTCCACTGCTCTGTCGCTCTGACAGTGAAGCATTTCCATGCATTAGTATCAAACTTCCAGTTGCCCCTGGTTCTACTGCTGATCACTGTTGTTAAGGAATCCTACCCATCAACCTGACTCCCGCACTTTAGAAGCTTGTAAACAGCTATGAGATTCCCTCTCAGCCTTTTCCTAAAGAAAGATGCTCCCTGACCCCATTACTAGCGTTCATATAACTGTTCTTTAGTGCTGATATCTCATGGACAGCTGTCCTGGCATCTGTGCTGCAGATTAGTTTTAGACTAGTAGGATTCATTCGGTAGTTTTAGTTCCCCTACTTTTAGTCTAGGTAAGTATTGGTAAATGGGGTTGTGTTTTTTCCTCTTCTCAGAATTTGTGATCAATGAGGCCCCCTGGAGCTCCTTAGAAAAACAGTTTTATGAGCAATAGAAATGCTGAGAGCTGGTTGCCTATGATTTATGCCTTATGATTAGGTTATCTGGAATTTAATATGTTCTTAGTGCTAGTTAAAGTATCTTCGATAATGTCTCTCTCTTACATGGAGTCTCTAGGGCCCAGGAAAGACTGCAAATGCAATAGCAGAGAAATTATTAGTCTTTCTCCTGTACTTGCTTATCCGCTTTCAGGAAACTCATAAGAATGCAAAACTTTTTGGACGTTGTAGTGCCAAATAAGACTGAAAGCCCTCAGAGACATCAGAAATTCCTGGAGAGAGAGTTGGAGCAATGTGTACACACACATCGTGATGGCACCAGCCTCATTCCTTAGAGAATCAAGCTAGAAGTAGATCGAACAGGGAAAAAGATCATTAAACATTTATACGTAATTCAGAAGGAAAATAGATAATGGTCACTTCAGAGCGGTGCTGGTAGGAGAGAATTGCAGTTGCTGCATCCCATCGCAACCCACTGCTGTTACCTGTAGCGGATGGTTTTGAGCAGCTGTTGGCACTATTCATTCTGTGTGTTTGGTTGGAAATTAATAAGTGAGTTCTGGTATTTCTTGGGACTGGGGATGCGTATGTGACCTGTGCTGTATGCACTGATGTGTTAAACATGATTTTGTTAGTGGTGCAGTCTGGGGGAGTCATGTGTGTTTCCAAAAGAGGCACAGCCAGAATTGCGTATGGGTGAGCTCTGAGTTCTTACGGCAAGGAGCCAGTTGATAGGTGTGCATATGTGATCTCAGGCATCTTCAGTTATCTCAGTGCTTCAGGAAGAGCAGCTCTTGCCATTACAATCCATCGCACCTGTGACTGTGCAGCATTTATTGATGCGATTTTCTTATGCTTTCCTCGGTGACAGCTTGATTCTCTTTGCCATGTGCCTAAAGAACTCCTAGCATAAAGACCTTTTTAAAGGTATTTCTGTCTAGGGGGTCACGTTGTGCCTTTGCCTGTGTTTTAATCGATGTGTTTCAGTCAAGATACAGAAACAGTTTAAGCCTGGTGCCTGTTAGTTTTAATTGAAGGGGAAAAAATAAACCAGCATGATTGGGTCCTTGGGGAAATGGTGAGTTTCTGCAGCTGAGCCTTCAAGCCACCTAAGCAGTCTGAGAGAGAGGGAGGTAATGCGAGTGTGGCAGCCAAGAGGCAGAGTTATGGCTGAAAAATTCAGCCAGGAGGAGAGTGGGAGCTGTGTGGAGATTTCCCGTGTATTTGGGTCTCATGTACTTGAAACAAAATTAACAGGAGTTTTTGTTGTGAAAATTTGATTGTAAGCAGATCGTTCCTTATGAGTCTTCTCGCTTCAGTACTTAAATATCTATCAAATAAGCTTTGTGTAAAATGCTTGTGGCTGTATGGCAGGCTGGCAGTGCAAGGTCATGGCAGTGCTGCTGTAGAACTGCAGGAGGGGAGGGGACAGCTGGTGTTAGCAGCCAGTCCCACAAGGTCTTGTTGACAGGATGGAGGAAGAAGGTGATTCCTGGTAAAAGGCCTTTAATTCTTCAAGATATGCAGACTCTGTAGGCAGGTATAGCAGTTCGTCATAGTAAATCATACACAGCTTCTCAGCTGAGGTTTAGAATGGGCTTTGAAATGTGAATTTAGATGTTTCTGGGACATAGGCAGTTTGGTTTGGGGGATATTTTGGAAGGTTTTTTACAAGTTCAGGAATATGGTCTGTGTAGGATTATGGTCTGCTGGTGTAACTGTAGTCCCATTCCGCAGAGTGGGTGAACCAATGCACAGCATGAAGCTGTACTGCAGTCTGTGCTCCGTAATGGTCTGAGTCATTCTGCTTTCCTGTAGGGCAAAAGCGTGCTTGACTTGGTGACACATAACTAGGAGAGTAATACGAGGGCTCCTCTAGCCTCACTTTGAATGCATTGCCCCTACACAACCATGGAGCAGATGTTACTGGCCAGGTAGGGCTGAGCTAGCATGCAGAGAAGCAAGGGAGAGGAGCTGGTCACGCATCTTCATGCAGCAGGCAGTGATCAGCAGACCTTTCCTTCACAAGTGCAAACTCCCTGTGCTTGGCTTTCATAAGCTCAAGAAGCATCTGGCCACTTCATACCTTTCCTGGAAAATTATCTGCTATAAACATCCTCCTCAGGATCCCAGAGTGAGAAATGACAAGCCCTATTCTATGATCAGCCCCACTCACAAACACGCACCAAAGGATGCTCAGGCTGAACACAAATAACTAGCAGGGCACGGTAGCAGTTTGACTCACACTCTGTGGGCTCTCGCTGTCAACGCAGCAATGCTGTGAACCATTAATAATAATGTGACGTTTTAGCTGGGGGCAAATATCTGTCTCTTGAAACCAAATTTCTGTGTTCCACTCACCCCATCCTAGCATTCATCTGGATTTACTGAAAAATATTAATGGATTATTTAGAAGTTTTCTCCAGCCACTATCAGCTAGCACATTCTGTTTACATTGCTGGCCTCTCCTGTTCTGTCAGCTGTCATAAGCTTCTCAATTAGGAAAGGAAAGAAAATAGTATGAAATAGGTAACCATGGTTACCTGTGATGTGGATTTTTAAGAAGGGCTCAGAAACCTACTGGCAACCAGAGTTTGGAAGTTCAAAGCTTTAATTTATTCAAGAACTCGCTTGAATCAGAGTATCAAAAGCATTTGGAATAAATTCAGACTGTTTTCTTTTGTAAAACAACATTGCAATCCTAAGCAGAAGCCCTCATAGAGAGTACCCTGACTGCTTGCTGCGCTCGTGTGAGAAGAAAACAGTTTCAGGAGATGGTAAACATGCCCTCGTCCCAGTTTTCTCCTGCAGAGCCTGGTGACCCTTGCAGTGGAGTAGCTTGTGAAGATGATGGCTTCCTGGAGAAGCAGCCCTTCCGTTCTGCTGGGTTCCTGTTTACCCAGAAAGGATGCCTTCAGAAGTGGTCGTGCAGAGTGCTGAAGCAGTGTGTGCTTTGGGAGCATCTCTCAAGTCAAGAAGCCCGCCTCAGAAATTCAGTCCCAGCTGTGATGTCTGCTGAGGAAAAAAAAGGCAATGGAGCTTCATTTAATGAGAATACTGCGCTATGCCAAAAGGTTTCAAGTGGACCAGAAGTGCCCCATGAAACATGCAGCTTGAGATTAAAAAAAATATTCCCCTGTTAAGTATTCCACTGGGATTGCATACGTATTTGCTTTTTGCAGAGCCAGGGACTACCGTGTGCTGCTGTTAAAGGATTTTTTTCTGAGCACAGGAGGTACCAGCAACCGCAGCGTTCCCTGTGTGCTCAACGGAAGGGAAAATAAGTAGTTCAGCTGCCCAAAAACATGGTCTCATCTGAGCAGGCAGGGTACACGGTGTGCAGAGAAGGCCTGTTCTGCACTGATTTTATTACCATAGCACACAGCTTAAGGTGAGTACTGGAAGGCCTTGCATCCAAATGATGCTGTCATTCAGTCAGTGCACTTCCATTGGAAAACAGTTTGGAAAAAAAAGTGGCCTTGTAACTAAGGGATGGTAGGACTGGGGATTCCCAAGACCTAAACACAGTCCTAGGCTCTGCCCCATTAAGTTTTTCTATCTTCCATGTTCTTGAACAGAGCTTTGTTTATTAAATGTTTTGTTAATATACTGTATGATAACATATATTAATATGAATGGGATTTTTTTGATTCTTATTATTCCAAGCTCATCTTACAGGAGCAGCCTGTTTCACCAGTTGGAAACAAGTAAGGGTGCATGCTAGGGATGCAGAAAGCTGAGAGTGCCGCAGTGCAGCGAGATGCAGGGCACAGCTGTGTGATGTCCCAGTCCCCACTGTGCTGCTGGAACTGCTGGCAAGTTTCTGATGTGTTTGTGATGTGGCTGTGTTCCTTCTGAAACTGAGGGAAGGCTGGCCTCGTATTGGTTAATCGGGAGGCTCCTTATTAATAGGCTGCACACTTCATTGATTTTTAATTAATTTCTGAAGAGACACAAAGGATAAGTGCTGCAGCCCACAGACATCCCTGTACTTATTGCAGTCCACATCTCTATTGATTGCCTGCCTAAGGAGCAGAAGTAATCCATTTTAAATACACTTTCTTGGAGAGAGTGAATGCACTGCTCAATGTACTCTCCTGCTGGTAATTGTGTTGGCAAGAGGTCAGTGGTTGGGTGGGGAAAGGCAGCGTGTTGTTTAGTATGCTGCCAGCCCTCCAAACTCAGGCTGCTCTGCAGACTTGCAGTTTCAAGGAGCATCCCTTCTGAGTCTCTCAAAAGTACCCAGCCTTATGGAAGCACTTAGCACCGCTGTGCTGGTTGAAGTGCGTGGGGAGCTCCTGAATGGGATGTGCTCAGAAGCATAGAATGGCTTAGTTTGGAGGAGACCTGGAGCGACTTAGACATGCTTGCAAAGTGGGCATATGGAAATCTAATGAGGTGTAACAAGGCCAAGTGCAAGGCGTTGCACTTGCGTTGAGGCCATCCCAGCTATGAATACAGAGTGGGACAAGAACTCATTGAGAGCAGCCCTGCAGATAAGGACTTGGGGGTCCTGATGGACAAAAAGCTGGATGTGAGCCAGCAGTGTGCATTTGTAGCCTGGAAGGCCAACAGTATTCTCTGGGCTGCATCAACAGAGGGGTGGCAGCAGAGCAAAGGGGATGGTTGCTTCCCTCCACTTTGCCCTTGTGAGCCCCATCTGGTGTAGTGTGTCCAAGCCTGGGGCCCCCCAGCTCAAGAGGGATGTGGAGCTGTTGGGGTGGGTCCAGAGGAGGGCCATGAAGATGATCAGGGGGCTGGAGCACCTATTCTGGGAAGAAAGGTTGAGGGAGTTGGGCTCGATTAGCCTGGAGAAGAAAAGGCTCTAGGGAGAACTTGCTGTGACTTTCAAGTACTTGAAGAGAGCTTTTGCGCAGGAAGGGTTCGGACTACTTAGACTGCCTGATAGTGACAGGACAAGGGGGAATGGCTTTAAACTAAAACAGGAGAGATTTTGTTTAAATATTAGGAAAAAAATTGTTTTACTCACAGGGTGCTAGGGCTCTGGAACAGGTTTCCCAGAGAGGTTGTGGGTGCTGCATCCCTGGTGGCATTCAAGGCTAGGCTGGATGGGGCCATGGCAGCCTGGTCTGGTGGTTGGCAGCTCTGCCTGTGGCAAGGGGCTGGAACTAGACAATCTTTTAGGTCCCCTACAACCTAATCTATTCTGTGATGCTAAATACTACTTGGCTTACAGGGTGAAGGGAAGTTGTGCTAGCGTTATCAGACACGGCAAGCATTTAATTGTGGGTTACAGAGCCCCAGCCTCATGGTACAGCTGGGGAAGGGTATCCCTGCAGTATGGGCAGCAAAGAAGCCTGAGTCCATTTGTTTTGTTTTTGTTTTTTTTTTCTGTTCTTATATGGGAGCTGCACACAAAGGGCAGGCTCTTGTAAACACCTGACTGGTTTGTGTGGTCTCCTTCATAAGCCCTTGTGAGGAGCAGATATGCAGAGCTAGCAGAGAGGCATCAGATGCTAAGTACTTTATCAAAGCATTGGGGGTGACCCTTTACTCTCGAGTCCTTGACTTTATTAAGTTTTTCCTATTACAGTTTTTGGTCCTGGGCAGTAATTGGAGGGTTAGAAACTCCCTCAGTGTGTCTGCAGAGCAAAGAATATTTGTACATCTCATCTTTGTTGGCCTCCTGAGGGTGCAGAGAAGTTGCGGAGCAGTATCTGGGTTACTGTGTCCTTCTTGGTGGTATGCTTGTGTTAAGCGTAGCTGCAGGCTACAGTTCTTCTCACCTCTTAGGGCTGCAGTGCAGTAAGGTGAGCCACAGTGATTTTCTTCAAAGGTTGTAGAACATTACTGTCCTCTTGCTTTGGGAATGATAAGGAGGCACTGCAGGAGATTGGCCAAGGAGATGGGGTGTATGGGGAATCACAGCCTGAACCTCTGATTAATCAGCTGAGGCAAGTGCTGAGTCAGCTATGGGAGCACAGGTGAGAGTAATGTAGCTGTGCTTCTGGAAAGGGTGGAGCTCGACTCCACCTCCTCTAAGATCTCATTTAAGGGCTGGCCACCACCGAGGCAGCATCTCTTGGAGATTGATCCCCAGTGGAGACTGCCCCAGCTTCTCCAGCCAAGGCATCGACATTGGTGAGTTTTCCTTTGCATATTACCTTTGAATATTTGCCATAATCTTTATTAACATCTTTGTATTAGCCACCCCTTACATAGGGACACCTTGTCTGAGTGAAGCAGTCACACAAGCAGTTTTCCTGGGGGAAGGCACTGGCGATGGCCTAAGAGAGCAGCTGGGGTCCAGCTGTCTTAAGGAAGCCCTGTGTGAGTGTGTCAGGGGCAAAGTGGCAGGTGAATACAAGCTCACAGCTCCCTTTCTCAGGAATTGCAAGTATAGGAGTGAACTGTTTTCTCCCTGGCTAAAAAGCCCATGTGGCGGCTGCACGTGCATGTGCTGGTAGATGGGACCAGAACTTGGAGATGTATACAATATGGGCAGTATTGAAAGGCCTGCTTTGCTTCTCATTACTTAAGCTGCTTAGTACTTGTGTAACAAGCTTCATCTGAGCAACGTGAAGTGCTTTGCAGACCTTTTGTTCATCACCTGCTCTTCTAGATACCTGTGTAATCTGGGGGAGCCAGGGAAGTAACACATCCTTGCATCAGTTCAGACAAGGGGGATGCTTGATGGTAGCAGCAGAACAACATCCCCCTTCTTGGGACACCTTAGGAGCGCACCATGCACCCAAGACAGCTGAGGATTAAGGACTCTACAGCATCAGTTCATTGGTAACCCGTTTATCTTGTGGTTTGGAGGAGTGAGAGTGCACTCCAGAGACTATAATTTAGGGTTGCAGGGGGGTCTGAGCCCAGCGCAGTGGTTGCTCACCTCAGTCCCATGTTAAAATGTCACAAGCTTGTAAGTTTAATTCTCATATTTCTGTTCACTCTCTGTTTATGAATTGCGTCTTTGTATTAGCCTGCATTAGTCCTGTTATACTTGCCTTAATTTTAGCCTGATGGTCTCTTTCCCATCCCCTTTTGCTTCCTGACTTTACTGTGATTGGTTATGCTGTAGCATCTGTTTTGGCTTGTGTCTTGGGCCATAGGTCAGCAGTGCAGTAAATGCAGCTCTAGGACTCCTAATTCTGGATCAGGTATAATGCAGCAGGTGTGTGATGCAGAGCAAAGGCTAGGAGGAATATTTCTTCCCCAAAAAAGTTTGTTCTTGTGATGGATAATGGACATGTTTATGTTGTCGCATATTTACATGGTCCTCCTGTGGCTGCAACAAAGCCAGGTCATTCCAACCTTGGGCTTCTGCTGGATCAACCAAGGTGTGATTTTAGTTGCACGTGTGAGCAGAAAGAATAGAGAGGTAGGACTAACCTGTGTGCAGAGCATCACTGCAAGCTCTTTTTGAGTTGGATCTAGCCTGAGCTAGGTGCCAAGGAGTTGTATTTACACTGGATGCCTTTCCATTGGGTAATAATACAGCTGCACCGGCATCTTCTTTCCAAAGTACATAGAGTTTGTGATTGCTTTTCTGTGGTATGAACTTTGTAGTCTAGAACCCATTTAGCAAAGCCGCTATAGGGCTGAGAAAAGGAGCTGGCCAGGTGGACAGGTCCAAAACAACTGGATGAAAATCCAGCTAGTTATGTTAGCTCTGTGTCCTAAGGCTGCGTCTGAAGGCAGTCGACTTGAGGTAAAAGCACCATGAGCCCAACATATGGCCTGCTGCACACAAATGGCACACTTCTTCAAACTAAAGTAAATTACAGAGAAAATAATGTTGGGATCAGAAGAGAGGGGGAAAGTATTTTGCATCACACAAGCTTCCTTTGTTTGCCCTGTACAAATCCAAAACAATTGATCTCCCAAGTACTTGGTGTTATACAGCACAGTCTGGGCTGCAGAGACGAACCTCCTGTGTCAGCTTTATCTGAGTTGACTGAATTCAGACATTTTCAGAACTCCTTGACAGCCAATGTGGTGGAGAAGCACATAGCACAAGGTGCCAGTCCCCGGCCCAGTCTGTCAGCTTTCGACTGAAGCTGTTAGCATCCTTCCCTTTCCCTGCACTGTGAGGATGGCCTTCAGCCCCAGTTTTGCAACTGCACGTACAGAACGAATCACACCTCTGCAGCTGAGTCAGTGTATTTCAGAGCGGTGTCAGTTTTTCCCTCCCACAGCTGTCTCTGGAGTAACAGCTACTTAGATGATTCTGGTTGCTCATGACAACAAAGGGCACCGCGTTTCCTTGAAAGTGTATATAGCCCTGGGTAAAATTATACTTTTTTCATGGTGTGAGCAGGGGAAAGATGATCATTTCAAGCTTTCTGTAGAACTCCTGGTATTAAGCTAGCCGCAAGTCATTAGGATGAAAAGAGGGCAGTCTCCAAGGTTGGAGATTAATGTCTGTGAGATTCGAGCTGGGCTTGAAATGTTCTTCTTCGCATACCTGTTGGTGAACCTGCCGTGTGTGCTGGCTTTGGTGGGTGGAAGTCATTACTGAAGAAAGGCGGTTTGTTGTTAATTCCTTTATGCTGCTGAAGATGGTTCAAGATCAACATACCTTCTATTTAGAGAGAAAACAACGTTTACTGTAGGAATAACAGAAAGTCCCACTGCAGAAGTACTTACAGTACATCTGGCCACTAGTATTGCTGCAATGCTTAGGGCAGGTCAAGCACTTCATACTTAGTGCTTTTAATCTGAGTTGTCTTGCAGCATTAAGCCTTGCATCTTGCAAAAGATATATGCATATGCTTAAACTTCAGTTAGTAATTCAATACACTTCAGTTCTTTGCTGGTAATTATCCCAAAGGGATTTTGCATTCAGTGAAAATACGTACCTGTTTAAATTCCCTCCTGAGTAATGAATGACCTTTTTCCTGAAACGAGGTACAGGAGCTTAATGGGAAGAGCTCTCAGGCAAGGCCCAGTGGGTTTGGAGAGCTGGATGTTCCCTGAGCAGCAATCGCAACCTGTGAAAGGAATCCAGAAGCATCCTCAGCTGGGGCGTGGGATTAAGGAAAGTCTGGAGAAGTGCAAGAAAGCAAAAAAATAGCACCTGAAGTAGTCAGTGCTTGCAATGCTTAGTCGTGTGAGCTGTACAAATGGACGGTGCGCTCAAAAACTGCCTCAGGAACCAGGAGACAAATGGCAGCTGCAGAAAGTAATGCTAGCAATAAAGTAAGAAAACAGCAAATTGTGACCACATCTTAAAGGCAAGATATCCCAGAGAACAAAGCCATAACTTCCCAGAAAAGCTTCAGTTTGCCTTTAAAAAAAAACAACAAAAAAACTTAATAATACTTTCATTCTTTAGTTCCAGTGCCACTGTGGTGATCATCTTGTGCAGATGCCTGCAGCCCTGGAAGTCCTCATAGTTTATGAAGCAAAGTGATACATTCTGCTGCAGTGCAGCACTCGGTTGGGGGAGAAAGCTGTCCCATCTTACTGTCTTCTGGCTTCCCTTTGGCTTTTTTTCTATTTTTCACTGTCCCGCCTCAGTTCGTTGCCATCATGCAGTACCTCGTTTTCTGGTATGTCATTTTTCTGGTGAGAATCATAGAATGGCTTGGGTTGAAAAGGACCACGATGATCATCTGGTTTCGACCCCCTGCTGTGTGCAGGGTCTCCAATCAGCAGACCAGGCTGCCCAGAGCCACATCCAGCCTGGCCTTGAACACCTCCAGGGAAGGGGCATCCACAGCCTCCTTGGGCAACAGAAGAAGAGCATGACCATCCCAGGTCTGTCTGTCCGCACTGCCAGAGGCTTCACAAACAGTCCGTCATAGCAGCCTTTCTTCTTCCACAGCTGTTACTAACTCACTGTCTATTCTACATAGTAATTTCTGTTCCATGTTATCCCTAGCCAAGTTGGAAAGTAACTCGCTGGGTAGAGAGCAGGGTTAACTTGAGCTAGTTTCACCAAAGGTTTATTTCTGACGGTTCTTACATAAAGAAATTATGGAGGCTGCAGAGTGACAGGAAGGAAATTCTTGTAGTTGAGCTTCTAGTGGGTGTTTACATATTTCCTGTCTGCCTCCCTGCCTTAACACCTGATTTTCTACCCATCAGCACTGTTCTTAGTTACCCTGGTGCTGTGTGGAGCACCTGGGTGGGCCAGAGCAGGTCAGTAACAGTACAGGAAAAGACAAAAGACCTTTAACAGAAATTGAAGTCTTGACAAGGCTGTTTGTGTGTGTTTGTGAAAGGTGGATTTACATTCTCACAGCTGCATGGTTAGGTGAAGAGGAGTCTGGGTCACAGGTGTTTGTGATGCCATGTATTACTAGGTGAGGATTTGTATAGCACCAGTTTGTCATTGTGCGTGACTCTGGCTGAGGATAAGGGGCGTAGCTGAGGAAGATAAAAATGCTACTCCTTGTTCAGACTGCAATTCTAAAGGGACTTTCTCAACTTATCAGCATTACAGCTGTTTGCCGTGGCTGTTTGACTTCTTAATAGCATTAGGTGCTGGTTCTGAGGGCAACTGCATGTGAAGGGATCCTAGAGGTAATTGCATTTCTAATGAGGTTCTGTGTGAGGAAACCTCGTTCCTGACCATGACAAAGAAGTGTTGGTGCTGGGCTCATGGCTCATCCTGCGGTTGTGTGAGGTGAATCAGGGCTCATAGGTGATGGGATGACTGATCCTTAATGACTTGCAGCTGAGTTTCCTCCTCTTGGTGACTTCAGCATAAAGTCCCACTCTACTGCAGGTATTCCCATTAGGTGTGTGGAGGTGTGACATTTATTGCTGTCTGGACATTTGATATGTTAAGATTTACATGAGATCTGCATAGCTTTAACTTGGACATATGAAGTCCTAAACAGAGCTTTGTCTCCCTAGCCTTGCAGATCAGGCTGTAAGGTGTTAGCTGTATGAGCGGATCCCTTTCCATTGGTCAGGGTCTAAGGTTACTTGTAACTGTTGTAAAACATCTTTTTGGCATTTGGTCAGGGGCTTGTTGGGTGACAAAGATACCACCTGTGTACTGCTGAGGGTATTTTGTCATTAGTGTGTCTCTGCGTCATATAAAATGATTAGATTTATAGAGAACGCATTTCCTGACAGCTTTAAAAATGCCTTCAAATGATGCTTCTTGGCATAGTGTATGTTTTGACACTATTGCTGCAGTGAATAGCGTAGGCTTCCTGTTTTTAGATTGTTTCCATCTTGCTTGTATAATCTCACTTACTGAAAACAAATATAGATACACCTTTTCTCTCATACTTACACCATCCACCTTCAGAACTTGTTGATAGGATATCAGGAAAATCAAACATGCTCACACAGGGTATTCCTAAGAGCATTTACATTTCTGCAGGTCATGGACCTGCATTGGATTTTGTAGCTGTCAACCCTCCGCAGCTTGTTTTTAGTTCTGCAGATAATACAGGTGGGAAAAAGCCCCGAGTAGCTTGTTTGACAGAGGTGAGGTAAACTGAAGGGATGATGATACAGAGATTCTATTATGAATAGAAAAAAGAAAGCCAACTGTGGTGTCGGGTAGGAAGATAATTCAGGTTTCTGGTGAGAAATCTTTCTACTTGATAACACAGCTTGAGATTAGACTGAATAAAATGAAATTTTTTGAAGAAAATATTGAATGATGGTGTAAGATTGAGGTGGATGAGTAGAATAAGCGATGAAACGTCCTTAAGTGTTATTCTCCGTGTTAGGAAATTAAATATGCAAGGAAGTTGAAGTCAGACTATGAAGGCGTGGCGGAGGGCTGACAGCGCCTTGGATGCTCTTTCTGATAATTGCTGTCACAGATGTGATTTTACAAAGCTGCTTTTGTGGCCGTTGTTCCTCCGTTACGCTAACATTGCTTTAGGACTGTGCGGCCTCCTTCTGGTTGGATGTCCCCAGTTGGTAATCATATTGCTAAGCACGGTGCCTCTGGTTTCATGGTGTTTGTTGTTGTGTGATGTACACAGTTGATTGTCCTCTGAGATTTGTTTGTCCTTTTCTGACAGGTTTTTATTTGATGTCAAAAATCATTATGCTTTCAAATACTCTGAGTTCCAACATTAACTGGACAAAAGCATTGGCTTGCGATAGGCAGGACGGTGTGCTTGCTGCAGCTAGCATTGCTTTTAAAAATCACTCCATTTGCTCTGTGCCAGAGAGTCCTTGCATCCCCTATCGAGCCACCTTCATGTTGACTGCAGCAAAGCCCACCATGTTAAAAGTGAAATAGTGCTTATGCTAAATGCTCTCCCACACGTTTTCAAATCTTTTAGTAGTGTTGGCACTGAAATCGTTCGCCTAAATGCCAGAGCAGTTCAGAGCTACACTTGATGCTTTTTGTAAAGACATCAACTACGCGTTGCATTCTGGCCCAGTTACCGCAAGCAGAGGCTCACTCAAATGCATTGTCTTCCTGTTGTGTATAGGGTAGGCACTTGTGGGTTCCTTACTCGGATAGGGAATAAAATCTAGCCCGTAAGGCTGAGTAATCTGGTTGTTTTAATGACTGCCTGTGGCTCACTGAATTATCGTCTGTATTATGGGCTAATATGATCTCTTTGCTATTTAACGATGACTTTTTTAAATTACCATATATATTATAGAGAGCTAATATATTAAGAGATACCGTAAGGGTAATTATCAAGTGTATAATTTCATCTGTAGGTTCTTATAATGACGGTTAATGTCATAAATGGCTTTTAATAAAATTACAAGCTTGTAACCCTGCTTGACTATCCTTTACATGTCATATAATTAGTAAAACAAAGCTGTGGTGTTCGTCTCAGTGTCAAAAAACATCATGTAAACTTCCATACAGATGGTCAATGTCTCTCATCACAGTTAAGAAAAAAAAAAAGCTTAGGGCTTATGTATTATATTGATTATATATTACATGTTTTTAAAGGCAGCTGGATGGGGTTGGTAACAAAAGTACTTGTAAATGAACTTACATGTTCATTTAAAAAAGCAAAAACAAACTCGGTTGCAAAAAAAATGCGGCTATTGACTTAGTGACTTAATGAACTACACATGCAAAGTGAGAAGGCAGTGAAAAGGCAAGTGGATTGCAGCCCGTGGAATAAGGAATTGTTTTCCTTCTAATCCACTGAGGGTACTGAGACCTTGTGTCCAGCTTCAAGTACTTGGATGCAAATCCTCATCTTGAAATGAGGATAGTTGCCTGGAACTTAGGAGATTTGGGATTGTTTTCCCATCTGGCCAGATTTTTCTCAGGCTTTGACTAAGTTGCTTAATCCTTCTGGTCTTTAGATTTCCTGTCTGAAAAAGAGGCTGTAATACTTATTTGTCTCACCTTTCCAGATTTCAAACTGGCTGCAGCAAGGTATTGATGGCTTGGTTTGGGGTTTTTTTAATTATTATTTCTTCCTTTGGCGAGTACCATTAAATGGTTCAAATTGGAAAGAACTTAAGGTTCCCACCTCCTGCTCAGAGCAAGGGCAACGCTCAACTTCTGCTTGGAGACCTTTCTTCTTACTGCAAACATTATTAAGGTAACCAGATCTTACAAGTTCTAAAAATCAAATCGAGCATGTAAGACTCATTACGGTTATTCTGCTCTTCTTTGTCCCTCAGGGAATGATGTACCTGGAAGAAAGAAGGCTTGTGCACCGGGACTTGGCAGCCCGCAATGTCTTGGTGAAATCACCAAACCACGTGAAGATCACTGACTTTGGCCTGGCCAGACTTCTGGAAGGGGATGAGAAGGAGTATAATGCTGATGGAGGGAAGGTGAGTATTTAAATATCTGGAAGTAAGTGCATCTCACTACAAATGTCCTGAAGTTACTTGTCAGGGCAGCGCATCGTTATGGGTCAGTGTCTTTGTAAGAACTCTGTCGGTGCTGTAACAGGGCCCTGCCTATTGGCAATGAGCCACCCTTGTGAAAACTGCTCATTTTTCCTTAGTGAGCCTCTCCAGGTCCAGAAATAAAACTGCCAGAACAGTTTCCACACTCAGTGTTAAGCTTTTGCTCATAAGCTCCATTTTGTGTCCTGTTTTGAAGAATTCTGAGGAAAAAATAATCTGGAAGACCATAGACGGTGCTTTTATTTGTAGTATATATGAGAGTTGACGTGCTCAGTAGAGAGCCACCCTTCCTTGACCACAGAAGAGCCTAGGCGTGCTGTTTCTCACGTCCAGTTCCCCAGTAGCACGCTGAGTGCCAGGCCACTAAATAGCTTGCTTCAAGATAGCATTGAAACCAGACACTTCTCTTTATTACTTTTCAGCATGCAGCAGAACTTCCATACGGTGCCTCACCCCATTTTTAATGCTTTCAGATTAATGCATTATAAAATTTAGAAGGCTAAAAGTGCACACTGCTGCCGCCTGCTCACTCAACATCTTGAAACTCCACGTTTCAGCCTGTCCTGAAATCCCAAGGGCTTCTGCCTCTCCTGTCATTCCTTTTCCCAAGCGTTCGGTTTGCTTTCTGTCTGCTCTCTGTGTTTCTCTGTGCTCACTTACACCCTTGTCTGTGGAAAACAGCTGTTGCCAATGTGTTTTTCTCTCCTGGATGGACTGCTATCTTATTTGTGTGGCTGCTGCCCTTGGCAGCTGTTGCATGGATGGCATCAGTGTTTCAGTCAATAAGGTGAAGAGTTTGAAAGGGAGTCACCAGTGCTTCCCTATTTCGCTCAGTAAAGAGACCTGTTGGTAGGGAAGGTGGAATTTTAGCATTCTTCCCTGATACCTTCCTTTCTCTCATCCCTTCCTCAGTAACCCCTCTGCTTCTCCCGTCTCTTGCCTCTATCAGTCAGTCAGTGACAGAAAAGGAGCCAGTCCTTGCAAACCAGCTGCTTCCCTGCAGTTACAAGGTCGTGTCTTGGATTTGCAAGGCCAGTCATGTGCTGGGAGTCCTGGAGCCATATTTACAAAACACCATGATGCTCCTCAATTTCAGAGAAACGTCCTGTTAATTCTAGAAAACGTTTGACATTTAACATTGTGCTATTAGCATGATAAGAGAGATTCTGTGCAGTTTCCAGCCTCAGAGACATTAAGGGCCAGACTGCATAAAGCCCTTGATCTGATCTCATGGCAGGCCCTGCTCTGAGCCTGAGGTTGAGCTAGGGGCCTCCTTAGGACTTTTCCAGGTTGAGTTATTCTCTGTTAACAATGTAACTTTGCTCCTTAAGCAGTTCCAGGTTGAAACAAGGCTATCATGTTTAATGGCATTGAAAGCGGTACGCTTCTGCAGGAGGAGGAGGATGAACTGTCTTTGCAAGTATGAAGCCAGCCATTAGCAGAGTGCTATTTTTGCCATAACTGTATAGGTTATGTTCATTAGTCAACTTCCTGGAAGGTATTTCCATAAGAGTATGAACGAAGACACATCCTCTGCTTTTACACCCACCATCTGTTCAGATTTTGTGTGCAGCTCCATCTCTGCTCAGTTTATTCCACTATATTTTCCATAGTTCAAAATCAGAGGGGACCCATACAAGTCCCTGTAAGGTGAGATTCACTTGAGTGAATTAGAAATTAATGGACTTCAACTCTGTGCTTCCAAAGCCCTGCTCGGGAGCAGAGAGCACCAGGGTTTTCATCGTAGCACCATCTCCAGAGACAGAACTCTAATTCCAAGCTGAGGTTTGAGTTTGCCTGTTCTCTCTCCTATCAGGGAAGAGAGAAGCACCCCTCAATGATGATTCACAGCCCGAGGCTATCTTGGGACTTTAGACTTGCTTTCTGGAGCAGCCTTTCTCACTGCAGTAATGATACAGACAACTGGGAGGGCTGAGTTCTTAATGAATATCACAAGTTAGAAATTAAGCACAGTAAATCCTCCCTGTTGGCTGTTTACACTGATTATCATTATTATACAGACTATGAAGTATTACGGACATGGCGTTATTAAATAGTCTCATCAGAGAGCAATCAAGGATTTCTGCCCTCTGCTTTCTCTACTGCACTTCAGATTTAGGGGAGATCACATGGAATTTTTGCACCGGTCCCAACTTCACTCAGGCATGATGAAAAGAGTTGTTCTATTCTGCCCAAATCAGTGGAATTTGGCTGGTGTGGCAAGTTCTGCTGGTTCTACTGGTTTGTGTTTCTTAGTGAGTCCAAGTCCCATTCTAGAGGGCAGGAACAGCTATTTCCTCCGGTGTTCAATAGTGATGCTTTTTTTCCAAGCTTGCTGTAGTAGAGAAGGGAAATGGGGAGGAAGCTGCTGTCTACATACAGGATCCAGCTTATTGTTTTAATATTGTATTTCTAAGGTCATATTTCTTCTTTCTTTCCCTAGATGCCAATTAAGTGGATGGCTCTGGAGTGTATACACTACAGGAAATTTACCCATCAGAGCGATGTCTGGAGCTATGGTAAACCTTCATGTGATTAGTTTACTAAGGCGTCTCTTGTAACGCATTAAGCCAAGTTGTGTCACTGTGATACCCATGTTGTCTTCTCTTAGAGAGGTTAATTCCAGTGGCTTTTGCTCTTATCTTGTTTCTTTTTTTGTTTTGTTTTTTGTTTTTTTGTTATGTATAACTCTAAACAGCAGTTGTGACTTGTCTCCCACCTCCCTTCTCCACTCACTGAGATAGATTATCGTGATGTCTCTGCTGGGATGACTGCCGTAAGGTCTGGTCTGGTAGAAGTTGGGTTGATTATTATGACAGAAGAAGGTTTCTCTCAGCTTAGCCACAGACTCATAAAAATACAGCTGCAGGTCATCATTTCCAGCAGTCCTTTGAAAATCTTAACTATAAAAGCCATGAATGTCAAAAAATATTTTTTGGCTTATGGGAATTTCTGTATGTAGAGTCTGATAAAAGGGAATTTGTCATAATACAGAGCAAATACAGCAAGAGATAGAAGAGAAAGAGGCAGTCTCTCTGAGCTAAGTGAAACAAGCGTGGGTTTAATTTCACAGGTAACTGTGGAATTGGTTAGACAGGTCAGATGACATGGGATCACGCTAAAAACATTACGTTTGAGAAATGAGATGTTTACTGAGTGTTGTGAATGCTGTTACCAAGATGAACCTCTATGTCACACATGCTGAGCTGTCTGCTTGTTTGTGTTGTGCAGCTAATTACGAATAAAACCATCTGCACCTTTGTAGGTGGGATGTATCTGGGGCTGCAGACTCCTGTTTGCATTTTCTGTTGCCACATCATTTTGAAATAACGAGATGTACAGCTGTATTCATTACTCACTTCTACCTGTGGGTAGCAGCAAAAGACGCCGTTTGCAGTGTCTGGGTAGCTGCCCGCCTCTATTCAGCTAAGACAAATAAATGAGAATTAAATTGATTGCGGAAAACTGCTTCTTCTAGAGAAGTTCTGTACACCTGTATCACTTAGGAAAAGGCATTTCTCCATTTAGGAAGTTCATTTTAAATACAGGAAGCCTATGATATCTATTATTAGAACAAAAGCAAAAACAGTTGGCAAGTTAAAGTTATTGAATATCAGCAAAGGTGACAGAGGGTAAATTGAATACGTGCCTTTATAGGTAAGGTATTTTTGCCCATTTCTTTTCAGATTAGTATGACAGCTGTGGAAATATGGTTACTGGTCTGGAGGCGTGTTTTAAATGACCTTTGCAATAGAAATTAGGAAACTAAAACAGCAACAAAAGAAACTGATGTGGAAGCAGCGTTTTCAGTATTGAAGATTTTGTTTGCTGACAAATTGTTACTTATGATATATGACCTTTATTTCCAGCTCTGATACCAAAACAAATCCTATGGCTATTCAAAGAGAGAGGATCTTGGTTACTTAAGCACAGCGCTATTACAACTCAAATCCATAGGGTGATTTGAGGAAAAATAGTAATACAGGTGGCTGTGAATGAGTAAGGAGGCACAGACAGTGACACAGTGCTATTCAGTGCTGTACTTCTGTGGGAAATTGATGTTCGAAGTTAGGGAACATGTGCGTTTTTCCCCTTAAAATAATAGAGCATCAGCTATTTATTTTCCCTTTTGATATGATAGAAGTGCAAGACATTCTTTCATTATTGCATCCATTTGCTTTCCCTTTACCTATCCGTCTTAGACCTTTGTCTTGTGCCTCAAATCTATCATGCTTCTTCCTATGCCAGTAAAAACGAGGGAAGGTGCTCTTGTCAATTAACACGAAGTGCTGTTCCTCCATTTGCTGGAGCTTGTTAAATGGCAGACCGGGCACAGACATTTTTACAGGCCCTGGTAATGAAGAAGAGACTCCAATCCAGAACTGGACCACAGCACTGAGCTTTAGGAAACTGGGAAGCAATCTGAGTAGCTCAACCTCAAATATTGTCTCTTATTCTCTGTCTAGGGGTCACTATCTGGGAACTTATGACTTTTGGTGGAAAGCCATACGATGGGATCCCAACTCGAGAGATCCCAGACCTGCTGGAGAAGGGAGAGAGGTTGCCCCAGCCTCCAATCTGCACTATTGATGTTTATATGGTGATGGTGAAATGTAAGTAAATGGAGCTTTTCCAATCTCTGCATTCAGTGTGAGAGGAATCCTGTTTTAGAACATTTGCATGCATAGTCTCTGACAATGCCTGGTAATAGAGCAGGCAGTTTCAAAACAAAAGCTTCCCGAGATACTGTAAATTCCATTTAAAATACTGTATGTGCATTTTTTTGCAATTGCAAGATACGGATTTAGCCCTGAAGGGGTTGAGTTAGCTTCTTATTACTGTCAGATGGTATCTCATGTTCTTTCTGTGAAGTCAAAATTGTATCATTGTTATTGTAAACCCTTGTCATTTCCATGACAATTGATTTTGATGTTAGAAAAGATAGTATTAAACATAATTATGGTACATGGATACTCAGCTAGTGAAATTTGCAAGGAAAAATGCTGGTTCCAGATACCGAGGAAAGAAAGCAAGAATGTTTTATTGTTAGTAAAAGGATTGGTGATTGCAGTAGTAATAATAAAAATTAGAATTAATATAAGAAATGATACTGAAAGGAGTTTTATCATTCTTAGTCCAGTATAATAATTTATGGATGTCTGTAATTGGGCAGAAAAGGAAAACAGCTTGCGCTTGGTTTCTTCCTACCCTTTTTATCTCCAAGATACCAACACTAGTGACTGTATTCTCCAAGGCTGTGCTTCCAATTTAAAAAGAATTAAGGACATCTCTCTGGTGTTTCTGACTTAATATAAGTGAGATTAACATATAGCCAGCTCATCTGTCTTCTATGGACCTTTCCTTTTTGCCTTGTACACAAAAACACTGAAAGAAAGAAGGCAACACCAGCAGAAGTAAATACACCTATTCTGAGTACAGTTAGACTCGACAGCTGCCAGCAGTTCATGAAGCTCGCAGTGCAGACATCCTGTGTAATCCAGGGTTTTGCATTTGGAACATACAGAATTCCATCTTCTCCTTCCCCAACTATTTGTTGAAGTATTGAGCTCTGTGCTGATTATCTGTGGTGGGAAATTTGGCCGCATCTAGAATACAAGTTGGTTTGTTTTTTGATGCACGTTGACATTTAAGACAGTAAAGATCCATCCTATTGAGAACTACAGCCAGATAGCTGTGGTAGGGATATAGAGAAAGATTTGCCTTTTAACATCAGCTTTGCATTACTGCTACATACTGATATGAGTGCAGCTGACATTTGATTGTCTGGTGCGCTAACTAGAGAAGAGTTGTTGGTAGTGGTTGATAGATGAGTTCTCCTTTATACTCCGTTCCTACACTAAAGACAGTTCTGTGAGTCTTAATAAAGAAGCCAAATATTTAAACCAAGCTTGGTGACTTCAGGGAGGAGCCTAACACACTAGTAGTTTTCTATTATTTATGGATAAATATTGCAGAAGCACATGTACAACCATTAGGAGTCTTCATAAGTTCAGGTAGATTTAGGAAATAGAGGTAAAGGCTGCTCGAACTATCACTGACCTTTTAACATAAAATCATGCAGGTGGGGATATCACCTGAACGGTACGAGGGGTTTAGATTTGTCACATGCAAAAATACTCAAGTTGATAGCATTTCTAATGAGTATTGCAAGGCATTTCTCAGTGAGCAGAAGCAATCCTAGCAGTCTGACTGTTCTGGAAAGTCACAGCTAGATGTACGGTTTTAGTCCTGTAATGCTTGAGTGGAGTTCTTTGTAAGTTGTATTAGCTTTGTTGGATTTTTTATTTTTATGTTTTGCTTTGGTCACTTCTTCCATTAAAGGCTATGAAGGAGATAAGGCCTGCTTCGTTCTGCCTCCCTGGCAAATGAGAACATGCTCTTGGGAAACTGCTGATAGAATCTTCCATTAGAAAAAGCTGACACTGAGATAAACTAGTTGCCAGTGGTGACTGCCTGTGCCACTTGCTTGTTTTTACAGAAAGCACTGGAAAGGATTGAAAATTGTTCCTAATGAATGTTTCTGGGAGAATGAAGGCCCAAAGAATTGCCCTTGAACAATTAAAATGGCATCCGATGTCTCATGTGGGGTCTGTGTTAATGATGCAGATACGTGAATGCCAAAATTACACCTGAAAGGTGGGATGGGAGGTCAGTCATCCCATTGGGCAGCAATTTTTAACGTAAGCTACTGTGGAGCTGTAGTTCTGTTAGAGAAAAAAATTGTGCTTAGTAGTAACTTTGTAATAAACCCGCTAGGCTGAGGTGAGATCAGGGATTAATTAGATTAGAGGTTGGACAGATCCGTAATAAAATCACAGAGTTGACATCTAAATGGAAAAGGCAGATCCAGAAGTTGGCACAGCCTACTTTGGGAATGGGGGACAGGAACTGAGAGCCAAGTGAGAAATCTTTGCATTGTAGAACATTTGGATTCCTCTGCCAGTTACACGTATTCTCCATTTTAGAGTTCCTCCTTTCTCTTCTTCCCAGGCTCCTTATTGCGTTTTTTCTCTAGGCCAAGTACATTGTTTCTCTTCTAAGTTGTCCACTTTTAAAAGCTTCGTGCTTTGTCAGCAGCCACTTAAATTCTTGTTTTTGCCCTGTCCCCAGGCTGGATGATCGATGCAGACAGTCGGCCTAAATTCAAGGAGCTGGCTGCGGAATTTTCTAGAATGGCTCGAGACCCCCAGAGGTACCTGGTAATTCAGGTGAGCAACTCTGCAACGTGAAGTGGGAAGGAGGGAAGAATTCTGCCTGACTATTAAGGGGATTGCATTTGAACCTCTTAATTTCAGGGTGCTCTTGAAGTTGAAGCAAATGTAATGACTGACTGATAATGTGCACTGTTGATGAACCTAACTCTACCTGCTACGCATCAATGGGTGTAGTGTGGGGGTAAATCCATCTGGTCATTAGCTTCACACTGAAGTAAGAGTACCTGGCTGAAGGTTATCCAGGATTACAGGCCATTGCTTCTATGCCTCCTAACTGCTTCTGGGACAGTCTCAACCTACAGTGTTTCATTGCAGTGTGCAGACACACTAACTTGCTCATGGTGTCTGATGGCACAGTATGACGAGCACATGCTCAGCTCCTACAGTTTAAATTGATTTGAAAAGTTAAATGTTGGTCAAGAGGAATTGGGTGTTTTCCACTGCATTAAATTACTTCATTAGACAGGATGTTTCCACATTCTGAATATCTCTTCCTTTCCTTCTCTCCCTTGTTATAACCGTATGTAGTTGGATAGTTCATCTATGGCTTGTTGTCCAGTGATCCTTGAGGCAATACGGGCTGTGCGCTTTCTGAACAGAATTGAGGGTAACATTATGGCACTTGTACCTCTGCTGTCTTCACTCCCCTTTTTCCACAGAGGCTAGCAAGAGTGATGAGCTTGCTCTTCAGCCTTTAAACTGGTCTGTGTGCACTGTAGTGCAGCCGCCATTCCCTGCCATATTCTACATGCGGTATAGTAATTTTTGAAGAATGAGAGGCCACTCTATCCATTCAGTTAAGCTTAGCATCATTTCTATGGGCTGCTAGGTGTTCAGGGCACAGGCTACCATTTCTGTTGTTTCATGGGATCAAGTATGCCAAAACAAAGCTGTGATTTGCCTCTCTAGCTTGTAAGTGTTGTTTCGATATAAAAAACAAACACAAAACAACAATGACAAAAAAGCCAAACACATCTTATCCTTGTTGCTGTTATTTCCTGGTTTGATTTTTATTGCTTTCACCTGTGTTGCATTCTTTCATATGGATGAGAAGGAAATTTAGCCACCCAAGTTCCTAAAAATACAAATGAAAATAAAGCAAACATCCCAACACAGCAGTTACCACGTTATTTTCCTCACAGTGTGCACTTAAATAGCTGAGATATTTCACAAAATACATTAGACCTTGGCAGAATTTGGGTCAGAAACTATGCTTGTATGGGAAAAAGAAGAAAGAATAAAAGCTCAATCACAGGAATGCTGGAAAAAAAGGCTTTGCTTGATTTATGCAGTTATTCCCTTTCTGTCATCATATTCTCACTAAAAAAGTCAAAACAAATGATGTGGATGTGATATTTTAGACCAAGCAAAGAAGCATGTGTGCTCCAAGCTGCAGCCTGGCTGTCAGGGCAGGAGGAAGGCTGAAGTTATCTGCTGTGAAATTAATCCCTCTCCTCCCCGTTTCTTTCCCCCCCCCCCATTTACCTATTTAGGGAGACGATCGTATGAAGCTCCCCAGCCCAAACGACAGCAAGTTCTTCCAAAACCTTCTTGATGAGGAAGACCTGGAAGATATGATGGATGCTGAAGAATATCTCGTTCCTCAAGCTTTCAACATCCCTCCTCCCATCTACACTTCCAGGACAAGAATTGATTCCAACAGGGTAAGAGCAAGCTCTGACAGAAATACTGGCTATCATAAAAGCACAGGTGGAGATATAAGTACTCTAATCAAACACAGGCAAGAGTTGCCTTGGGAATTACAGGCTCCCATTGTAAGGAAACTGACTATAAAAATGTTGTCACTGGGTTCCCTGTTCATTGTACCCCAGTGAATTCTAAATTGATAGCTCAGCCTCGAGCGAACAAAGGCTCGACTTGAGCCGTCTGTCCTGAAAGCACAGCTGAGGCTAGTGAAGTCAAGCAGTGTTGTTTCTCAGTTGCATCCCAGCCCAGTCAGGAAGTACATAGCTCTCATTCTCCATCCTTGTAATCGTTTCATCAGGGTTGGCACTGATGTAACTGAGGGCAGCTGGAATATATAGATAATGCTGCTTTTGTGTCTTAAGCCAGATTTCAGACCCGGCCCCTTTCCCTGTTTGTATGTGTGATGCTTCCAGGGCCCTCCTTTGCAGGTGTGTGTTGTGGCTAAATGCGTCACAGGTTTTGGCATGTTTGTAACATCCCTGTTGGCAAGGAGATGCTGTTGATGTGCAGGTCTAACTTGAGACACGGGGAGAACTCGGGTTGAATTCACCTCATGTAACTGGAACCATATTAAATATAGAAATACGGTTTAAGCTCTTCACCTGCACATCAAGTCGGTGAGGTCTGCTGCCCTCTTTGGACATGTACAGCGGGCAAAGTTACTTTCTTGAAGCCTGTCTATCTGCTGACTGCTGACAGCTCCAGAGCAGTCTCAGACCCTCTCTAAATGACTCACTGCCATGCGAGCCCTGCTGCAGACAGGACCTGTGTACACATGCATTGAATTCCGCTCTGCTTCTGGGTTCCCTTTCTTGCAGCTCTGACCTTGGCACGTTGTTGCATTTGGCTCTGTCCTCTTAACAGGTTGGATACTGCCCGCTCTTACAAAATTAAGAAATGGTGAAATGGCATTATTACTGCGAGAGCATTTGCACGAGCATCAGGTGTTCTCAGTAGTTAGGGACTTTGCTCATTCAGTTGGATTCTTCTCTCCATGCTGCTTTTAGTGGAAATTCGCATGTTGAAACACTGTGGTCTCACTGAAATAATGGCATTCATTTCTTATCGTTTTGACTTTTTCTGGACATTTCTCCAAAGTGTAGACAGTTCCATATTCACACCCTGTTCTGAGTTGGTTTGTGTGTGAAGGTAAACAAAAGAGCTAAGACACTGAAACCAGGTCAGTATTCATACTCTGACCTACACTGGTGTTTTTCTGCCTCTCTTGGATAAAGCGTTGCTTTTCTGCAGTGAGGCATTGCTACTGTTCTTAAAGGCAAGGAGTCTAAGAGAGGTCTTTGCAAGGGGCTGGGTTGTAATTGTACTGCTAAGAAGTGCTAAGCACTTCTTCTGCATCACTGGATGGCTGAGAAGGTTAGGATGGTGCATGTTTTAGCAATTAGCAGTTTCCCCTTCACTGCAACAAGAGTTTTAAGGGCTGTTGCTGATCTGAAATAAGTCAGTTTTAGTCCCAGCAGTCTCTAGACAAGTTTCTTCTCCTTCGATGCCAAATTTATGAAAGAAATGACATAAGTTACCTTCCAGAGCTGCGCACTTGCCTGCTTCTGTAAATCATTGTGGCTTTGTGTTACACAGCAGAGTTCTACCAGCGCAAGGTAGCCAGTGTGCTCGCTGGGATATTCATGGCAAGCAAACACAGAAGTTTATTATAATTGCATGAAAATTCAGGCACCTTTGTCACAGCCTTTGCCCAACTTTCAGCCTCACTATTGCAATCTGCTTCTACACATCATCCCACTGAAGTTAGCAGAGCCTCACAAAGAGACCCTGTGCCTTCATTTTTGCCACTTGGCGAGGCTCTATCACATTCTCGATGTGATGTCTCACCTCCGCAGCCAACAATTTCCCATCTTGGTTTGAGACTGTGATCTTGTCCCGCTGAAGTCAGTGGGAGCTTTGCTTTGCAATTCAATTTAAAGACAGTAGCTGCTCTGTATCCTCTTTTCAGTAACTCCTACCACTGGGAATTTTTCTTTACCATCATATGACAATCTACACTTTGACGCAAGTTTTCAGGCTCTGAGATGAGTTTTCGAACCTGAAGTTACTGAGAGCAGCTAAGGGACAGAAAGCGCACGCTCAGCTCTGTGTTTCTGCACTGCTTCTATCCTTGTCGTGCTTTTTCGTAGGAGCTTCTTTACAGAGGGGTGATTGTTCAGGCAAAAAGGGGAGATGGATGAAGAAGTTGGTGTTGAAAGCCCAGCTGATTTATAACAGCGCTTGCTGGAGTTGTCTGTAGAGTGACTGCTATGCTGTAACAGGATTAACCTCAGTCATTTAGAGACTTGTCCAGTGTCTCAGATTAGCTTAAGTCTCGGATCTATTTGCTAACAGAACTGCTCTCCTAAATGCAGTGCTAGTGCTGCTCTACATTCAGGCCACGGCATGAGGTTGCTGAAGGGGCTTGGGTTGCACTAAAAATTCTAAAGAATCTTTGCTGTCCCGTTCTTGGTATTCCAATGGAGATTTGTGCTGATTTAAACTAAAAAACACTTCTGTAAGGCAGCAGTGTACACACATACTGTCCATAGTGCAGTACCAGATGTCAGCTACAAACATCACACAGAGTTGAGAGGTGCAGTCAGATCTCTCTACCTGCAGTTGTCTGATTGTATCTTTCTTTGTGTTTCCTTCAGATAGTTTGTGATTTATGCTTGTTTAGTGTAATGAATGTTGATATTACACAAACTCATTATGGTGCCGCTGTAGCCGTAAATGCCAAATGAATTGATACAGCGTAGGTAGTTTGTGTTCACTGCGTCTGGCAAATTAAATTTTATGGGAAGACTGCCAGGCAATTTGGTGAAGTAAAACACACAAGAAACTACACGATCCTCATGTCATCTCAGAGATGAGAAGCTTGTAAAGCCCTGCGTTTCCCATCTGAGTTGTTCTGGTTGTTGTTCTAGTGAAGAAGGAGCGGGTTGCATGATGGCAGGGTGTTGCTCTCCTCTGACAGCTGTAGTCAAACGCTGTGGCAGCACATCAGGGGACAGAAGTTGGCAGAGGGCTGTGAGGCTTCTCTCAGCTCATGCTTAGAGGACCTGAGAAAGGGTATTTGCTTTCTAGGAAATGCACTGAAGTTTGTCTAGGGTGATCTCAGTCCTAAATCCTCACTGGATGAGGTGTGCATGAGCAGCACCTGCCTTTCCGCTTCCACACGAGGGCTATTTGGATACGAATACAAAGCACAGAGCTTCACCCTTAGAATGAAAACAGGAGAGGAAGAAACCTGGCCGCAGGCTTCCAGCTCCACAGGATGTGTCACATCCTTACTCCTGCAGGGCTGAGATTTACCGAAGGTGTGAAGTTCAGGCACAGCTTCAGCACTTCTGTCACATGCAACCTGCTTCACAGCAGAATCTCCCCAGGTCCTTTTGTGCCAGGAATGGAAGTTTGCCCACCCTCTAAACACGTAGCAGTGCCCTCTGTTACCAAGTCCTTCCTGAGACTGATGCAGATGTGAAATAAAAATTAGCATTCTAAGCTAAATTGATTTCTTCGTGACATCTGAAGTCCTCGGCTGCAATTTGGGCTCTTTGGCTTTTTCCAGCTTTTATTTTCCATGGTCTGGAGATATTCTAGAAATATGGAGTTTTAGAAGCTCTGTGCTTCTGAGAGATAAGCTGAATCCTCAGCAGCGTTTCCATGAGCACAGTACCCCAGCTAGCGCCCGAGTGTCCTACATTCACAGCCATTAGATGATTCATTCAGGTATTTGTAACAAGTACTGCCCTGTGTGCACAGAGATAATACTAATACAGACAGCGCTCTGTGTACCCCATGGTGCTTTTTGCTCTAAATCCTTGGCTAATTCCTCCTGAAAACTGTCTGTGCTGTTTATTACTCACCAATGCTGTCTCTGTAATTTTATCCCATACTCTGTGTATCACGGAATGCCTGCCAACCCAGCAATTAAATATCAAGCTCGCTTTTCAGGATAGGGCTTTAATTAATATGTCCAGGGAGACTGCTCTGCTTGGTTACAACAGAGCCTGGTGTGTCAGATGCCAGCTGTTAGCTCCCCAGCAGTGCCTGCTGTGCCATCCCCGCCGTCCTGGCTCAGCACTGGGGGTGGTGGTATCTGGCAGCTCAACATCTGTATGTGCCTCTCTATGAAAACCCATTCCAGGCAGAAACCAGGTGAGAAGTTCCCTTTGTGATGAATTTGATCTAGTTTCTACATTTGATAAGCAGCCGTTTTCAAATTACAGGGTTGCAAAGGAGAAGGCATTTTACTTCAGCACAGCATCTCTCCTTCCAAACCTTATCGTGGACGTAGGGACTGTTCACCCAGTGAGATGACTATAAGTATTAAGTGACTGTAATTCAGCACGTGAGTAACACTGCTGAATTTCTTAGATACAGAGCTCAAGTGGTAGATCAGATCTGAGGTCCAATAGGACCTCCTGTACAGACTGAAATCCAGCAGACTTGGAGGGTGGAGGACTGAAGGCAGAGCTCACCTCAGTTAGAGCTGGAGGAGAGAGCAGACAGAGCTTGTATGGGGGTACTGTACTTGCTGGTGTTGGTAGGCTGGCAGTTGGTTGTAGCTGCCATTTTCTGTAGCAGAGAGGGCAGGAAGGAAAGTCATGATTTGCTGGTGATTATCCTTGTATCCAGAGCTTTGTTAGTGATCAGCGTTTTCCCAGTGCTTGCATTTTTTCCATTTTGTTGTCCCTTACCCAAGGTCTGAAATGAGCTCTTTCTCCAGGCGTGTGTTCTGGCCACGTGGGGCCAACAGTAGGACTACTTCATCCTGAAGTAAACAGATAATTTGTGTGAAGAGATATCAAAGCCAGATGGGGTATACAAGCACTTTGTCTAGCCTACTGGCGTACGATCAGACAGGGACTCCTGTCTCCTAATTTCTGTGCAGAAATGCAGCTTGAGGTGCAGTTTGTCTTCTCAAATGATTGTCTCGATCGTATCGTTCGTGATGGGAAATACATCACTGATATTTTTCTAATTGCTGGGCACCTAGCACAGACTCTTCGGCAGGGTTTGGATCCTGTTGCCGTCCACCACACGCTGTTTTCGTGCTAGATTAAGGAGCCGCCAATTGTTATAAATCTCTTCTACAGGAGGGGCTGGATAGGATAGCACCGTTTATACATGTTTGTTAAGGCAGAGAAACCTTGGTGTCTGCCTGCTTTGAGTTAGGTTTGTTGGTGCCATTTGCCATCTTGCTGCTTCTGCGATACCTTCTCAAAAATAAGAACCACACTTTCCCTTCGACTTGATGCTCCTGAGCACAGTGTCAGGATGTCGTTTCACGTTTCTGCTTTCCCTTTTATTCAGTTTCTTTAGTTCCTTCTCCCTAAATTTGAGAGGTTATGAAAACCTTCCTGAAAATTTTGTAGTCTGTCTTCTGCCTTTCTGCAGGGATCTCCGTTCTGTAGGCAAGCGTCACAAAGAACTCTGCAGCACCTAAACCCATTATGGACTTGACAATGAACTCCATGTTGTATCAAAGGCTTTCAGGGCATTTCAGAAAGTTAGGTTGACATCGTCTGTGCTTTAGCTCTCTTGCTTCTTGAAAAACTGCTCGGTCTATTAGGAGTATTCAGATTCTACATGAATCCATCCCGTGTTTAGTCAACCATCCCAAATGTTGCACCTACTATACCTTTTTTCTGCTGGGAAGTACTTGATATACATCTATACTCTCTAGATGTCTACTTCTAGTCTGTGTTGGAAACAGAGAGAGCACCAGGCCGTCATTGTCTGTGAAGAGCAGGACTAGAAGCAGAGCGGCAACAGTCAGCCTCATTTCGTTGCTCAGGGTGAGTGAAGGAGGAGGAGCAAACATGCAAAAATACTCAGTAAAATACATTAGATTTAAAAATGTCAGTCTTAATAATTTACATGAGAAAGGAAAGCTATTCACAAAACGTATATATTTAGAATGTGAGTATTTAAATACCATTTTTAAAGTGTTCTAAGGTCTGCCAGGGGGAAAAAGAAGAAAATTCATACAGAAGTCTCAAAGAGAATAGATGATGCCCGGCTCTTCACAGAGAAATCTTTGAGAGCGTTTTATGGCAATTAGTCTCTTGCTTTGCAGCCAGGCCAGTTGAAATCAGAACTGGTTCTCAGGGACTCAGCCCTTTTCAGCCTGAATAGATTATCAAGACCAGCTTCTTAAATTGCCTCGTGGTTTTCCAGGTCAAGTTCCTGAAAATGGGAGTTGGTAAATGTGTTGGCTGTTTCTTGTCAAAACCAGGCTCCTAGATGCAGGGATGGAGTCAGACTTCAAGTGCTGAGTAGCATTTGGGGTTGAATGTACCCTTTCTGCCCATGTAGGACTCCCTGGAGGCCTACAGTGAGGGAACGCTCCGTGGAATCGGTGTGAGAGATGGTAGCTGTCTTCTGCTTCGGACTGTGATGAATGGCATGTAAATGTTCTGAGCTCGGGTTAGAAACTGGTTTAAAAACAGGCAGCATCTGCTTAAGCCATGAATAGCTGCTGGCTGTGTTAACAGCTGAGAGAGCTTGCAGCTGATCCATTTTCTTCCCCACAAAGAAAAAAGTCAATAGATATAAAGAGAATAAGTAATAAATATTTCTACAGTGCACTGATGAGGCATTCTTGGAAAAAAAGCAAGCTAAACAACTCTGCATAATTCAGTAGTTGGAAAAAATGGACTAAAAGTCAGGAAATAATTATGAGCTGGGAGAAAATGTTCCTCGGTTTGGAACAGAAGCTGTTTCAGAGGAGCACCAGGCAGGAGCACGGGGCTGTGGGAGGGCGCAGGGCATCCTAAACATACCTTCAGTAGGGACAAAATGCCAGCACAGCCTGCAGTGCCTTTTGTTAGCCAGAGCTCAGGGTATGCCTTGTGCATTAAGTGATGTGCTCTGGAAGGGGGGGTAGGGGAGAGGAGAAATAATTGTGGAAGCTATAAAAAGGCTCTCCAGAAGATGCAGTGGGGAGAAGTGGGAGGAGGCACAGATGAAGTTTAGATTTAGAATGTTAAAAAATGATTATTTTATCCAAATCAGTTGGATGGTTATTTCTTTTAGAGTATTATTGCCACCAGCACCTCAGCCCTGCTCTAAATCAACTCAGCGTTTCATCAAGAAGCCTATTCTTCACTATAAGAGACCAAGAGTGCACAATTACGGGTTTCTTTCCCCCTTGCATAATAAAACTGGGAGATTATCATCAAGTTTCTATTCAGATTTTAGGGAGGCTTTTTTATTTTATTTTTAAAACCAATCTTTGTCTGTAAGAGCTCCCTGTTCGGGCCAGCATGCTGTAATGATAACTGCTGTAAAGGCTTCAGTGGAGATGTGCTCTATTTCATTCTCAATGAGGGCTGATGGCATTTTGAGAGGCTCAGAATATCCTTTGATTACCATAGAAAACAGACCGGGGAAGATGGCGATGCAGAGCACGGCATGGGAGGGGGCTACAGCTCAGAGTGCTGCTCATCAACTTTCTTTTGTTGCTTTTCTTTCTTTTTTTTTCCTTTTCTTTTGGTCTGCAATGCCGCAGTTGCCAGTTGTGACCTTGTTGTGGGTTGAAGTCCCATGCCCCGTCCAGTTCCTGTTTGAGGACTTGCAGGTTTGCACAGAAGGGAGCTGCAGTGCTCTCGCACAGTGTGGAATCGGCCCCACGTTAGGAGGTGCCGTGTGCTGCAAAGCACCTCCGGGCCTATCGAAAAAAGGAGTGACAGAGAGCTACTCGTGGGTGACAGGATGGATGTGACAGTAAAAGAGACTGAGGGAGCAAGACAGAGACATGCAGGCTGCCTTTCCTGCTTCCCGAGCTGCTCGATGCTCACTGTGTGTTCGTACAGAATAATAAGGAACAGGAATTTTTGCATCTTTGCTCTTGTGTTGTGCTTATATCAAACCACGGATTGTGCCAGCTGTTTGCTGAAGGTTGCATGGACGAAGGCTTCCCAGGTTTGCAGGATAAGGAGGTTTCCAGGGAGGGTTTTTGTGGCAGTATGGCAGCACGCAGCCTTTATTCCCTGCCGGGCTGTGGGAGGAGGGGCTGTGGCAGAGCCCCTTTCCTGTGCTTTTGTGTCAGTCATAAACAGGTGGTTTGCAGCACACCGTGCGTCTCACAGCGGGCTGTTTTCATCGGTCATCTTCTTGTGTTTGACTCCCTTACTTGGTGAGGTTTTAAGACAGAAGGACGGTATGTGTCTGGTATTTTCCAGCAATAGCACAGGAAATAGTCTGCACGATATTTAGGTATCTCATTTCCTGTACCAGTCAGCCAAAAACGTTTGGTATGTCTCAGTTATGATTTATGCCATTGACTGCTCACAGCCTGTACAATATTACTCCTGGACGGCTGCATTCAAATGTGGACATCACAATGTGCGTGGTCTGCTCTGTGAGAACCTCTGAGTCTGAAAGCAGGCAGATGTGATCAGTGAGTCATCTGCAGCAGTGAGTTAAGTTAGCACTGAGCTGCATCGAGGTCACCAGTGAAATGTCTGCACTTAGAACGAACAAGTTCAGGGATGCTTTAAAGCTTCTGTACGGGCCAGGCATGTACGGTACATACATTGGGCACACGGTATCATACGGACAGCTTCAATGAGGACATGTTCCAACCATACTTGAAGGCTGCAATGTTCTTACCCATATAAAGGAAGGAGGAGCTTTTGTAGGTGAGGAAACTTATACAAAACTATGCTTCCCCGTTTCAGAAGAAGAAAATTATCAGACCAGCGTAGTCTTGTGAGTACTCTCCAGGTCAGGGCACGTGTGACAGAGAAGCTGACAGCTGTCCATTCCTCTGGCAGTCAATAGGTCTCATTTTGCATATGTTCTTTTGCTTGAAGATGCTGAAGTTTAGGGTGTGAAGTTCCAGCATTCTCAGATGCTGTGGGGACCACCAGCAGTATGCCAACCGTGCTACCTGTGGACCAGCCCTTTGCCTGCAGCAGAGCCTTTTGGTGGGGTGAGCTGCCACTGTCCTTGCAGTTAACAGCATTCCCCTTGTGCTCGGTGCTGCTCTGACACCATTTCTGGTGTCAAAGCTTCCTTCTTCAGAAAGGTTCCTTGAGTTCAGGAAGCTGCGTGCGTTCTGCTGGAGCAACCAGTGTGTGTGATTCTTGAGGGGCAATGTAAGTCTTGTATTGCATCTGTTAGACCAAACTGCATGCTTCTGTTCCTGTACAGCTCAGCTCTGAATGGGGGCCGGGACCAGAAATCTCCAGTGCTCTGCCAAACCTTCTAGCCTTAGCTATACAAACAGCGTTTCATTTCTGAGTAGCATTACACAGAGGGCAGCAGGACTGCTCCCAGGCGGAGGTGACTCCTCTAGCAGTGCTCTTTCCCAGCTGAACTTCAGTTCAAATCAATTGCAAATACCAGGCTGCTCCCCTGAAATGTAACCAGGGTTTGCTCAGGGCAGGTGGGACAGCTCATGAAGTGTGCTATGTCTGCAGCTCCCCCATAGCAGTCCTGGCATGTTATTCACATCCACCCGCATACAGCAGCTGTCCTCTTTCTGAGCTAACTGCTGCGGTCTCGGTGCTTACAGCAAGTTCTGCTCTGCCCGTTGTGCTAGGAGGCTGCAGCTTGGTGGCCTGAGCGTGAGAATATGATTTGGTTTGAAGTCAGGTGAATATGGTTTGACTTGGTTTTAAATCAGTTAAGGAGCAAAGAGGGTTATTTCTGAGTGTACGCAGACCAGGACAGAAATGGCAAGGGGCAGTGTTGCGGAGAGGCCTGAGATGTGGAGTACAGGTCAGTAGAGGTGGGCAGTGGGAAGGTCATTGCTCTGCTCCTGCTCTTTGGTGTGGTTCTTTCTGTATATGAGCTGCTGGCAGGGAGGGAGCTGGTTGTGGGGTGCCTCCGGTTTGGTTCAGGCATATGCAGGCTTTACTACAGCCCTTTGCTTGTAGTAAAGAACAGTTTTGCAATCGCATGAGCTTAGCAGACTGCTTAAGAGCAATAACATGTGGTGCTCTCAGACGTGTGTGCACAACTCAGTGGGCACAGGGCAAGCAAGCTGTGCAGCTGTGAGGATGCTGCTGGCAGGCTGTGCTCCCTTTGGGACTGTGTGGGCATTGGGGTCCAGCGCCACTTGCATTTCATGGCAGTTTAATAGGCAGCCCGAAAATACTATGTCCCTGCTGTAAAGGAGGAGGTGTTTGCTTTTGGGAGGCTGTAAAAGCAAGGAATTGGAAAATGAAATTAATGAATAGAAAGCAATAACACAAACCAGTGTTCACCTTAGTGTTATTGACGTATCCTTTATCAGGGCTCATTTTACACGTGCATTAGTTGTTACAAGAGCTGGTGTGTCAATGGTGGTTAATGCCAAAGGGCCTATAACAGCCTTTAGGGCACATTTGCTTGTTTTTTTTATATCTCTTCTCCCTGATGTCATGTTTGTGCTGAAAATTCTATCTTGTAGTTTTACAAATGAAATCTCAGGCACTTTTTTGCTAGGGCTGCTCCCAGGCAGTGACAAGTGAGAGGCTCCTTTTGGAGGCTGTGTAGGGCTGAAGTGTAGACGGCTGTGTGCACACTGGAGCCAGGAGGGAAAGGAACATCAGCTTTATTCAACGTAGCGTTTTTAAATGCAAATTGAAGAGAACCAAGAAAAAATAAAATAAAAGAGGCACAGAGTAAACTGGATCACGCATACAAATGAAGCTGTTTAAGTTTTTCTTGCTGAGATCCAGATGTGTATTCTGCTCACAGTGTGATTCATGTACTTACCGATAACAGTTAGTTGGGGCTTTCAGTGCTTCTCTTGGAAACCCACAAAATGATGACATCACGGTGCAATTAGCAGGCAATTTAAAGGCATTTAAACAATTATATCGCATTTTCAGCCTGGTTAATTGGCACCACAGCTGTTTTCTTTGCCTCCTTTTTTGGAACAGCAGCCACAGGGCATTAACTCATAGGGAAAAACAGTAAAGGATTAAAAAAGAGTGCAGACACCTGTGGTTCTGAGAAGAGCCAAGCTGTAAGGATCTGTGCTAAGAGTGTTGCAAGACATCTATGTTTAGTACAGAGCCAAGGGGGAGGCATGATGAAATAGCATCGCTGTGATCTCAGTTGGCAGGTCACTAACTGGGGAGGGTCTGGTCAGCAAAAATAGCAATAAATGCATTAATGCTAGTCCATTCTCTTCTGAGGCACATACATTTTCTCCTTCATTCACTGCTTGTTTTCTGTTTCCCTTCCCTTATTCCTACATAAATGTCTCAAAACCCAACACTGAATGCAGTTTGTGTATGTGTAACTCGGGTATCTCTAAGGTCAGCTTGGATTCGTCTTTGAGCTCAAGGGATCCGCATGCAAAATCAGTGCCAGTATTTCTTTGAAAAGCATTTAGGAATCAGGCTTGGATGAATCTGTCCATTTTTCCTTCCTGTTTATAGGTCACGATGTCGAAATTTCCTTGCACACCCTTGCTGAGAAGCAGAATGGTAGGTTGAGTTGAACCATTGAGTTGAGGTGTTTGTGAGAGCCTTGCTCACAGCCCGGTGGAGCTGCACAGTGTCTGGGTGGCGGTGTGATCGGTGCTGCGGGACACCCTGCGAGCAGCCCCCCCAGGAGAAAACCAAGTTTATGTAGCATAAGGTTTAAGGGTTTTGTTCAGAAATCACAGGAGGTTTTCTATTAAGAAAAGGAGAAACTGTGTTTGCTCATCTTTTGCCGCTGTGCATCTCCAACCTCCACGTCTGCGTAGATGAGTTCTGTACCTCATTTCTAGGCTCATTTCCATCCATCTTCCCTGCAGCCCTCCCTGCACTGATGCTCCTTCCAGGGAAGGGACCTGCTCAGCAGCACCAGGCAGGCGGATGCTTTGCTAGACCTGCAGCACTGGAAATGTGGCAGCCTGCAGGATGGATGAGGATTCTCCTGCCCTGTGAAATGCATCATTGAGCAGCTGTGGCAGGAGAGCCAAAGGCATGCCTTGGAGTATAATCTTGTTTTCCTTTAGAGAGAGTCCTTTCTAAGATGCCTTCTCTTTCCCAACAGAACCAGTTTGTGTACAGAGATGGCGGTTATGCTGCAGAGCAGGGAGTACCGATGCCATACAGAGCTCCTGGCTGCATCATTCCAGAAGCCCCAGTTGCTCAAGGGGCAACAGCAGAGATCTTTGAAGACACCTGCTGCAACGGCACGCTGCGGAAGCAGGTGGCCACACTGGCGAAGGAGGACAGCAGCACCCAGAGGTACAGTGCTGATCCCACGGTCTTCATACCTGAGCGGGTGATCCGGGGAGAGCTGGATGAGGATGGCTACATGACGCCAATGCGAGACAAACCCAAAACAGGTAGGAGTTGGCTTTTCCAGAGAAGTTCCCCATCACTGCATTCTCTATTTTTCTACCTAGGCAGCTTTACACATGAAAGGGTTTCATTCGCTAACCCAGCAGGACTGAAACATTCTGACTTGATTAACATTTCTTTGCGGGGGGGATTCCGTTCTCTTTGCTTAACATTCTGCTTAAGAAAGCTGACTGTGCTATAATGTCAGGTTTGGTATTTCCCCCTTCACTTTTTGATGCTGGAAGGGAACAAGAGAGAGGAATGAAGAAGACAAAGCAAAAATAAGAAACCAACAAGCCCCCCTCATCCAAGAACAAATATTTATGCTTTTTCCAATAATCTTTCTTTGTCCAGCCATGGTCTCCACTCAGCTGTTTATTGATCTGCTTTATCGTCACAGCATTGTGGTTGGTAAATGTCAGGTTGAACACACCACAGAACCTATGTGCATAGGTGGCATTTTACATCCAAGAGAAGTTTGGGATGAAAAGAATGCCGTGTGCTTTGGAAAAACCATCACCGTGAGGTGCAGTGTGCCCATGTTAGTGCCAGCTCAGTGCCATGCTTCCCACTTGGCCTTTGTTTTCTCCTTTCTTTTTAAATAGCGACAGCACCGTTTTGCTTTGAGGGGATGTGTTATTAGTCATTTGCTTTCAAACATTTGCATTGGCTTTAAAGAAATAATCAAAGCAGATGTAAATGCCAAGTAACTACTGAGTTTGCTACAGGATTTGGAAGCCTGTTAATACACAGTGGAAACAGAGGGGGCTGTGGGACATGTGCACTTGTAAGCTAAGGCAGCCAGTGTCCCTGTTTCTCTTCCCTTCCCAGCTTCCTATTTCACTTCCTGTGTACCTTCAAACCTTTCTGCAACCGAGACACATCTTTTTGTGGTGTTAGCCCACAGCAGATGTTTTGAAGGCACCGCAACCTGCGCCAGCTGTTCTGGAGCTAATGTTAAGACTCTTCTGTACCCTTTCCAGGACTCACTTAAATTATTTTTCATAATGCTTCAAGGTCCTTTGCCCTTCAAGGATGGAAGCTTTTTAATCAGGCAAATTGTTCTATTAGAAATGAAGCTGTCTTAGAAGTTAAGCCTCTGCACAAAAACCATCCCTGAGGGCTAAGATTCCTGTAGAGCTTTCTGGATGGAGCAACTATGGAGCAGAGGGTTTGAGTGAAATGTCCAAGGTTGTGCAATCATCCACAGGGCCAGGAGCAGCTCTGTGCATCTGGCCCTGTAGATCATGCTCCAACAGGAAGGCCAGGATCGGACGAGGCATTCTCTGTGGTTCAGCATGAACTGCAATTCAGTTTACAGCTGTGCGGCTATTTTCGATGAGTCACTGTTTCCCAGGGTCCCAGCTCTTTATTTTAGCCCATGTTGCCTGTTTAGGTTGTAAACTCACTTTTAGCAAGAGAGCGTGCTCAACGTAGATGGCACCTGATGGCACCTGGTGTTCTAGGAACAGCTGGGGCAAGGAGACTGATGGTAATGTAATAATGGGGCTCGCTGTGTGGATGCTCTTCTCTTGCTCTTTGTTGATGGATATTCTTTTTTTTTTTTTATCTTCCCTTAGATTATCTGAATCCAGTGGAAGAGAATCCGTTTGTCTCCCGGCGAAAGAACGGAGATCTCCAAGCTGTGGACAACCCAGAGTATCACAGTGCTCCGAACGGGCAGCCCAAAGCAGAGGATGAGTACGTGAATGAGCCATTGTACCTCAACACTTTTGCAAACACCTTGGAAAACGCTGAGTACCTGAAGAACAATTTGCCAGAGAAAGCCAAGAAGGCTTTTGACAACCCAGACTACTGGAATCACAGCCTGCCCCCACGAAGCACTCTCCAGCACCCGGACTACCTGCAAGAGTACAGCACAAAATACTTTTACAAACAGAATGGACGGATCCGGCCCATTGTGGCAGAGAATCCCGAATACCTCTCCGAGTTCTCCCTGAAGCCTGGCACTGTGCTGCCCCCGCCACCCTACAGACACCGGAACACAGTGGTGTAGTAACCGCGGTCCTACAGAAGTGGAAAGGCAACCCCTTCTAGCTGCCTCACTCTCCCTTCTCTCCTCCCTACTTCCCGTTTTTCCTTCCATGAGCTTCCTCTTCTTGCCAGTTCGCTCATTTTTGCTATTTCCAAGTGAAAGGATGTCCTGGAGTCATTTGTGGATCAGGTTCGGAACTAGAAAGGAAGGAAGGAAGGAGACCAAAAGGAAGAGTGTACAGCCAGTGTTTCTCACCTTCGCAGATCAGAGGAGCCAGACAGTACAGAAAATCCACAGCAGTGTTGCTCGCTTGTCAAGCTAGTCTCAGTGATTCCACCCAGACGCTGTTGCGGAAGCCACAGAGAGGCTGTCTCTCTCAGGAGGAACAGATAAGTCCGTACAGCATTCCTGGAAATTTCAGTGCAGTTTCCATTAGGGGAAAAAATGGACAATTTTTATATCATGTGTAATAGCACAGTAATTGAGACTGAGCATTCAGTTTCAATCTCTAACACTTTCTATCCCAGCAACTGAAAAAATGGCTAGCTTGGCTTTTCGTAATCATTCAGATCTTCATCGTGGCTTTCCCAGAGATGATGATGTGACTCCGAGAGCCGGCGCCGTCCTTGTTCTGAGCCACACCGTGATTCTGTGCCACTTCCTGACCGCAGAGACTCTGGCTCGGAACTTGTGCGTGAAATGACCATTTTTGTATATGTGCCAACAGGACAAACATTTTAAACAGAAAAATCCTTTCGGAAATGAGTAACAAAGCCCCACCCCCAGCGTGTTCTTCTCAAACCTAAAAGACAGGCCAAGAAATCAAGCTTTGTACGTAGAAGGCTCAGTTTTCCCGTTTTATACCTGCTGAATGTGGGTGCATAAACACAAATGAATTCTTCCCTCTTTTTTCTTCTTTGGGATCGCGAAGGTAGCTGGGGATGCTGTCAGGCAATGCTGAGGACAAAATGGAGCACTGGAGAGTTTGCTGTGGGTCACGGAGTCAGCCCATGTCTCTGTGGGGTGCTGGTGGGAAGGGTCCTTGAAACTGGAAGAAACAAAGACACTGGACTAGAGAAAACGCACATAGAAGTTCACTGGAAGGTTAGTTTGCACTTAAGCTCTGATTTTATTTGAACTGTTTTCTGGATTTTGAATGAAGCAATATGGAAGTGACCAGCAAAATACAAAATAATAATTTTAAATTTCAAAAAAATAAAAAATTTAAAAAAAAAAAAAAGTGAATTGTATGTAAAGGATGACTGTGGAAATGCCAAAATGAAGCAAATCAAGTCTTTGGTACAACGTCCACCAGTTTGGAGGCGCATCGCATTGACTGTTTCAGAGAGCACAGTGACACAGAAGCCAGCTCTTACCGCTGCCACGCGAAGGACAGCACAGCGAGCCCCGGAAGGGATCTGAGGAGGAGAAAGGCTTGCTCCAGCATGTAGCACAGTGCAGAATGCTATTTTTTTCTAACAGGGGATTACTCTGTCACAGAACACAGTGTATACATGACATTTGCTAAGTCCGCGTGTGCATGACTCACAGAGCTTTTGCTCACAATATGTGAATCGGTACAAGTTGGCCTCCCTGTGCTCGGTTCTCCGTTCATCAGCCTTGGTTTTTAGGTAGACACCCATACGTCTCTCCTCCTGTTGGGAAGGATCCTCTAGCCACGGTTTGAGGTCTGTTTAGCAGATGGGAAGTGAGGAACACAGGCCAGTGCTGATGGCTCACTCCTGGTGCGTGCCAACACCTGCTGTGTGAGCATTTGTGCACCTGGTTCCCACCAAAAATGTGCAGGCTGTGTTAGGTACCTGTGTAGAGCTGTCTGTGTCTCATTAAGGCTTTTAAAAGGGGAGGGCAGTGTTACAGTTTATGCACTTCAGTACTTATTGATGTCAAGATCTTTGGGGTAACCCAGCAACAAAACCAGCAACAATCAGTGGGTGTGGAGATTGCATCACAATCCTGCCTATGGACACAGCTTGCAGTACTGACCGCAACCCTGGTGGCTTTGGGGCAGCTTGACAACAGGTTAGAGGAGGTTTCTAAGCTGGGTGTTTGGCAGGCATGGCGGTGGAAAGGAAACGTGCGTGATTGCTGAGCCTGGTTCTGCTGACAGCTTGCTCCCGTGCCACATGTGACTAGGCCACCTCGAGATAGCTGAGCTCATCTCCAGTTGCAGAGCACTGCTAGACCTGCTGTGTGGCTCTTCAGAGCTACTGAAGGGAGGTGCTGGACCAGATGGGAAAGGAACATATAACCAGCACACCACTAAGGTGAGATCGGTGATTAGGGAGTGTCACACAGCTCAGTGGCCACATCTCCTCCCGACTCCCTCTGTAAGTTCCTGATTGCGATGGGTAACAGAGGACAGCACATGGTGTGCCAGGGATCCTGCTCGGGGAAGTTTTGCTGGTAAGAGTGCTGAAGCACGAGAAGTTGGGCTGCACTGCCAGGCTGCCTGGGGACGAATTATGGCCAAGGACTGTGGAGGGCAGGTCCTAGCTGCACAGAAGCTGCTGAGGTGTGGTTGATAGGTAAAGCAGAGGGGAAAGGTGGTCAGTTTATCCCCTGAGAAGGTTGTACAGAAGGGTAACTCCAAGGCTGTACTGCTTGTGTATGAATTCAGAGAGGGACACATGAAAGCGACTGAGGGAGAGACACATGTCTCTCCAAAAAGAGACAGCTGCTCATGAAAGGTGGAGACCTGTTCGTTTCTGTGGTAATTAAGTAAGTAGGACCAGTGTTAGAAGTAATGAAAATGTAAATAACAGCATTCTGTAACATTTTAGCATTTCTTACATAGCTTGAATTATTTATTCCTTTTAGTTGTCGTCTGTGGGTAAGGTGCTCTTTGTAGTGTGGAAATGCAGCGTTCCTTGGAGGCAGCACGTGGGGCTGGCTGTCACCTGGCACTGGGGGCTGTCCACACACACAGCATGTTTTGTCAGCAGGGAGCTGTAGGTGAGCATCAGCAGAATTATTTTCTTTGTCTCTGATGATGATGATGGTCCTGCGGCAGGACCTATGCACAGTGCCGTCAGCCTCCATGGATTTTTGTAGGCGGACACCCATCGGTTGATGTTTTCCTTTTGCTCATGCACAAAAGAAAAGCGGTGCGCTGCTTCTCAAGAGCAGGTACCTCTACCAGCCTTAGTTTGAGGTAACTGTGATAAACAAAGGAGAAAAACAGCTGTTTTTCACCTGATCTCTTGCAGTGATGCTACCTGCCAAGCCAAAGGTTTGTTGTGACAGAAGTGGAAGCTGCACCTCATTGATTTGCTCTAATAAATAAATACTAATTTTGTTTTTCTGCAAAATAGGAATTAAGCATACATGCTCTACATGCTCAGATGTAGTGGAGTATTTACAACTTGCCTTGAGTGCATAGCAGTGATTGGATCATATGGATCGTCTCTGGGTACCCTCAGCTCAGCTGTCCTCCTCCTGCAGAGCAAATAGTTTCCAGGGCTGACCCTGGATCCCACCACTTACATGGAATAATTGCAGTGAGCTCATTACAGGTGGGTAGTGGAGAGAATGGTGTGTGCAGGGCAGCTGCCTCACTGCTGCTGGGGCCTGTGCAAACCAGTGCTTATTGCCAGTTGAGAGCTGGGTGGGAGGCGCAAGCTCAGGTAGGTGTTTATCTCCTTTGAAGGCTCTTGAGCTCAAGGAGGATTGTAGAAAACAGGCTTCAATGAAGACTAGTCAGGCCTCGGGTGATCAGCAACCTCTCAGGCTCTTAAAGACCATCTTCTCAGATAAGGTAGCATCACCCGGAGTTCTCTTCTGCCAGTGTTTGTGAGAGATGTTGTTACTTGCAATAATATAAAAAGACTGCACACGTATTCATTTCTAGATCTGTCACCTGTAGTGTTCCCATTATGTTGGATTGCAGACCTCTGTAGCTGACAGAACGGGTCATGTGTTGTTACACATTGTGGATTTGGGTTCAGATGTCACTTCAGAGAGCCAGGGCTGCACACAGGCAGGGGCTGGGTGGCTGCAGTACTAAGTTTCCTTACGCACATGCTGTCCGGGAGGGCAGCCTCAGCTGCTCAGAATGTGCCCTTGTTTTTATTTTGAGCCTTTTGCTATGTGTTACACAAGTAGAAATGGCCACCATTAAAATGGGCTTTTCAAACCAGAAATAAATGAGAGGTTCCATGGTTGGAAGCAACTCGGGAATGCCCAGGAGCGCAGGTGGATACAAGTTGCTTCAGTGAAGCATAAGGTCACACTCCACCACTGCCATTTAGTACCTGATAAAGTGAGAGGGGAGATGACTGGAAGGTAAGGCTTAAGGTAAGGCATCTCGGTTTGTCCCACAGCCGTGGCTGGTATCTGTTTAGGCTGGGACTAGGCAGAGCATCCTCTGGGAGCTCTTAAGTCTGACTGACAGCAGTGGGACTTTCTGTAAAGCAAAGGCAGGCTGAAGTGGTGAGCCCAGCTGGGGGCCTCACCTTTGCTTAGCCAGGAGGAAGAGTGAGGAGGAAGCTAAGGATGTTATCCCCATTAGGAAGCGTGAAGAGTTAGCACTATTTTTTTTCCCCCTCTTTGAAATTACAGAGCTTTGGACCGTAGAGAGGGATTTTGGAGATGTGTAAGGCCATGTGAGTAGTTGCATCCCAGTTCCTCCCCCTCCTGTTGAAAAAAGCCATGAGATTGTGCTCTAAGTGTGTTGTGGATGGAACCGCCAGGGCTAAGGTGCACCCTGCACAGCACCCTCTTGCTGATGGCAGCACCTCTGTCCCTGTGCCCTGCCCAGGCTGTGAGCCCTCTTAGGGATAAAACACCCTATTATTATGTCCACAGCACTCCGAAGACTAAACCCTTTTGGGATAACCACAGTAATAAACTGTGAATGGTATTTTATAAATGTAGATAGGTATGCCATTCCTTTGAGGTAAGGTACTATGACATATGTAGCATAAACTGGTACTGCTGTTAAATGGGTCGATTAATACTGAGCAGCTGTGTAAGGGGTAGCTAACTTTGAATGCACTCAGAGCAGCATTCCCTTGGAGATGGGGCAGATTGAAGTTGCTAGGTATTTGCCTTTTGGTGGTGGGGTACGTGCAAAATGCCAATTGCCGAAAACACAAATTGCAGGTTTTCATTGCATTTCAGCGTTGGAAGTGGGTGTGCGCCTGAAGCATCATTCACAATGGTTTTCACCTTTCAGTTTGTTTTTTTCTTCTGCCCAGTGTTTGACATCTCCCTGCCAGTAAGCTGGAGTTTCTAAAGAGGTAACAACCCTAGGGTATGGAGGGAAGTCTCTTTGTAAGAACAGAGATACCCAAAATACATTTCCTGACCTTGTAGTCCTGTATTATGTTGGGTGAAGCGCACCTTCCCAAGCTGGGAGGAGATGCGGGAGCTGCCAGGTGGGCACGGCACTGCAGGCAGAGGTGGAGGTGGGGGGGGGGGGGCTCTAGATATTGGGCAGTTCTCTGAGTTCTAACAGCTCAAAGAGATCACGGCGCAGTAATTCTGCCTTAGAAGAACCTTCAGAATAAGAGGAGCATCAGTTTGTTGGGGAGGAGGCTCATTTTGTGCCAGGTGATGCATTCAGAGTTAGCTGCCTTTCTGACACAAAAACACAGAAATACAAAAACTACTGTATGTTACTTTGAAAATGTGAATAGTATTTTTATAGGTCATTAAAAACACAGCTAGTTGCGTTTGTAAATAAGGATAATGTTGCTTTTATCTTCCTTGTGGTCACCATTATTTGGAACATAATCGTCCTTAGGGTTGATTTGTATATAGGTAATTTGCTTGTGATTTATGAGCTTCCCTCCCCCCCCCCTTTCTTTCTTCCCCTTCCCATCCCCTGGTTTTGGTTAGAAATGCCATTTTTGTCATTCTGTGTGATTCTGTGTTTTAGCACTATTGTGGTGTGTTCAGCCTTTCTGCACTTGCTTACACAGTAGGGTATGCCAGTTGTGTGTGGCGTAACGTTCCTTTAACCTTTCCTTTCTCATTCTTTGGCTACTGAGGATTATGCGTTGTTAAGACACTGACCTGGGTTAATATTAGGTATATATTTTAGCATAATTTCCCTTCTTTTCACGGTTTCTCGTTTGTTTTCGTTCTCTCTTTTCCTTCCCTCCCCTTTTGTCTTGTTTGGAGGCTGGGGAGAAGCCTGCAGACCCTCTCTTTGTGTGGTTACACTTCCCCCCCTTGTGCAGTCCCGCGTTTCTCCTCACGGTCCTTGGGGTAGAGCTTTATCTGTTCACTAAGGCAAACGTAGACAACAACCCACCTTGCATTGACCCACGCTCATCCCAGCTGAACAATTTGAAAACTGTTCTGCCTTTTTGTTACATGAATCTGTCAGAAATATATTTTTAATTTAATATAAATGAAATTCAATAAAATATGAAACAAAATGCATCTGTGTGCACCTGCACTTTCTTGGCAGGGTTGTGCATCAGCATGGAGAGGGGCTGCCCTAAAGCAGCCATCCCAGCGTCGCCCCAGAGGCCTGGCTCTATAAGGGGAGGGGACCCCACCGCACACAGCCTCCAGCTCCGTTCCCTGTCGCCAAGAAGGTTTTATTTACCTTACAAAGGACAAACAGGTAAGTGTTAATCAAGTAGCTGTTTTGCAATGAGACTGGACTATTTCAAGCCTGCTCAGGGCTGTGGGATTCAGGGCTGTGATCCACTGCTGCTGTGAAGCACAGTAGAGTATTGCAGGTGGATCCATGCTGTATTGACAGCTACAGGGGGTCATCCCTGCCTGTCAGTGAACAGATGGGCAAACAGCTGCACAGTAGTTCGGATACCAGGGAATGCAGCAGGAGGAAGAGCGGGGAGAGGTTAAGGATGGAGAAGGATGGATGGGAAAGAAAGAGGGAAAGGAAACATAAAGGTTAAAACGTGGAATAAAAAGTAATCTACAAAATAAGGTATTTCAAAAAGAAATAATGAATAAAAAAATAAAATATGAAACATAAAACTATAAAAACAATAAAATTAGAACAACAAAAAATAAATGAAGTGGAAACCATACAGGACAACCTGCAGATCCTGTCATCTCTAACAGGTAAGTTGAGTGAGGATGGATGGATGGATGGACGGACGGACGGATGGACGGATGCGGTGGCTGCGTTGGATGAATGGCTGGATGAAGGATAGAAGGCTGGATGGTTGGACACTAAAGATGGATGCTAAGAGTGGATGGACGGATGCTAAGGATGGGTACTAAGGATGGATGGATGCTAAGGGTGGACGGATGGATGGATGCAGTGGATGAACAAATGCTATCAATGGATGCTAAGGGTGGATGGACGAATGTGAAGGATGGCAGCGGTGGATGGATACATAGGATTGATGGATATATGGATGCGGAGGAGGGGCGGATGGACAGGTTAGGTGGATGGACAGATGCTAAGGATGCATGGACACGAAGGAAGGATGCTAAGGGTGGATGGATGGATGGATGAATGCAGTGGATGGATGGATGGATGCTGAGTGGATGGATGGATGCTGCAAATGGATGAACACTAAGGGTGGATGGATGCATGCTGCAGGTGGAAGGATGGATGCTGCGGGTGGTTGGATGGATGGATGCTGAGGGTAGCTGAATGGATGGAAGCTAAGGGTGGATGCTGCGTGTGGATGGATGGATGCTGCGTGTGGGTGGACAATAAGGTGGATGGATGGACGTTGTAGATGGATGTACGCTAAGGGTGGATGGATGGATGCTGCAGGTGGATGGTTGCTGAATGTGGAAGGACGCTAAGTGTGGATGAATGGATGCTGCTGGTGGGCTGATGGATGCTAAGGGTGGATGGATGGAGACTGAGAGCGGATGGCTGGATGGATGCTGAGCATGGCTGGATGGATGATGAGCGTGGCTGGATGGATGCTGTGGATGGATGCTGAGGGCGGCTGGATGGATGGATGGATGCTTAGCGTGGATGGATGGATCCTTAGGATGGATGGATGGATGGATGCTTAGCATGGATGGATAAATGGATGGATGGACGGATGCTTAGCGTGGATGGATGGATGGATGGGTGGATGCTTAGCATGGATGGATGGATGCTGAGGGTGGGTGTATGGATGGACACTTAGCGTGGATGGATGGACGCTTAGCGTGGATGGATGGATGGATGCTGAGGGTGGATGGACAATGAAGGTGGATGGGTGGACGTTGCAGATGGATGGACGCTAAGGGTGGATGGATGGATGCTGTGGACGGATGGATGCTGCAGGTGGATGGTTGCTGAATGTGGAAGGACGCTAAGTGTGGATGAATGGATGTTGCTGGTGGGGTGATGGATGCTGAGGGTGGATGCTAAGGGTGGATGGATGGAGACTGAGAGCGGATGGATGGATGCTGTGGATGGACGCTGAGCGTGGCTGGATGGATGCTGCGGATGGACGCTAAGGGTGGATGGAGGCTGAGGGTGGATGGATGGATGCTGAGGGCAGATGGATGGATGATGAGGGCGGATAGATGGATGCTGAGTGCAAATGGATGCTGAGGGTGGATGGATGGATGGATGCTAAACGTGGATGGATATTTAGCATGGATGGATGGATGCTTAGCATAGATGGATGGATGCTGAGGGCGGATGGATGGATGCTGAGGGCCAATGGATGTGGAAGGCGGAAGGATGAACGGATGCTGAGGGTGGGAGGATGGATGGATGGATACTTAGCGTGGATGGCTGGATGGATTGATGGATGCTGAGGGTGGATGGATGAATGGAATGATGGATGCTTAGCATGGATGGATGGATGGGTGGATGCTTAGCATGGATGGATGGATAGATGCTAAGTGAGGATGGATGGATCCTTAGCGTGGATGGATGGAAGGATGGATGCTTAGCATGGCTGGATAGATGGATGGATGCTTAGCATGGATGAATGGATGGATGGATGGATGCTTAGCGTGGATGGATGGATGCTTAGCCTGGATGGCTGAATGAATGGATGGTTGCTTAGCGTGGATGAATACATAGCGGGGATGGATGGTTACTTAGCGTAGATGGATGGATGCTTAGCGTGGATGGACAGATGGATACTTAGCGTGGATGGATGGATGCTTAGCGTGGATGTTTACTTAGCGTGGATGGATATTTAACTTGGATGGATGGATGGATGCTTAGCGTGGATGGATACTTAGTGTGGATGGATGGATGCTTAGCATGGTTGGGTACTTAGCGTGGATGGATGGATGCTTAGCCTGGATGGATATTTAGAGTGGATGGATGGATGCTTAGCGTTGATGGATGGATGGATGCTTAGCATGGATGGATGAAGGGATGGATGGATGCTTAGCATGGATGAATGAAAGGATGGATGCGGTGGGTGGGTGTATGGATGGACGCTTAGCGTGGATGGATGGATGGATGGATGGATGGATGCTTAGCGTGGATGGATGAACGGATGCTTAGTGTGGATGGTTGAATGGATGGATGGATGCTTAGCATGGATGGATATATGGATGGCTGGATGCCTAGCATGGATAGGTGGATGCTGAGGGTAGATGGATGGATGCTTAGCATGGATGGATGGATGGATGGATGGATGCTTAGCGTGGATGGATAAATGGATGGATGGATGCTTAGCGGGGACGGATGGATGGATGCTTAGCGGGGATGGATGGATGGATGCTGAGGGCGGATGGATGGATGCTGAGGGCGGATGGATGGATGCTGAGGGCGGATGGATGGATGCTGAGGGCGTATAGATGGATGCTGAGGGCGGATAGATGGATGCTGAAGGCGGATGGATGCTGAGGACAAATGGATGCTGAGGGCAGGAGGATGGATCGATGCTGAGGGCGGAAGGATGGATGGATGGATACTTAGCGTGAATGGATGGATGGATGGATGCTTAGTGTGGATGAAAGAATGCTTAGTGTGGATGGATGGATGGATGCTAAGTGTGGATGGATGGATGTTGAGGATGGATGGATGAACGGATGCTTAGTGTGGATGGTTGAATGGATGGATAGATGCTCAGCATGGATGGATATATGGATGGATGGATGCCTAGCATGGATAGGTGGATGCTTAGCATGGATGGATGGATGCTTAGCGTGGATGGATGAATGGATGGATGGATGCTTAGCATGGATGGATGGACGGATGCTTAGTGTGGATGGATGGATAGACGCTAAGTGTGGATGGATGGATCCTTAGCGTGGATGGATGGAAGGATGGATGCTTAGCATGGCTGGATAAATGGATGGATGGCTGGATAAATGGATGGATAAATGGATGGATGCTTAGCGTGGATGGATGGATGCTTAGCGTAGATGGATACTTAGCGTGGATGGATGGATGCATAGCGTGCATGGCGAATCGATAGATGGATGCTTAGCGTGGATGGATGCTTAGCATGGATGGATTAATGGATGGGTGGATGCTTAGCGTGGATGGATTGATGCTGAGTGTGGATGGACAATAAAGGTGGATGGATGGACGTTGCAGATGGATGGACGCTAAGGGTGAATGTATGGATGCTGTGGATGAATGGATGCTGCAGGTGGATGGTTGCTGAATGTGGAAGGACGCTAAGTGTGGATGAATGGATGCTGCTGGTGGGCTGATGGATGCTGAGGGTGGAAGCTAAGTGTGGATGGATGGATGGATGGATGGATGCTTAGCATGGATGGATGAATGGATGGATGCTTAGCGTGGTTGGATGGATAGACGCTAAGTGTGGATGGATGGATCTTTAGCGTGGATGGATGGAAGGATGGATGCTTAGCATGGCTGGATAAATGGATGGATGGATGTTTAGCGTGGATGAATGGATGGATGGATGCTTAGCGTGGATGGATGCTTACCGTGGATGGATGGATGCTGAGCGTGGCTGGATGCATGCTAAACATGGTTGGATGGATGGATGCTTAGGATGGATAGATGCTGAGGGCAGATGGATGGATGGATGCTGAAAGCAGATGGAGGGATGCTGAGGGCTAATGGGATGCATGCTGCGGGCGGACAGATGGATACTGAGGGCAGATAGATGCTGAGGGCAAATGGATGCTGAGGGCAAGAGGATGAATGGATGCTGAGGGCAGAAGGATGGATGGATGGATACTTAGCATGGATGGATGGATTGATGGATGCTGAGGGTGGATGGATGGATGCTTAGCATGGATGGATGGATGCTTAGCCTGGATGGCTGAATGAATGGATGGTTGCTTAGCGTGGATGGATACATAGCGTGGATGAATACATAGCGGGGATGGATGGATGCTTAGCGTGGATGGTTACTTAGCATGGATGGATGGATGCTTAGCGTGGATGGATGGATACTTAGCGTGGATGGATGGATATTTAGCGTGGATAGATGGATGCTTAGCGTGGATGGCTATTTAGAGTGGATGGATGGATGGATGGATGGATGGATGGATGGATGGATGGATGGATGGATGGATGCTTAGCGTGGATGGATACATAATGTGGATGGATACATAGCGGGGATGAATGGATGCTTAGCGTGGTTGGGTACTTAGCGTGGATGGATGGATGCTTAGCCTGGATGGATATTTAGAGTGGATGGATGGATGCTTAGCGTGGATGCATGGATGGATGGATGCTTAGCGTGGATGGAAGAATGGACGCTTAGCGTGGATGGATGAATGGATGGATGGATGCTTAGCATGGATGGATGAATGGATGGATGCTTAGTGTGAATGAATGGATGGATGGATATTTAGCGTGGATGGATGCTTAGCATGAATGGATGCTTAGTGTGAATGGATGCTTAACGGGGATGGATGGATGGATGGTTGGATGCTTAGCGGGGATGGATGGATGGATGGTTGGATGCTTAGCGGGGATGGATGGATGGATACTTAGCGTGGATGAATGGGTGCTTAACGTGGATGGATATTTAGTGTGGATGGATGGACGCTTAGCATGGATGGATACTTAGCGTGGATGGATGGATGCTTAGCATGGATGAATATTTAGCGTGGATGGATGGATGCTTAGTGTGAATGGATACTTAGCGTGGATGGATGGATGCTTAGCGTGGATGATTGGATGGATGCTTAGCGTGGATGAATGCTTGGCGTGGATGGATGGATGGATGCTTAGCGTGCATGGATGGATGTACGCACATTTAGCGTGGATGGATGGACGGATGGATGCTTAGCGTGGGTGGATGGATGGATGCTTAGCGTGGATGGGTGGATGCTTAGCGTGGATGGATGAATGGGTGGACAGATGAATTGATGGATGGATGCTCGGCGTGGATGGATGAATGGATGGATGGATGCTTGGCATGGATGGATGAATGGATGGATGGATGCTGCGAGTGGATGGATTGATGCCGAGTGTGGATGGACAATAAAGGTGGATGGATGGACGTTGCAGATGGATGGATGCTAAGGGCGGATGGATGGATGCTGTGGACGGATGGATGCTGCAGGTGGATGGTTGCTGAATGTGGAAGGACGCTAAGTGTGGATGAATGGATGCTGCTGGTGGGCTGATGGATGCTGAGGGTGGATGCTAAGGGTGGATGGAGGGATGCTGAGGGTTGATGCTAAGGGTGAATGGAGGGAGGCTGAGGGTGGATGCTAAGGGTGGATGGATGGAGACTGAGAGCGGATGGATGGATGGATGCTGAGCGTGGCTGGATGGATGCTGTGGCTGGACGCTAAGGGTGGATGGATGCTGAGCGTGGATGGATGAATGCTAAACATGGTTGGATGGATGCTTAGCATGGATGGATGATGCTGAGGGTAGATGGATGGATGCTGAGGGTAGATGAATGGATGCTGAGGGCGGATTGATGGATGCTGAGGGCAAGAAGATGGATGGATGCTGAGGGCAAGAAGATGGATGGATGCTGAGGGCAAGAAGATGGATGGATGGATGCTTAGCGTGGATGGATGCTTAGCGTGGATGGATGGATGCTTAGTGTGGATGGATGAATGGATGGATGCTTAGCGTGGATGGATGGATGGAGGGATGCTTAGTGTGGAGGGATGGACGGACGCACATTTAGCGTGGATGGATGGACGGATGGATGCTTTGCATGGATGTATGGATGGATGCTTAGCGTGGATGGATGGATGGAAGTTCAGTGTGGATGGATGAATGGATGTTTAGCGTGGATGGATGGATGGTGCTTAGCGTGGATGGACGGACGGATGGATGGATGCTTAACATGGATGGATGGATGGGTGGATGCTTAGCGTGGATGGATGGTTGAATGCTTAGCATGGATAGATGGATGGTTGGATGGATGGGTGGATGCTTAGCGTGGATGGATGGATGGATACTTAGCGTGGATGGATGGATGGGTGGATGCTTAGCGTGGATGGATGGATGGTTACTAAGCGTGGATGGATGGATGCTAGGCGGGGATGGGTGGATGCTTAGCGTGGATGGATGGTTGAATGCTTAGCATGGATAGATGGATGGTTGGATGGATGGGTGGATGCTTAGCGTGGTTGGATGGATGGATACTTAGCGTGGATGGATGGGTGGATGCTTAGCGTGGATGGATGGATGGTTACTAAGCGTGGATGGATGGATGCTTAGCGTGGATGGATGGATGCTTAGCGTGGATGGATGGATGAATGCTTAGCATGGATAGATGGATGGTTGGATGGATGGATGGATGGATGGATGGATGCTTAGCGTGGATGGATGGATGGATGGATGGATGCTTAGCGTGGATGGATATTTAGTGTGGATGGATGGACGCTTAGCGTGGATGAATATTTAGCATGGATGGATGGATGCTTTGTCTGAATGGATACTTAGCGTGGATGGATGGATGCTTAGCGTTGTTGGATACTTAGCGTGGATGGATGGATTCTTAGCATGGATGGATACTTAGCTGGATGGATGGATGCTTAGCTTGGATGGGTGGATTCTTAGTGTGGATGGATACTTAGCGTGGATGGATGAATGGATGAATGCTTAGTGTGGATGGATGCTTAGCGTGCATGGATGGACAGACGCACGTTTAGCGTGGATGGATGGACGAATGGATGCTTAGCGTGGATGTATGGATGGATGCTTAGCGTGGATGGATGGATGGATGCTTAGCGTGGAATGGATGGAAGCTTAGCGTGGATGGGTGGATGGAAGGATGGATGCTTAGCGGGGATGGAAGGAAGGATCGATGCTTAGCGTGGATGGATGAATGGATGGATGGATGCTTAGTGTGGATGGATACTTAGCGTGGATGGATGGATGGATGGATGCTTGGCGTGGATGGATGGATGGATGGATGGATGATTGGCGTGGATTGATGCTTAGCGTGGATGGATGGATGGATGCTTAGCGTGGATGGATGGATGGATGGATGCTTAGCGTGGCTGGTTGGATGGATGCTTAGCGTGGATGGATACTTAGTGTGGATGGATGAATGGATGGATGCTTGGCGTGGATGGACGGATGGATGGATGGATGCTTAGCGTGGATGGATGGTTGCTTAGTGTGGATGGATGGATGGATGCTTGGCGAGGATGGATGGCGGGATGCTTAGTGTGAATGGATACTTAGCGTGGATGGATGGATGCTTAGCGTGGATGGATGGATGTTTAGCGTGGATGGATACTTAGCGTGGATGGATGGATGCTTAGTGTGGATGGATACTTAGCGTGGATGGATGGATGGATGCTTAGTGTGAATGAATACTTACCGTGGATGGATGGATGCTGAGCGTGGATGGATGTTTAGCATGGTTGGATGCTTAGCGTGGATGGATACTTAGCGTGGATGGATGGATGCTTAGTGTGGATGGATACTTAGCGTGGATGGATGGATGCTTAGCGTGGATGGATGTTTAGCATGGTTGGATGCTTAGCGTGGATGGATACTTAGCGTGTATGGATGGATGGATGGATACTTAGCGTGGATGGATGGATGCTTAGCGTGGATGGATGGATGCTTAGCGTGGATGGATGGATGCTTAGCGTGGATGGATGGATGCTTAGCGTGGATGGATGGATGCTTAGCGTGGATGGATGGATGCTTAGCGTGGATGGATGGATGCTTAGCGTGGATGGATGGATGCTTAGCGTGGATGGATGGATGCTTAGCGTGGATGGATGGATGGATGGATGCTTAGCGCGGATGGATGGATGGATGGATGCTTAGCGCGGATGGATGGATGGATGGATGCTTAGTGTGAATGGATACTTAGTGTGGATGGATAGATGCTTAGCGTGGGTGGATGTTTAGCATGGATGGATGCTTAGCGTGGATGGATGGATGCTTAGTGTGGATGGATACTTAGCGTGGATGGATGGATGCTTAGCGTGGATGGATGGATGGATGCTTAGCGTGGATGGATGGAAGGATGCTTAGCGTGGATGGATGGAAGCTTAGCGTGGATGGATGGATGGAAGGATGCTTAGCGGGGATGGATGGAAGGATGGATGCTTAGCGTGGATGGATGAATGGATGGATGGAAGCTTAGTGTGGATGGATACTTAGCATGGATGGATGGATGGATGCTTAGCGCGGATGGATGGATGCTTAGCGTGAATGGATGTTTAGCGTGGATGGATGCTTAGCGTGGATGGATACTTAGCGTGGATGGATGGATGCTTAGCGTGGATGGATACTTAGCGTGGATGGATGGATGCTTAGCGTGGATGGATGGATGCTTAGCGTGGATGGATGGATGCTTAGCGCGGATGGATGGATGGATGGATGCTTAGCGCGGATGGATGGATGGATGGATGCTTAGTGTGAATGGATACTTAGTGTGGATGGATAGATGCTTAGCGTGGATGGATGTTTAGCATGGATGGATGCTTAGCGTGGATGGATGGATGCTTAGTGTGGATGGATACTTAGCGTGGTTGGATGGATGCTTAGCATGGATGGATGGATGGATGCTTAGCGTGGATGGATGGATGCTCAGCGTGGATGGATGGAAGGATGCTTAGCGTGGATGGATGGAAGCTTAGCGTGGATGGATGGATGGAAGGATGCTTAGCGGGGATGGATGGAAGGATCGATGCTTAGCGTGGATGGATGAATGGATGGATGGATGCTTAGTGTGGATGGATACTTAGCGTGGATGGATGGATGGATGCTTAGCACGGATGGATGGATGCTTAGCGTGGATGGATTGAAGGATGCTTAGCGTGGATGGATGGAAGCTTAGCGTGGATGGATGGATGGAAGGATGCTTAGCGGGGATGGATGGAAGGATGGATGCTTAGCGGGGATGGAAGGAAGGATGGATGCTTAGCGCGGATGGATGGATGCTTAGTGTGAATGGATACTTAGTGTGGATGGATGGATGCTTAGCGTGGATGGATGTTTAGCATGGATGGATGCTTAGCGTGGATGGATACTTAGCGTGGATGGTTGGATGGATACTTAGCGTGGATGGATGGATGGATGCTTAGCGTGGATGGATGGATGCTTAGCGTGGATGGATGGATGCTTAGCGTGGATGGATGGATGCTTAGCGTGGATGGATGGATGCTTAGCGTGGATGGATGGATGCTTAGCGTGGATGGATGGATGCTTAGCGTGGATGGATGGATGCTTAGCGTGGATGGATGGATGCCTAGCGTGGATGGATGGATGCCTAGCGTGGATGGATGGATGCTTAGCGTGGATGGATGGATGCTCAGCGTGGATGGATGGAAGGATGCTTAGCGTGGATGGATGGAAGCTTAGCGTGGATGGATGGATGGAAGGATGCTTAGCGGGGATGGATAGAAGGATGGATGCTTAGCGTGGATGGATGAATGGATGGATGGATGCTTAGTGTGGATGGATACTTAGCGTGGATGGATGGATGGATACTTAGCGCGGATGGATGGAAGCTTAGCGTGGATGGATGGATGGAAGGATGCTTAGCGGGGTTGGATGGAAGGATGGATGCTTAGCGGGGATGGAAGGAAGGATGGATGCTTAGCGTGGATGGATGAATGGATGGATGGATGCTTAGTGTGGATGGATGGATGGATGCTTAGCGTGGATGGATACTTAGCGTGGATGGATGGATGCCTAGCGTGGATGGATGGATGCTTAGCGCGGATGGATGGATGGATGGATGCTTAGCGTGGATGGATGAATGGATGGATGGATGCTTAGTGTGGATGGATGGATGGATACTTAGTGTGGATGGATGCTTAGCGTGGATGGATGGATGCCTAGCGTGGATGGATGGATGCTTAGCGCGGATGGATGGATGGATGGATGCTTGGCGTGGATGGATGGGTGGATGCTTAGTGTGAATGGATACTTAGCGTGGATGGATGGATGCTTAGTGTGGATGGATACTTAGCGTGTATGGATGGATGCTTAGCGTGGATGGATGGATGGATGGATGCTTAGCGTGGATGGATGGATGGATGGATGGATGCTTAGCGTGGATGGATGGATGGATGCTTAGCGTGGATGGATGGAAGGATGCTTAGCGTGGATGGATGGAAGCTTAGCGTGGATGGGTGGATGGAAGGATGCTTAGCGTGGATGGATGGAAGGATGGATGCTTAGCGTGGATGGATGGATGCTTAGTGTGGATGGATACTTAGCGTGGATGGATGGATGGATGGATGCTTAGCGCGGATGGATGGATGCTTAGTGTGAATGGATACTTAGTGTGGATGGATGGATGCTTAGCGTGGATGGATGTTTAGCATGGATGGATGCTTAGCGTGGATGGATACTTAGCGTGGATGGATGGATGCTTAGTGTGGATGGATACTTAGCGTGGATGGATGGATGGATGCTTGGCGTGGACGGACGGGTGAATGGATGGTTGCTTAGCTTGGATGTATGGTTGCTTAGTGTGGATGGATGGATGGATGCTTGGTGTGGATGGATGGATGGATGCTTAGTGTGAATGGATACTTAGCGTGGGTGGATGGATGCTTAGCGTGGATGGATGAATGGATGGATGGATGCTTGGCGTGGATGGATGAATGGATGGATGGATGATTGGCGTGGATGGATGCTTTGCGTGGATGGATGGATACATTGCGTGAATGGATACTTAGGATGGATGGATGGATGCTTAGTGGGGATGGATGGATGCTTAGGGTGGATGGATGAAAGGATGGATGCTTAGCAGGGATGGATGGATGCTTAGCGTGGATGGATGCTTAGCGTGGATGGATGGCTAGATGCTTAGTGTGGATGAATGGATGGATGGATGATTGGCGAGGATGGATGCTTAGCGTGGATGGATGGATGGATGCTTAGCGTGGATGGATGGATGGATGATTGGCATGGATGGATGGATGCTTTGCGTGGATGGATGGATGCTTTGCGTGGATGGATGGAAGGATGGATGCTTAGCGTGGATGGATGGATGCATGCTTAGCGTGGATGGATGAATGGATAAACAGGTGCATGCCATGGATGGATGTATGCCACAGATGAATGGAATCAGTGGTTGATTAAAGATACGGAGGCTAAAGACAGATGTATGTTTAGGGTTATGGAAGGGTTAGGGATTTAGCGGGATTAGCGGGACTTAGTGGGATTTGCAGGACTTATCTGGACGTAGCATGTTAGGGTATAATAAGAGTTAATGTCTTGGTTAGTGTTAGGCTTAAAGTAAGTGGTAAGGTTAGGGATTTCGTGGGATTTGCAGAATTATAATTGGATTGGCGGGACTTAGAAGGATATGTGGGATTTAGTAAAATTTAGAGTAATTAAGGGATTTTGCGAGACTTAGTGGTATTATGCAGGATTCGCAGGACCTTACGACACTTTTAATATAGGGCAGTGAAAGGGTTAAAATTATTCTCAAAAATTTAAACTTAAAAAAAAAAATACGCATTTGCGGGATTTAGCGGTATTTGCGGGATTTAGCGGTATTTGGGGGATTTAGCGGTATTTGCGGGATTTAGCGGTATTTGCGGGATTTAGCGGTATTTGCGGGATTTAGCGGGATTTGCGGGATTTAGCGGGATTTGCGGGATTTAGCGGGATTTGCGGGATTTAGCGGGATTTGCGGGATTTAGCGGGATTTGCGGGAATTAGCGGGTTTTGCGGGAATTAGCGGGTTTTGCGGGATTTAGCGGGTTTTGCGGGATTTAGCGGGATTTGCGGGATTTAGCGGGTTTTGCGGGATTTAGCGGGATTTGCGGGAATTAGCGGGTTTTGCGGGATTTAGCGGGTTTTGCGGGATTTAGCGGGATTTACGGGATTTAGCGGGATTTGCGGGATTTAGCGGGATTTGCGGGATTTAGCGGGATTTGCGGGATTTAGCGGGTTTTGCGGGATTTAGCGGGTTTTGCGGGATTTGCGGGATTTAGCGGGATTTGCGGGATTTAGCGGGATTTGCGGGATTTAGCGGGATTTGCGGGAATTAGCGGGTTTTGCGGGATTTAGCGGGATTTGCGGGATTTAGCGGGTTTTGCGGGATTTAGCGGGATTTGCGGGAATTAGCGGGATTTGCGGGAATTAGCGGTATTTGCGGGATTTAGCGGGTTTTGCGGGATTTAGCGGGTTTTGCGGGATTTAGCGGGTTTTGCGGGATTTAGCGGGTTTTGCGGGATTTGCGGGATTTAGCGGGATTTGCGGGATTTAGCGGGTTTTGCGGGATTTAGCGGGATTTGCGGGATTTAGCGGGATTTAGCGGGATTTAGCGGGATTTAGCGGGTTTTGCGGGATTTAGCGGGATTTGCGGGATTTAGCGGGTTTTGCGGGATTTAGCGGGATTTGCGGGATTTAGCGGGATTTGCGGGAATTAGCGGGTTTTGCGGGATTTAGCGGGATTTGCGGGATTTAGCGGGATTTAGCGGGTTTTGCGGGATTTGCGGGATTTAGCGGGATTTGCGGGATTTAGCGGGATTTGCGGGAATTAGCGGGATTTGCGGGATTTAGCGGGATTTGCGGGATTTAGCGGGTTTTGCGGGATTTAGCGGGTTTTGCGGGATTTAGCGGGATTTAGCGGGATTTAGCGGGATTTAGCGGGATTTAGCGGGTTTTGCGGGATTTAGCGGGATTTGCGGGATTTAGCGGGTTTTGCGGGATTTAGCGGGATTTGCGGGAATTAGCGGGTTTTGCGGGATTTAGCGGGATTTGCGGGATTTGCGGGATTTAGCGGGATTTGCGGGATTTAGCGGGATTTGCGGGATTTAGCGGGTTTTGCGGGATTTAGCGGGATTTGCGGGATTTGCGGGATTTAGCGGGATTTGCGGGATTTAGCGGGATTTAGCGGGATTTGCGGGATTTAGCGGGTTTTGCGGGATTTAGCGGAATTTGCGGGATTTAGCGGGATTTGCGGGAAGTTGGCCCCATTCCAGGCACCAATTTATACCTTTTAAATATATCTCAGCAAACATCTGTGGAGGAATGAATTGATTTCATTTAAAAAAAAAGTACATTTATAAATTAGTCTGTTAAGGAGATTATAATTATAATATATAGTAAATATATATTATATTATATTATATTATATTATATTATATTATATTATATTATATTATATTATATTATATTATATTATATTATATTATATTATATTATATTATATTATATTATATTATATTATATATAAATAATACGTATATAATATATTATAATTATATATAAAATCATTAATATTATATATTATATCTAATATATTATATATACTATATATAAAATAATATAATATAGAATATGTAATAAATAATATATTAAAATATATTTTATATTATATGTTATAATATTTATAATATATATAATATATATATTATATATATCTATATATATTTATATATATTTTATATATTTTATGAATATTTTATATATAATATATTTTATATTATAGAAATATTTCATATGTTTTATAAATATTTTATATTTATATATTTATATATATCTATATCTATGTATAGATATACATAAATATATAAATATAAAATATTTATAAAACATATAAAATATTTCTATAATATATAATATATATTAAATATTTATAAAATATATAATTTATATATAAATATATATGTGTATATAAATTATATATATTATAATATATATATTATGTATAATATATTTTATATATTATTATTATATAATATTAAAATATAATTTATTTAATATTATATAATATAAAATTTGATATTATATGTGATATAATACGTAATATTTTTATATATGTTTTATTTTATAATATATAAATATATATAAATATATTTGTATAATTTTATAATATATATATTGTAAATATATAATATATAATACATTTTTTATAATCTATAACGCCTAATTTTATATTATATATGTAATGTATTATACATAACATATATTAAGTACATTATATAATATATAAATAATTATTTAAATTAATATATAGTTTGTATATTCATATTTATATTGTATATTATATATTAATGTATTTATTATATATTAATTATGTGTATTATATATACAATTTATATAATATAATATTTTACATTTTAATAATAACTATATTGTAATATATAAATAACAGCATTTTGTTATAACATACAGTTTTCTAAATTTGCTTGTTAGGACTTAAAATTCACGTGCGTGTAAGTATGAATGAAACAAAACCGATAACAGATATTCAAAAGTTATTATTAATAAAAACTCACCAATATGGATACCTTTGCTTGGAAGTGCTCAGGCAATTGCCACCAGGGAGCAATCACCACGAGAGATGCTGCCTTGGTGGAGGTCAGTCCTTAAATGAGGTTTAGAGGAGGTGGAATCAAGCTCCACCCCTTCCTGTAATAAAGCTCAATTACTCTCACCTGTGCTCCCACAGCTAACAAGATTTTCCTCTCCTCCACAAGTGTAGGCTGAAATCTTAATTAGCAGCAGTGTCATATAGAAAAAAATAAATGCATTTTCTGCCAATGAAATGTAGCTTATTATGGGTCTTAGTCTGCCAAAAGGATGAGATAGGCATGTGAAATAATTCTAGAGCACAACAACGCTAGCCCTAACTTAGTGACTTGTCAAAGAGAACAGCACCTTACTTGAGGAGCGTCATGCTGGCCCGTGTCACAGAGCTGCCAGTTGCAGCCCACGAGCAGGGCAAAGTGCCTGATCTGGATGTGCCAAAGGGCACCAGAGCAGGACCAGTGCCCCAGGATCCTGCACCAGCCTCCACGGCTCTGGGGCACAGCTCTAGGTGCACTAGTGCTGGATGAGGTGACAGCGCAAAACACACCAGAGCAAGGAAGCTCCCATTGGGATTTCTGTTACCCTTCAGTTGTGCCCCACTGCTGAGACATGGATTAATTTAGACACGCTTACAGTAAGTACAGGCACTGGAAAACTACTGGCAGGTTGAGTAGAATGTCCTGATTTAATCAGCTGATGAATTATTCACTCCAAATAAGAGTCCTAAATACTATTTGAGCCTAGTTATGGATGTGTGATTTGTGCGAGAGAATTTCCATCGCTTTATTATGTTTGCTAATACATTATGAGCAGAGATCACCCAGAGAGACCCGCGGGACAGGGCGGGACCCGCGGGACAGGGCGGGACCCGCGGGACAGGGCGGGGACCCGCGGGACAGGGCGGGACCCGCGGGACAGGGCGGGACCCGCGGGACAGGGCGGGACCCGCGGGACAGGGCGGGACCCGCGGGACAGGGCGGGACCCGCGGGACAGGGCGGGACCCGCGGGACAGGGCGGGACCCGCGGGACAGGGCGGGACCCGCGGGACAGGGCGGGACCCGCGGGACAGGGCGGGACCCGCGGGACAGGGCGGGACCCGCGGGACAGGGCGGGACCCGCGGGACAGGGCGGGACCCGCGGGACAGGGCGGGACCCGCGGGACAGGGCGGGACCCGCGGGACAGGGCGGGACCCGCGGGACAGGGCGGGACCCGCGGGACAGGGCGGGACCCGCGGGACAGGGCGGGACCCGCGGGACAGGGCGGGACCCGCGGGACAGGGCGGGACCCGCGGGACAGGGCGGGACCCGCGGGACAGGGCGGGACCCGCGGGACAGGGCGGGACCCGCGGGACAGGGCGGGACCCGCGGGACAGGGCGGGACCCGCGGGACAGGGCGGGACCCGCGGGACAGGGCGGGACCCGCGGGACAGGGCGGGACCCGCGGGACAGGGCGGGACCCGCGGGACAGGGCGGGACCCGCGGGACAGGGCGGGACCCGCGGGACAGGGCGGGACCCGCGGGACAGGGCGGGACCCGCGGGACAGGGCGGGACCCGCGGGACAGGGCGGGACCCGCGGGACAGGGCGGGACCCGCGGGACAGGGCGGGACCCGCGGGACAGGGCGGGACCCGCGGGACAGGGCGGGACCCGCGGGACAGGGCGGGACCCGCGGGACAGGGCGGGACCCGCGGGACAGGGCGGGACCCGCGGGACAGGGCGGGACCCGCGGGACAGGGCGGGACCCGCGGGACAGGGCGGGACCCGCGGGACAGGGCGGGACCCGCGGGACAGGGCGGGACCCGCGGGACAGGGCGGGACCCGCGGGACAGGGCGGGACCCGCGGGACAGGGCGGGACCCGCGGGACAGGGCGGGACCCGCGGGACAGGGCGGGACCCGCGGGACAGGGCGGGACCCGCGGGACAGGGCGGGACCCGCGGGACAGGGCGGGACCCGCGGGACAGGGCGGGACCCGCGGGACAGGGCGGGACCCGCGGGACAGGGCGGGACCCGCGGGACAGGGCGGGACCCGCGGGACAGGGCGGGACCCGCGGGACAGGGCGGGACCCGCGGGACAGGGCGGGACCCGCGGGACAGGGCGGGACCCGCGGGACAGGGCGGGACCCGCGGGACAGGGCGGGACCCGCGGGACAGGGCGGGACCCGCGGGACAGGGCGGGACCCGCGGGACAGGGCGGGACCCGCGGGACAGGGCGGGACCCGCGGGACAGGGCGGGACCCGCGGGACAGGGCGGGACCCGCGGGACAGGGCGGGACCCGCGGGACAGGGCGGGACCCGCGGGACAGGGCGGGACCCGCGGGACAGGGCGGGACCCGCGGGACAGGGCGGGACCCGCGGGACAGGGCGGGACCCGCGGGACAGGGCGGGACCCGCGGGACAGGGCGGGACCCGCGGGACAGGGCGGGACCCGCGGGACAGGGCGGGACCCGCGGGACAGGGCGGGACCCGCGGGACAGGGCGGGACCCGCGGGACAGGGCGGGACCCGCGGGACAGGGCGGGACCCGCGGGACAGGGCGGGACCCGCGGGACAGGGCGGGACCCGCGGGACAGGGCGGGACCCGCGGGACAGGGCGGGACCCGCGGGACAGGGCGGGACCCGCGGGACAGGGCGGGACCCGCGGGACAGGGCGGGACCCGCGGGACAGGGCGGGACCCGCGGGACAGGGCGGGACCCGCGGGACAGGGCGGGACCCGCGGGACAGGGCGGGACCCGCGGGACAGGGCGGGACCCGCGGGACAGGGCGGGACCCGCGGGACAGGGCGGGACCCGCGGGACAGGGCGGGACCCGCGGGACAGGGCGGGACCCGCGGGACAGGGCGGGACCCGCGGGACAGGGCGGGACCCGCGGGACAGGGCGGGACCCGCGGGACAGGGCGGGACCCGCGGGACAGGGCGGGACCCGCGGGACAGGGCGGGACCCGCGGGACAGGGCGGGTGTGACCCCTTCCAGATACCTAATTCCTACCTTTTCAGTACGTCTCAACATATATCTGAGGAAGAATTAAATCGTTACAAATAATAAATATCTCTGTAACAATGAACTTCACATCCATAACATCTCATAATTAGTAACATCTGATAATTAGTCGCATCTCCTAATTAATGACATCTCTGGTTATACTTCACATAACTGTTATCCAAAAAAAACAGTGTGACATATGTAGGAATAGGGCCCTAGAATACCGGGAAACGGTGATAAAGACTGATCAGCAATGAGAAAGATGGTATCATCTATTAGAACCCTCACAGTAGAAGTCCAGCTCACTGCCAAAATCTCTTGTACCTGCTTACCTGGACCGAAATATTTTATATTTATATATTTATATATATCTATACATATTATATATATTTATATATAATTATAATATATTATATATAATATATTATATATATCGTTACATATTATATATATTTATATATATATACAGGGATTGCTTTTACCCTGTGACATTTGCCAAATTATTAAGGTGAAGAGCAACACACCACACCATAATCGCTTTTATTATTAAGTACACATTGTAAAAATAAATGTTTAAAAGGCATCGGTTTTTTTTTGTTTGTTTGTTTTTTTACACGCACAGCATGTACTTTTTGGCACCTTAGTGTCAGAAGCCCCACAGCTAGGATTGTAAGAAGCAGTTTTAATCGTGTAATGATCGCCACGGTCTTGCTTCTCCTATTAGGCATTAAGCGCACCTAAGAGCTCCAGACACCAAGGCCTGTGAGCTTTCCCAATCTAATGGTTGCACATGTTACCAACAAGGCTTGTGTTTCTTCTCACCGCAAATTAATATTCATGTATTTGCCCACTGCCAGCCTTGGGAGCAAGCAATGTCCTCTAACTGCAATTTCAGCCTGGTCAAGGTAACTGACCTCTTTCATTAAGTGCTCTCCAAATTTCCAATCTGTCCACAAATGTAAAAAATCTGTGCTAATTACAGACGTGTCAGGAGGCGTGAAGTGCAGAAGGGAGACAAGGGGGCTTCTGGGCATTATTTAAAGGCACAGCACCAACACCAGCAAGGTTTTCAGCTTGCGCTTCACACACAGCCCTGCTCTCTGCTATCCAGGCAGGGTCATTTAAATACTGAGCCTTAAATCTGACTGTGGCTGCAGTACGGGGCACTGCCTCTGCCTCCCATGGGCACACAGAAGCCCCACTGTGTACAATGCAGTAACACGCCAAATACCGTGTATGTATCACAAACAATGTTTAAAACATAATGGCTTATTAATACAACACAGCATTTGAGAAGCAATATGAGTTCTTTCCCTTTTATATCCATTTTAATATTCACTGACTTCTTCTCCTTTTTCTTTTCTCTTCCTGAAGTTCCCTGGCTTTATGTAGAAAGACCCCGTCACTGACAAGTGGGATGTAATGTAGTATATTAACACTAACAAGAGAAAAGCGCTTTACTGTAAAGAGACAAAGCTTCAAGTGAGCTATGAAGTTCATTTTCTAGCATCCAGAAAAGAAATGAACTACCGCCAGTGCCACGCTTCCCATTTTGGAGACAATGTGGGCTGCTTTTAGCTCTCCTGTAATATAGAGTAAAAATGAAAATTTTTCTTCATTCAGATCAAATTTCAGACAGTCAGTCCTCCATGCCACAGAGGAAATGAAGATGGGTATCAATCTGCATTTCCCTGCATTACTTACAGCCCTCCAAATGTTCTGGTTGGCATGTTCACATCTTTGGGAGACATGAAGCTACATATTCACAGCTGAATAACTCTTCCAGGCTCTCATGTCGCTGCTAACAAACCAAAAAACGCGCATCCTTCTGAAGCACAAAGCTGATAGCGTGGCAGCCTTAACCCCACTTAAGTCAACACATGGACTCATGCAGATGGGTAAAGGATGCAACTGCACCTGTTTCCTTGGGATAACACCTGAAGGGCTGGACACCCATCGCTTATTTCGTCACTGACCAGCAAATGAGCAGCAGCTTTGTCACCGACAGCAATTTGTCTTCCCTCCTCAAGATGCCAAATGTCATCATAGCGATGCGTGAGCAACAAACTCAGGCACAGCCTGGAGATTGAAACTTAACTACACACAGAAAGTGGCACCGTTTGTGAACCCTGGCCGATACCTTCTTTCAATACGAGCTCGACACATACTCCTCGGCACTGTTCCAACCCACTAATTATCAAAAATCATTTCTTTTTTTTATCCCCGTGGCAGGGAAAGAGATGATCACACCACTCAGTTTTTCAGCTGAGTCATCTGGGAAGAGCCAGTCCTTGCATCACATGGTTAGAACAAGACACATACACACGTGCACTAGTACTAATGTCATCAGAAGCCTGAGCAAGGCAAACAAACCCTAAAAGGGCAGACCAGAACTTCCCTGCATCAGCATTTTGACCTTTTCCCTTAAGACCTGACCCACTGAATCTCAGTTCTAAGCTTCATGTCCTGGCAAGACACAGCTGCAGCCTCCAAATAACAATTCACATGCATGTAAGGTGGAATGACACAAAGATGATAACAGATATTCAAAAGGTTACTTAAAAGGAAAAACTCACCAATATGGACGCCTTCACTGGGAAATGCTCAGGCAATCTTCACCGGGGAGCAATCACCAAGAGAGATGCTGCCTTAGTGATGGTCAGCCCTTAAATGAGGTTTAGAGGAGGTGGAGTCAAGCTCCACCCCTTCCTGGAGCACAGCTAAATTACTCTCACCTGTGCTCCCACAGATGACCAGACACTTGCTTCAGCTGAAATCTAATTTAGCAGCAGTATAATATAGAAAAAAATAAATGCATTTTCTGCCAATGAAATGTAGCTTATTATGGGTCCTAGTCCGCCAAAAGGATGAGACAGGCATGGGAAATATTTCTAGTACACAATAACAATGCTAGTACTTAGTGACTTGGCAAAGCTGTGCGTGTTGTACACTTGTTGACACACGGTGATTTTCATACTTAGTTTATACTTGCACTTCTGTCTGCCCACAAAAAAGTTCCTACAGGTATGGACCCAGTACCGCAAACCTGTAAGAACTAGAAACTACCTTGCAAAGCACTAGAACTGACACCACATTCCTCTCTTCATGACAGCTTTTTGGCAGGTTCCCTTAGTGCAGAACGAGCCAAAAAGATCCAGAGAGCATTTCTATTTGCATTTCTGTATACTTATACAATTTGCAAAGTAAAGCAATTAAGCACCAGCATTGCCCTTTTCCAGTGACCACGCTCTGATGGCACCAATGAAACAGAACAGCACCTTACTTGAGGAGCGGCTCGCTGGCCCATGTCACAGAGCTGCCAGCTGCAGCCCACGAGCAGGGCACAGTGCCAGATCTGGATGTGCCAAAGGGCACTGGAGCAGGACCAGTGCTCCAGGATCCTGCACCAGCCTCCAAGGCTCTGGGACACACAGCTCCAGGCGCACTGGTGCTGGATGAGATGCACAGAACACACCAGAGCACAGATGCTCCCATTGAGACTGCTGTTACCCTACAGTTGTGCCCCACTGCTGTAACGTGGCTTTATTTACTTCAGCGTGTCACTTCCCGATTATCACCATTCCGAACCGCCCAGATTGTCAACCTAATGGAGATACATGGAGAGTAAGAACATGCACTGGAAAACTACTGGCAGGTTGTGCAAAATGACCAGATTTAATCAGCTGATAAATTATTCACTCCAACTGAGATTCAAACATACTATTTGAGCCTATTTATGGATGTGTGATTTGTGCTAGTGATTTTCCATCACTTTATTATGTTTGCTAATACATTATGAAAACCACGTTGTGATAACAGCCTTGCTTATGTCATTTTGCTCTATAAGCATATACCAAAAAGCTTGTTCCATTCAAGGCCAGGGACATGTTCCCATGGGCAACAGGTAGTTACGCTCTGCCGTGCACTTTCCAAGAGTTTCTGCAAAGAGCTAAGCTGCCAGCAAAACAGGAATTTCATTCAAGAGGAGCCCTTGTGCTGCCAAAACCCTAAGGGTCCTGCACTGCATTCCTACCACTCATGACCGCAGCTGTGACAAAGCACAGTGTTGCAGCTGGCTGCAGCCAGCCCTTGGGAGTACTGCTGGTGGCTGGGCAGGGGACTCAGCAGTCACCGTATCATGCTGGTCAGCGTGACCAAAATGGCAGCGACCACAGGCAGCAACATGAAGAAAATCCCTGGCTCCATCAGCATAAGCAGTATGTAAGGCACTCTGCTTGTCTTGAAGAATGGCTTGCACTCCAGCATGCCCTAGATCATTATTTGGGGGGGGGGGTTGGCATTGCTTTAAGGGTATGCAGCAATACGCGTCCCATCTGCCGACCCACAGGTACTCTGCCCTGAGCAGTGATTCATTTCTGGAAACGACCAGGCAGGAAAGAATCCAGAACCTAAATGGAGCTGTAACAGTGCAATGCCAATGGAAAATCCCATGCAAGAATGGACTGAGAGCTGGGGAGGGAAGGCAGGGAAATCTCCAAGACTGAAGCCATTTGGAGGCACAGGTGCCCTTTTGGACCCTCAGAAAGACTTGCTCACACACACATTATATCTACCAGGAACAAACCTGCTGAAGGTGAGAGAGAGATCAGCTGCTGCAAGACAAAGAGACAAAAGTCCAAGTACATCCCCACAGCAACCTGCTGAGGAGCTGCGTCCCTGCACCACTTCCAGCCCCAGATGCCTCAGAGTGCCCAAAATGTCACCTCCTGTGCCCCCATCTCCACAGGTCCAAGCCCCTCTCCCAGTATCATGCTAATACCACAAAGAAGGCGGTGGGAGCGGGGAGGCAGGGAGAGCCTTTTGTTAAGACCGTGGAAATTTTCAGTAAAATGAAAACAAATTGCTCTAAGTAAACCATTTGTCACAGTCTGATTACTCTGCTGCCACTCTGGGAACACCAATTTGTCATGCTAGATCAGGATAACAGCAGGCTGACTGTACGGAATGGCACGCCGCCTCCTGCTCTTGTTGCTTGCAGTGAGCGAGGACGGTGGGGAGCTCCCACGGCTCCTTCCCAGCACCTCATCCCTCCCAGCAGCACACTCGACCCATGTTTCCCTCTCCTTGGCGATACCCAAGTCTCACCAGTTTGTACATGGAGTAATAAAAAACAAACACGCAGAAGAAAGAAAACAACTGCTGCACAATGCACTAATTAGAGGCAGCGCTACAGCAGGTACTTAAAGAAGGAAGGTTAACATGAGGGAACAGGAGGCAAAGATTAGCCAATATGCACAAAGCACAGGAAATTTGCAGAAAGAATTCCAGTCTGACAGCTATAATCCCTTCTGCTTCACCCACCCGATCTAAAAAACAGTTATCAGAGTTTCCCCTGCCAATGTCTCTCTGGAATTATGTGATGGTCTGTAATGCTGAAGCCAAACAATTAACTCCAGCCTGCATAAAAGTAATCTTCCTGTCAACAACAACAAACCTTCGAGACGTCATTTTGGTTAAAATGCTCCACAACGCAAAAATCTTTTATCTGTTTCAAATGATTGACCTCTTCTCCAAACCTTGGTCTGTCATTGTGCCTTCAGTATTAAGAACTTCTGGTTTAACTGAAGGTAAAGGCCTATAAAAATAACCTTCCATTGGAAAAAAAATGGAAGCTGTCACGGTGGCTAGCAGACTCTCTCACAAACAAAAGCACCCCGTGCCAAACGCGGTGCTGCTATAGATGCTTATATGGCTCTGCATACCACTTTCACATTCACAGTCTGTAGGGAAACAAGGTGATTAAAACTCAAAGAGTCACCCAAACCTAGTGCTAGGTCACAGCATTAGCATGTGGAGAGCTCTGCTTACCGAGACACGTTCTTGTGGTTATACTAAGAGACCTGACCGCCTCCAAGCCCAAAGTGCTCAAGCCAAAAACAACGGAAAACTGATTCTGCTGTTTCTTGGTCCAACTAACCACTTAACTCTAATTCCTTATTTCACTGTCCCAAGGCTGAGCAGAGATCACCCAGAGAGACCCAGCAATGCTCTGTTCCACACATTTTTACACACGTACCTATACCTATGAGACACAAAGCTAACTAGACACGCAACTTGCTGTAGCAAGACTACAGCTAATAGTCTTCTATGGGATGTGATTCCTGCTGTAACATTTTGGATTCAAGGCAGGAAACACAGACAGAGCGCATTTATCTAAGGGCTTCCGGGCACTGTCAACATCAGCATTATCTTTAAGAAGGATAACAGTGTGATTTACGTTTTGAACTTGTCCCGAATACCTGGCAGCAGCACTACACCCACATCCCTTTCTCTACCAAGTGTGTGTTTGGGGTGGGAAGGGGAACAGGTGAAAACCAGCACTTTTTTATTTATTTTTTTTCCTTCAGGAAGACATCAAGACATAATCCAGGATTTACCCATCCGACACCTCCTGTGTTCTAAAATCATGACCCAGTCTGCTGTCATCTACCCAGAGGCAAACAGAAGAGCATATGGAAAACTTCAGCTGCTCTTAAAAGCTGCTAGAGGCCATGTTCCCTTACTTTCCAGGACAGTCGCACAAATTAAATGCATAGCAGTCTAATGCACAGATCAATAACCTCTATGACCACGGCCTAAGAAACCCATGACAAGTAAGGAAGAAGACACGGCCGCCTCCATGGTAGGCTCCATCACCTCTATGTTAGGCTCCACCTTCACCATTTTCAGATGATTCCTCCCCGCACATCGGAAAGAATTTACAGGGCTCAACTGCAGTCCCTACCGATTGAAGCATTGGCATCACTGGCTGCAAGATAGCAACACCTAACAAGAGCATTACATTTCCTAAATCTTAATGGCTTTCTTAAGCCATTTTTGTCAAGTTGGCACTTCGCACTCATCATGGGGATGAGCATGAGTGCTTCACATAAGACTTTTGTCTTACAGGAAATGATGGCTAATTACCAGTAGTCCTTTAAATCCTAATAAAACAGCAAGGGCTGGTTTCCTAATCGCACCTCTAGGTCAATTCTAGAAGACTAAACATCCAAATCAATGCAAGAGAAGCACTGGCGATACCGAGGGAGTAGATCGCAGCCGCAGAAGATCAAGCTACAAAGGGGATTTCTTTTGCTCCGCAGAGACCATTAGCTATTTGATGTTAGTCACCAATGTAAGTCATCAATTCACCTTCATCATATTAGCAAAAAGCATCTGTCAACAGCTGAGCACAGACAGCTCTCACAGCGAACGCACTGCAATGTAATGGAAAGAGAAGTGCTTGTAATTCAAAAGGCAGGTTCAGAGCATGCTCCTCTATAGTTCAAAGAGTATAAAGTCTTTCCTCTTCACCGTGGCTCCGGAAACTCCAACTGATCTGAAACCAACTCACATTTTCTAAACGTTGCTGCTGCGTTTGAACTTCAGTGAAAAATCCATTTGCTAGAAATGAAAGTTGCCAATTAAAATTGGTCTGTTTATGTTGCTTAGGGGAGCAGAGGAGAGGGGGAAAGAGAGGAAAAGGCAAATAATTCATTAAGTGATCTATATGGTGCCACTATAGCTGGCAATTATAATTATCCTAATAAGACCTTCCTGCTTATATAAGCCCTTCCATTCAGGGATCTCAAAACACTTTGCAACCATTAATGATGTTCACTTCATCACATTCCTGACCTCGTTTTACAGCAGAGGGAATTGAGGAAAAGAGAGAAAACAGCACAATTTTCTGTAACAGATAGCTTTCATTTTGTAACTGCCTGTAAAGTTTATTCTTGAAACTAAATCATGTTTCAGAATCAGGGTCAGTTCCCAGCTCTTGAGCTGGCACGGTCCTTGACTCACAGAGAGTGCAGGAAAAAAAAAAAGAAAAGGAGAACACTGGTGAGAATTGCATGAGCAGGGCCGGCCTATCTGCAAACCTTCTGCTAAGAGCCTCGGGTCGCTTAAGTCTGTCACCTGGGCAGCGTGGCAGACTAGAGCAGAGAGCTTCTGCCTCAGGCCCTCACACAAAGAGAGAAGAATTGTATCATCGCAGATCACTCATCAACCCATTGCAGAGAAATCCAACCACACGAATTCTCCCCTGCGTGGCTTTTCTCCACCCAGCAGTATCCTTTCAAAAATGAAATTAACTTTCTTGCTCACGTATTGAAATTCCCTTCACAACTAGATAGTCAAATAACAGTAATACTAATTTTAATTCTGAAAAGCATAGAAAAAAAGCGAAATTTTCTCATTATTAATGGAAGAAAAAACCTACTTAGCATATCTAAATGAAAAGTGTAAGATCTGTAATCGGTACAATAGCAATCATGAAAAAGCTGCAAGATGGAATTATTCTCTCGGGGCCTTTATCGAGGTAGTTATCCTAAGTTAAATGTGAAATCCACCTCGAAATCACTCTGAGATTTCTGTACTCACTTCTCTACTGTAAATAATCCCCCATGCAATGCTAAACGCTCCCTGTTTATGACTCCATAATTCAGGCTGTGCCAGCAATTAGCGCTCACAGTGATAGCAGTGCTGCATTATTTAAGAGTTAGAAAAAGGTGCTGCCTGGCTTGCTGGTGGGGCTGGGTTAGCAGTGCCTGCTCACGCTCCTGCTTATCGCTTCCTCAGTGCCCACAGATCGCCGTTGACCCCAAACGAGGTAAGGATGGAACACTTCTTCATAGCAATTTTTCTGTTTTTCTGATTTGAATTGGTTACGACCTAAAGACCACCTGTTCCCTCGGTGTCCTGTGCTAAGCTGCATTTCCTAAGAAATGTATTTTGCAGATGACCTACAACTTGTGCCCAAATTTTAATCTGTCTCTGCCGTTCCTGGATCACAGAAGTAGAGAAAAAGCACTTTTAAAATGATATTTATGATGTCACATGAAAGGCAAGCATCTCTAAATATGAGACCGAGTCTTGTCTCAGTGGAGCCAAAGGTAAAACTTCATAAGCAGGAGCATCAGGGTAGCAACAGGGATGAGCACTAATTCTAAAAGCAGGGACCATCATTTGACACTTGTTAATTACAGTGGTAGACAATGCAATGTGAGTGCAGTAGGAGACGGACACCAAAACCCTCAGATGCGTTTGCAAGGCACAGAATGGCTGTAAGACTCGACTCAGCTTTGCCGAGGCTGAATGCGTTCTGATCATTTAATGCCATACATTTACCAAAGAAACCGCAAGTGTAAAAAAGCAGAACAGAGAGTATGCTGGGCAGTTATCACGTCCATTATTTACTTCCTATAAGCATAGATGCCTGACGCCAGAAGTCTGCATTAAATAAACACGCTTCTTTCCATATTCATTAACACAACTGCTATTTTCATTGCACTAACAACATGAATTCATTACTACTGCACAGCGTCTGGGTACGTTATCGTGGCCTGATTTTATGCACTGTTATTTGTAATCAAATTAGAGATTACAGGGAAACAAAATCCTAGAACTTGGTACAATAAGCCTGTCTGGAGAAGACCCTGACACCCTCGTTTATGGATATTTGGGGACATGGCAAGTCTAAATTCTACCTCGAGCCTTCTTTGCAGCTGTCATTAATTTGACACTTCTGCAGGACCAGAGGTGGCTGAAGCCAACAGGAAGAGGGGTTCAGGTGGCAGCTAGCCAGGTAAACATGTCTGCATAGACTACTTGAAAGCTGCTCAGCATCTTCTCCTGGGAGACATAGACTTTGGTAAGAAAACAACTGAAACCTATAAGCTTAACCAAATCTTGCTGGTCACTAACCAAACAGCTGGGGAAACATTTTGGACACCAGCAATTCCAGGCATGCGAACACAAAAAAACAAAACAAAAAACCAAAAACAACAACAACAAAAAACAACAACAAAAAAAAAACCTCAATGGCCAAGAGATGATGCTACATAAATTCAGGCCACATTAAGCCATTAAGTGTTATTTCCTTTTAATAACAAGGAGCATTAAACCACCAGAATAATTGGACTAGGGACTTGATACAATCAGCTAGACAGGTCAACCACATTTTAAAAACTCCACACTGACTCTAAACAGGTTCTCCGATGAGCACAGGACACAATACTACGGGGTGTTTTACTCAGCAGGTCACTCTAAGACCACAGGATGCCATCGCTACCAGCTGTAATTTATGACACCATATGAAGACCTTTGATTCTCCTGCAACTGGTCCTTCTCCAGCAATGTATTATCTGCTCAATGTTTACATTAAAGGTCTCAGATTTTGTGAAAAGACCCAAGCCATCCCCATTATACGTTTGCAGCTGATTTCACAAGCCATAAAAGCAGACCCCTAGCTAGAACAGTACCACTGAAGTAAGCAGAATTGGACCTGCTATTGCGAGATGAAAAAAACAGCCGCACAACACAGGCCCCTATACGTAGCCATTTTCCCACGTTATTCACCTAAATCTCCCCTTTATTTCCACTAACGGCTGTGAACAGACATCTCTGCCTCAGCATCTTCAGTGCCGTGTCCTGGGTTTTCTCAGGCACATTCTCAATAAGTCTGCTTATCCAAATTTTACCATGCCTACGTCATGCTCTCAGCATGTTTTGCCAGTGCTTAAAGGGAATAATCAAGCCTAGCAGTAATAGGCAAATAAAAAGAAATAGCAAGCCTATGGCAAGAGGATAAACAGGATTAGCACTTCAGGAGAACATGACTAATACAGATAGGCACTCGATGGGCAGGTTTTGCTATTGAGCCAAGTGCGCCTCGGTAACTAGGGTCAAGGGAGCTCTTAAAGCTTTTGTTTCTAGACAGAAAATGCAACGCGACATTGTGGAAGCCGCATAAACTTAAGTATTTATACAGAATGTGAATTCATTACTAACTGTGATAACACTGCTCTAAGATTTTACTAACCTTAGTTAAGTGACTAAAACACGTCTAATTTCAACACACATGATGTGCAACTCGCACATTGCATACAATCCTTTAGTCCCAAAATAATTCACACTGGAAAGGACCTCTGGAGGTCTTGGTCTAACTTCAGACCCGGCCCTGTACACCAGCACCTTTTCCAGTAGAGTTCTCAAAATCTGCCATAATGGAAGTTGCACCCAGATAGGACAACCGGGACCGACAAGAGGGACAACTTCCTCCCTTGCTTCCTCCTCCAGAAGTGAGGAAGAAGTGGGGATAGGTTAGGGCTATTGGGGATAGCCCAAACATTCTTTTCTCCAGACCGTACAGGATCACGCAACAACCAGCCTGCATCATGTGCTCCAGACTCTGAACACCTGCATGGTTCTCCAAACCTCATGAACCAATTCCTGATAGCATTTCCAAAGGATGACTGAAAAGCACTGAACACCCAACCACTGTCAGAGAGACACCTCTCCATCTTTAATTGCCAGTAATCAAACCCCGAACTCACCAGCTCGTCCTGACAAAATGTGGGAAATCCACATAATTCTCTGCCAGTCCTAATTAACTGTCATGTCAAAAAATATGGCCCATCTTTCCATATGCCTAGGAGAGGAAGGTTTCTACATGCTAAAGATTTAAGGCACAGAATTTATGGTCTCCATTCAGATGGACAATAATGAAAACATTTCCAAGAGTGTTTTTAAGCATCAATCCTATTCTGAACCCAGCGAGTTTTCCACCTAACAGTACCCAAGCTACTACAGAAAGACTTGGCCATGCACTTTGAGAAGCATGTCCCAAAGCCACACGTTGCCTTCTGCAGTTACCGCTGACCAAATCAATACAGAGTATGACACTCCTGGAACATGTAGGTTGGGATAGGCAGAGTAATAGAAAACAGTAAATCTCACCTTGTGCTGGAAAAGGACTTGAGCAAAAGTGAATTAGTTTCATAGAAGTGACTGGTTAACCCTCCTGCTGAAAATACCATAAACATGATTCTTGTTATCACAAAGAAGAGGTAGGGCTATCCACTCAGTTGATCCTTCAGTTATACACCAGACACCTGTACCACGTCTCGCAAATCTATGCTTATCTCACAGCATCAGCACAGTCAAGTGGGATTCCAGTGCCACATTTCAGTCAACACCAGAGAAGGATCCCATGCAAATGCACTTGGACTTCCCAACTGCTCTAAGGACACGAAACAGCACTTCACGGACAGAAAATCCAAGGCACTAAAGGGCTCTTTCAACTACTGGAAAAGGTCAGAATAACAATTCAGATTTTGAAACAGGCATTTCTAACCACAAAAAAAGAGACACATCCTTAGAAGTATTTACCCTAAGAAACAACTGAAGAAAGCACTGGTCTTTCTGCTTTCTGATGTTTTCCTATTAACAACCAGCATCTTCTTGTAAACGCATGTCAGCACAACACGGAGCATGATCCAAAGCTGCAGCCTTAATGTGGCCTGCCCAGTCTTTTATTACAGAGAAAGGATTCGCTCCCTTTTCTATCTCAATGTAGATTTCCACGTTGAAACCAAAACCAGTAGAAGAGTTAAAAAATGAGTTCATTTCCTCAGTTTTCATGGGAAAGAGAGGGAAAGAGAAAGAGAAAATAAGCACTTCTGGTGCACTAAGTGATCATTTATCTTTGTTTCCTAGTAGCCCTCATGAATGCAATTGCTGTACTGAACTTGGCACACTGCCTATAACATGAGGACTTTGCTGCCTTAGCAAAGTGTCTCTCCTGCATTCATTCCATTCACAGGTTGGTCCCGAACAAAAGAGTCTGTCCTCTTGTACCGTCATCTAAGGAAGCTCACAGCATAATAGGTACACAGCCCCCAGCCTTTGAAAGAACTTCTGTTCCCCTCTTGGGATATACTGTAGCTGTAACACATTTGGATACCACCATAAAGACATTTAGAAAATTCTTTCAGTTCTTGTCTGTGCCTCATGTCCTAACAAAACCTTGTCCAAATAAAGGCACAGTAACCACAGGGTTTAGTTGCCAGCTCCTCCATAAGCAACACTACCTGCCCTAATATGTCCAGTGAGCTGCACCTTGCCCATCCTTCAGCTGCTCTGTTCAACCCACAGTTAAGATCCTTCAGGTGCTGGACACATCTGGAGGAGGAAATATACTACTGGATGTCTCTTATACAGGCAAAGAGAAAAAGAAGAGTGATCTGCGTTTATCTCAAAGCATTCAAGCTTATTTCTCAATAGCAAAGAGAAGTACTTCCTTTGGGTTTAAACTAATGAGAGGAGACGGTACTAGCTGAAGTAAGGTCAAGAAACAGGAAATCCTTTGATGTTGCAAAAGTAGGCAAACTGCTGCTGTTTATCTAAATATTTGGTAAATTACACTGCCAAAGGATGTGCTTGAGTCAATGGTATTTTGTATAGGCAGATGGGTTTTGTTGCCTTTTGCTTCGCCTCTGTGTTTCAAGACTTGCCGGTTTTCTTTTTATTTTAATTGTTTGTAGGGGGAAGCTGTTGTGAGCTGTTTGGAAATAGGCACCTTAAAGGAATCTCAGGAAAGGAATGAAAAGGATTATTGCTTCTAACTTGTACTTGGGCAGAGGAATGTATGGCTCTCATGGTGCTGTTTCACGGTCAGGAATATGAAGGTAAAACAGCACTCTGCACACCACCAGGAAGTTGCATACCCAATTTAGCTGCAACGGTGTTTACAAAGGCTTGTGATGGTGAGAACATGCTGTGATTGAAATAGGTTTTACTAGCTTTATCTGGCACAAGGCGCAAGAAAGATTCATACAGCCTTAGTAACCCCAAACCTTCCAGTACCACATCTCACAGTAACAAATACTCCAGATACAGTTGTGCAAAAAGCTCTGCATTAGTTCCTTAACTTAAGCACAAGTGCTTGTGAGCTGTGAGCCTCTCTCATCTTTAGGCCTAAAATAATACCCTCGCCTTTTGTCAAGCCCTTACAGAAAACCCAAACACATCTACAGCCCACTCACACTGCTCTACAAACAGTCTAAAGTCTCACAGGAAATATTTGTTTCCTGACTTTTCCCCTCGAAATGAGAAGACCTGCAAGAAAACCAGAAGAACAAAATCGTACCAGCCTGCCAAGACCCTCCTTCCTTTTTCCAAAATGCCACTGGATCTATTCCAAAACTAATGCTGATAACAAACAGATAGAATTAAAAGAATGAAGAAGTGAAGGGACTGGACTTTTTCAGATCATCCCAAACAGACGTTCACCAGGAATTAAATGTGCTTCCTATCCAGCCCCGTAGGCAGGCTGCTCACTCTAGCAAGGAGATCATCTGAACTACCTCATGGGCTCAGGTGTTATTTGGCTTCATTTCCATTAGCACATATTACAAAAAGTTATATCTTACAGTGCTTCAGCACAGGGTCGTTTCCAGCAGACAGTGAGGGAGGTACGTGTGGGAAGAATTGGTCACAACTGAAGACCTTACACTGGTCATATAGAAAAGAAACTCATACTGAAAAAATGTAAAGGAAAAAAGCATACCTCGACGCAGAGAATAAAATGAAATACACACTCTAGAGATAGCTCCTTATGGCTACTATCTCACTGTGGGCCAAAACTGAATGGATCCAAGAATGCTAATTTCTATGTGGGAGATGAGGTTGCCCGCTAAAGTGCCAGTCGCTAAGGAGCCTCCTGGCTTAGCGAAGAGCTACTTCAACATCCACTAATTTCAGTCCCACTTTACACGAAACCTATGTGCTCCTTCAGACAGGCTTGGTTTAGAGGTCACCTTAATATAAGACACAGAACACTGCATTAGTACCCACTGCTGTTGCGGCATTTTTAACGCAATCACCTGGTGTGTGGTTAGCCCTTGTTTCAGCTCTCAGTTAACCCAACATGATAGATAGAACAACTCCAGAATACAAGCGGTATGACAGGTTCTCAAAATTGTCTAAATATATAGCTAGCCCACTGGCTGTTTATTGCAGCATGTCAAGTTTCATCTCTCCACAAGACAGAATTCTCCCCCTCAAAAAAGGACAAACAAAACAAACACTAATACTCAAAAAAGAAGAAAAAATGGCACGCAATTTAAGACAAAAATACTTTTCCAGCACTTTCTATGATAGTAAAGGCACCTTTGTAGCTTGGGTGCAGGGTCTAGGGAAACGAGGGAGCTCGTTCCATCAGCAGCTCAGGAGAATTACCTGATGGAACATCACACTCTCCCCCTGCACCAGGCTGTTTGTAAGGAGGATCCATCTCTCTCCACAGGCTGGCACAGCACTGTGCCAGTGTACTCCAAGACCTGGTTATTGCCTTTAAGCTGAGTGAACCGCAGGATCTGACACTCAGCTGTCTAAAGGAAGAGGATTTTTCATGGCATCACAACCCCTTTCTCATGATCTCCACCACCTTTTCCTTTTCTTCCTGCCAAACTCCTTCAGTGGAAGCTATGCACATCTTCAAAGCAGGCTAGTAATATTGACTCAAGTGCCAATCCCAGCTAGGCTGACAAAACAAGGAGGAACTGTGCTGAAGCTTGCTTTACTAGAACTGCAATTACATAGATTCATTTAGCCAGGTGGAGATGAGCTCTGTAGGTGCCGCACGTTTACAAGGCCCTATGGTTCAAGTGCTGGTGTACACCACCATTTTGGCTACTGTGTGAGCCCCTAGTTGGATACTGAATTGAGAATAAACATATGAACTAAATATGTATATACTAGAATACATATTCTATGATGAAGATGAAGGTGATCAGAGAGCTGGAAGCAGCTCTCTTACTAAGAAAGATTGAGAGAGTTGTGCTTGTTCAACTTGGAGAAAAAAAGACTCCAGTAAGACCTCACTGTGTCCTGCTGGTACTCAAGAGCTTACAAGCCATAGGGGGACTGACTTTTTATTCCATTTAATACTAATAGGATAAATGGGAATGGCTTTATATTTAGAGAGGGGATATGCAAGTTAGATCTTAGGAAGAAACTCTTATTGAGAGAGCAGTGAGGCACTAGAACAGGTTGCCTGAAGAGGTTGTGGATGCCCCACAAGGGAGTTCGAGGTCAGGTTGGATGGGGCCTGACAACAGCATAGCAGTTAGAACTAAATGACCTTTCAGGTCCCTTCCAACCTAGGCTGTTCTATGATTCAATCCATCTCACACTGGCAACAACAAGCTTTCAGCTCTCGTTTCTGGCTTTTACCTGCAGGGCCACAGCATCACTTCAGTCACAGGAATGGTCTGAAGCCCGAGAGGAGGTACAGGGGAGGAGGCTGCCTTTTCACCAAAGAAGCTTCAGCGGTCTGGTTCACAGCAAAGCCTCACAACTCACTGTATCAACACAGCAGACAAGGGACAAACAACTACTCACAAGGGATAAAACAGACCTGTGAGGCCCTGAAGAGGAGCATACAGAAAAAGAATTTAGCATATTCTAAGTGCTACAGCCATTTCCACCCTGAGAAGGTGAATACAAACTCCAAGCCACTCCAGCTCAGCAGCAATTCCCATTCACTCTCCATCACGCAGCAGACAGGAGGCAGGCAACTCCCATGCCCAGCATCCCCCTGCCTGCATCATTTCCACCCCAAACCACTAGAAGGCACAAAACCCCAAGGAATAGCAACCTCAGACCCACTACCTCAACCCGCAGGATGCAGGATCACACGAGGGCTTGGGTGGCCACACTGTATGGAACAGCTCACCTCTTGCCCTGGAACAGTGAGTAACTCTAATTCCTTTAACCTCAATGTAATCAGCTACGCAAAGAATGATTTATATTACATATGCATTACCCCAATATTCCTGCTCTCTATCCTTCCCTTGTGGGTGATATTTTTTCCCTCATGCATTAACTGGCTTACACCATAAGAATTTGTATGAGTCTACAAGAGGAAAAAGGAAAGATCCCAACAAAGTCAATTTGCGGGGAAAATACTGGGTGACGATCACAGCCAAATAAGATACCTCTGAAACAGAACTGGCTGTACGTACAACTGATGCATTCTGTTACATATATGTACTACCTTCCAGTAATTCAAAAAACATCTAGAAGAGCTCTCCACCCAGAAGAAAAATAGATTTAGCCCTCCACAATGACATACTCAGATGGTATGAGACAGAACAGGATGTAGCACTGCGCACAAAACTAAACCTTAACTGTGCATGCCACGAAGAAGGTACAGGTCAAAAGGATTGAGAAAATGAACTGCAGGAAGGAGGGCAAGGTGAAGTGCCCTACACTGGGGAGCTAATAGCCTTGCTATAAGAAAGCTGCCCTTGGAGCTCACCCGCCCACAGGATCCTACAGCCCCCAGAGCAGCAAGCAGGGCAGCTGGGTCCTTGCCCCCAGAGCCTCTTCTGGGAAGAGCTTTCCACTCAGAAAAGCCCAGGGTACCCTTCAGATCTGCAGAGAAGATGACAGTGTAAAGGCCTTTTCTCACATTATTGTTCCAGCCCTCTCCAGCTTTCAAAGAGGGACGTCATTTTGTATAGCTGTATTTGTACAAAACTGACCGGATTCTGAAGAAAAATAACACCAACCGATATCACCCCAAATAACCTGCAACTGGAAACCTCTGTAGGAAACAATTGCATAGGCTGCACTAAACCACAGGCAGATTTATCTGCCTTGCTTATACATTTTTTGAAGCAGTTCTTACAAATTCCCAGATGAAGAAACAAAAACAAAAAACAAACAAAAACAAAAAAAAACCCTAAACCCAACAGATAAAGAGAACTATGTAGCAGTAAAGACCACAAATGGATTCAGCATTCCTTGTACTACGTAAGCTATATACTCAGTAGGGTACTTTCTGACATGGGTTTTACAGCACAGTGTGAAAGGAGAAAGAGCTCCTGGTGTGAACTGGGTGCAAGTGCATTTCAGGACAAACGGTGTGCTTCTTACACCGCTTCTCTCCATCCTCGAGAGCCCCTCTGAGCTCCAAGAGATGATGAGGTCCGTGCTGATAGCTTTCTGACTCAGACTCTACGTTTCTGGGCAGGCCACATGCCTACACTCCATTGTACAGGGCTGCTTATCTCACGCACATCACAGCTGTCTCTGCACGACTGATATCTCACCTTCCCTGGGATAGCAGCCCCTCTGAATTAGTCTAAATATGCTTTAACTCATGCAAAACTCAATCATCAGTTTGGCTCTGGGGAGTCTTTTCTAAAGGGGAACGTCTTGTCATTTCTTCAAAAATAGGGCATAATGTTTTATATTTATTTTTTTAAGGACAAGCTGCAGCACTACTGAGCCCCAGGAGATCACATTAAAAAATGACTCTCTTGAGAGCTCTGATATCACACACTTTGTCCCCAGATCACCTTCCCCATCCCAGATAGAGCTCCTGCTACCTCCCTGAGCTTACAAATCTTCTTGTTTCTGTTTAGTTCCTCCTATTTTATAACAATCTCATCTCTCTCCAGCGCATCTTGATGCTACTCTACTGTAATCATATGGATTAGAACAGGGATGAACTCAGCTGGTCTCACTGGCTTCACACACCAATGGACTCGTTGAAACCAACTGCCGACATGGAAGCTGTACTGCCTTTAAGCTTTTAAGCATAGTTGTGATGGCAACACCATCTGCAAGGTCTCACTCCCTACTTAAACACGATAGAATCTACTGAGCCACACCACTTGTTTTAATAACACAAGAGCCAACTCAATCTAATAAACATCCTGATAAGAAATCTGCAGCTGGGTCTAGACACCCCACAGTGTTACCGTGTTTGCACCTTTCCATTGTCTGGCCTTTGTCTCTGGCTTCCAGAGCATCTTTTAAGCGACTCTTCATACCCTCTTCTCCATCCACAACATTTCAGAACGCTGCGTGCTCCTGCTGGCCCACAGAGGTGTCAGAAAGCCTCCAATTCTATATTTTCCTTAGAAACATACCATCCCATTTGTCCTTTTCATTTTTGTTCTCTCAAAGACAATTTGCCTCAATCAGATAGAGGGTGTCACACACTGCAGTGCAGAAGTAAGACACACAAACGCACTTCCTAAGTCTCGCTTTGCTATGAAATATCCCCCAAAACTCGAGCAAATATTCACAAGAACACACTGTGAGGAGCTTGCTCTTCCCAACACCCCCATCCAATGCAAAAAGCAGTAGGAAACCACTGTTTTGTTTTCCTCTTTCTAGGACCTTAATCCCACACTACTTCTAACCCTGGCTGGCTGATACTTACTGAAAACTAAATAGATGTCATTCACCCAGCGACCCACGGTCCTTAATTTAACTGGGTGGAAAATTCAACATTCACTAAGAAAATGATGCCCTCTCTTCTCCCTTCCTAAAACTCCAGTGTTAATCATCAGCCCAACCTAAGCAGCACGATGAATGGAAGTGAATCAAAACCATCCCTTTCTTTCAATGTAGATCTTCATTCTAAATCCACGTCTTCCATTAGTATTTGCACTTGGTAATGTTACAAGTTAATGCACATAACATAAACCCCAAGGAAAACAGAACTCAAGTAACTGCTGTCTGCAAAAATGAAGATCACCACCTCACTCCAAACTGATCCCCCGCACCATGCCTGCGTGTCAACAGAAAACCATTTTCCTAATTATATCCCAAAACCTGACCTCTATCCCGCACTTCAGCCAGAATACACCTGCATGGATAGTTACTCAATCCTACAAAATAGCATTCCACATTCTAACACCAAGGTACAAAAAAAATGTAAGAAGGAAATTGCACTCTCTCATTTGGAAACTGCACTTCTAGGTCAGCAAAACACAAAATCCCTTCTCATGTCCAGATCCTTGTTTATCAAAATACATGGCAACCCTTACTATCGCTACAAGCTGCGGGATGTAAAGGCAGAGCACAGCCCTGCCAAAGAGGACTTGGTGGACGACAAGCTGGATGTGAGCCAGCAATGTGCCCACATTGCTCAGTGAGGTGGGGGATACCCCGTCCTTGGAGACAGTGCGATTCTAAATGGAGGATCGCTTATAGACAGCTATACTTCAGCTGCCCCTGCAGACCCCAAGAAAATCATAACACGTTATGCAGCTCCTGCATCAAAACTAATCCGAGGATGCTTCCTCCTGCCAAACACCACAGCTCTCCCTAATTCCACGGGTCATAAAATAATCAGGAGGAAACTGCACGTCTCATCACTTTCTAAATTCATGGTGAAAAACATGTCCAGGTAAGGAGCGTCCCCAGAAAAAAAAAGCCAATGAAAGTGCTTCTACGCAGACTGCTCATGGATGAAAAATGTTCTGCCCATCGCTTTAAGAAAACCTTAATTCTAATTATGGTGAAAATCATATCCGCAGTAACAGAAGGCTAAGCAAACAGAAAACCATGTGATCCTATTCAGCAATAATGGTATGTGTTGAAAGTGATTTCATCTGTTCTCGTTGCAGATCACTAACCTTAGTACTAGAGGAAGAAAAGAAACCAAACAATCTGGTTTGGCTCTACAAAAGCTTAGAGAAAGTCACCACCTCCAGAAGCTCCGGGTTTTGTGCTGTTTTTGTAACTGGTAAACTCACTGCAAGGAAGATTTCTCATGTCTGCCTTGCTGGAGGAGCAACTCTACCTTCACCCTTAACTCCAGCTGCTCCACAACCACCAGTCACTGAAACCAAAGCAACAAAAAAGTCCCAGAAAAAACAGCCCTATTATTCGCAACTCTGAAGAATAAACGCAGTCTTTTTTGCATACATATTTATGCATGCTTAAAAAAAATACACACACAATTTCATATGGGGATTAAAACATACATATATTAGCAGGAAAAAAAATGTGCAACTTCCTTTTAGAACACCTGTTCCTAACCCCTAGTGCCAGGTAAACTCCACCTAAACTAACAGTCATACCACTGATGATGTACCGTATATAAAGCCATTCTCCCTCACAAATGCCATTTCCCAGCTGAGCTGTTAGGATCACAGTAAGAACTGATTTTTTTTCTCACTGTTTGAGTGAGCCAGCCCGCTATGCTTTGGCTCAAAGATATGTGATGGAAACTGGCTACTCACACCCAGTGTTTATCATTCAGAAAAGACACAGGAGACCCTTTTAGGAAAGCCAAGGTGTAAATACTTGGGAAACTCCAGGTCAGATGTTCTTATGCATTCCATAAGTGCCAAAAACAAAGTTTCAGGTAGAAGATTTGATTGACAAACCGCATGTGAGATTAAGGAAAATTAATTTTCCAGCATTAGTTTTAAGGCCTTTGTGAATACAAAAACATGGGAATTTGTGTAACACATAAGTAATTTCTGGTATTTAAATTTTCTGGCAACTCCTAAAAATGTCTTGAATAATCAAGATTTTTTATGCGCTTCGGCTTTTTTCTCTTCTCCACAGAGGTCTGAAAGGCCCTGAGAGATTTTTCTGTGTACTCTTTCTCCTAATTAATTAGATTTAAATAAAATACATCAGAAAAACAAAAAGCAAAACCCAACTCTTCACAGAATTATTTCTTCAGGACTGCAATCAGGCTCATAGACGTGGAGTCACCTAACAACAGAGAACAGGCTAAGAGGGCAGGGAGATATTTCATATGATTTCATAGAAAACTGGATCCAGACATTCCAACTGGGCCTGGTCTCACACCAGAAAGCCACAATCCCCAGTTCATGTCAATAAAAAAGGGTGAAAGTCAAGTTTACATTTGGGACATGCTGGGTTTTGTGTGCTTCTTCACGGTTGCATTATGGACACTGGGCACAAAATCACAACACTTAAACGAAGACTAAGCAACAAAGCAAGCCAACGTACAGATGACTACATAGTCGATTCATATAGAAATATAAAGGATATTTTTCCTCTTTAGGCCTCTCATTTTCACTTGGGATTTGCCAAGGGGCAGTGCAGATTGGGTATTCAGATACATTTCAGTATCCTTTTGCAGCTGAAGGCACGCATAAAAGGATGGAAAGCACAGCAGTTTACTGAAATAAGACCCTGTGAGCACTGAGGAGTTACTTTTAATATTCCTAACACATTAAGTCTATGCTACGAGGTATTTATGTAACTCTTCATTGTTTAGTACCACCTCCACCAGACCATAAGTGCTTGCAGCTCCCTGAAATGAACTCTCCTGCAAAAGTTGTCCTGAACTCACTACGGAACCTGTAAAACCTTCCCAGATGTTCAAACAAAGAATGTAAGACTTGACCCATTATACCCATGCCTCAGTGTAAATGACTTTTAGATCAGAATTTGACTCCTTCAACTTCTCATTGATCATTTTCCCAAAAAAGCAACCTAACAAATGAAGCACATCGGACAGTACTTTCTTTACTTTCAAACTCATCTTCAGCCCTATCCATTAGCGATCCTGATTGCCAACATGCATCACAATTTGCCTACTGGTGTAAGCGAACAGATCTGAAGCTTATTAGCACCTGCTTCCAACAACAGCGGTTCACACCAGCTACCTGTATATTTCATTGCCATTAGCTTATGCCTAAGCTAATTGCCACTGAAGGTGCTGAGCCATGCCCAGCTACTGTGGACTTCTACTGAAAACAACAGTCACCTCTGCTGACTCCTCCTTTGGAAATTCTCCTTGCAGAGCAATGAAAACAAAGCCTCCCCTCAGCTGATGGTCTCAGACTGGAGTATCATAGAGGGAATCTCACACTCAACTAAATTCCCATTATTTTTCTCCTTTTTCTGGAAAATAATTCTATTTTCTTCTGTATGAAAAAAGATATGGCTAGTATTACCTCTTCCATCTAATCTGAAGACAACTTCCCTACCTTGAGTTTGCTGGAGGCCCTCCTCCTCCTGAACGCAGCACTCCTTGCAAAGAGCTCACTGTTTTCACAGCAGCTGCATTCCCCAAGCCAGCCCTGACATCTCTCAGCTTCATCCCAGGCTGCAGAACACCCCCCCATTTCAGCCAGCCTGTACTAATAAGACCTTATTACTGCTGACTGATTCATTCCGTGATTTTTATTCCCATACTAGTCAAGGAAATGTCAATCTTAAAAAAAAAACACTTCTAGGACGCAACTGTACTCACCATTCAAAATCTTCAGCCTCACACTTAACATTACCCCTTTCAGCTACACCTGCTGACTCCCCGCGAACTCTAAGAGCTCTCCATACACCACACCCCTAAAGCATACAGCCACTTCCACCTCTTTTCTAAGCACCTTCTACTCCAGTTGATCTCAGAACTCAAACAAATAGTTTATTTAAATGTATTTTACTTTTCAGCTATTTTGCACCGGGGATGCGTGCAGGCAGCGTTCCTTTTTCTCTTTTTTTTGAGCCAGGCTCACTTATGAGATTCAAGCAGTACGAGGAAATCTTTTCATGAGACTGATCTGAATTTTGATTATCTAATAAAAGGCGGAACGGGAGACAAAATTGGTTTGATTTGATTTATAGTCTCTGAACCATACTGCAAGCATAGCTCTCCTTTTACGCTCTTAAACCGGTTCCAATTTATTCCCGTGTGTTGCTTATGCAGATACATTTACCGAATAGTTTATCAAGTGATTTTCAGATTGGACTTGCTGCTTAGAGTTGTTTTACATAAATTGATCACCAACTACCAGTTTGATAACCTGTTTAGCACACACGCTCCAAGGGGGATTAAAAAAAGCCATCACAGTATTATTTCTGCTCCATCAGGTCACCACAGAAGACATCATACTGGCAGAAGAGGAACTAAGAGCTAACACTGAAATTCAGAAAGATAATTCTTAGTAATAACCAGGGCACTATTGCTCGGTTGGGGAGATTTGCTTCAGTAACCCAGGCACAGCACATCTTATAAGAAAGCTGAAATCAAAATCAAGAGTATCTGTGCTAGATGCTGCACAGGAACAACCTGTTCCTCAGATAACAGCATCTCTGTTTGCAGAACGCTGGACTTGGAAGTGTCAGATGATTTGGTATCCAATGGCTGTCTTCAAGTGCCAGGGGACACCAAGCCCTCTTGGCATGTTCTAAGGATGAGCTCTCCGCCCAGCAGTTTGGCACTACTGAAGTCCAAAGGGGAAAAGGCACGACCTAGCCCTGGCACCAAGAATGGGCAGACACCACTTCTTATGATGCTCCACCAAGCTCAAGACAGTCCACAGAAAAAGCCTGAGAGCAAAGCAGAAGCCTTCTAAAAGCCAGCATTCTAAGAACAATGTTTTAATTACTCAAATTGCAAGAAATATAGAAGGCAAAATACTATAGAGGTGACTCTAAGAAATATCAGCTTCTAACCTTGTAATATACAGTAAGGAACATTACCATAATAAGCTCTGAGGAGATACAATGAAAACTATTACAGCTCCAGGAAAGACATATAAAGATGAGCATAACAATTACCTGCCTGGCAGAGAAAAAGGGAGAAAGGTACATAATTTAGAGTACCGCTGTTATTGGCTTTAAGGCAGATATATAATGAAGAGTATTGCAGTTACCTAGTTCTGGCAGAGATACAATGGCAATCATCAGTTATCTAGCTGCAAGGAGGACGTGTAATGTGCAGTATTACTGTTACCAGTCCCTAAAAGCGAGTAAGAAAGAGGGGAAGAGAGAAAAGATGAGAAAACTGGACTGCTACTGGGCTCCGGAAGGCAAAAATTATGGAAAGATTTGCTGGTGCCCATAGCTGTACTTTATGGCTACTCATTCACAGAGCAAGAGGCCGAGGAGAACAGAAAGCAGTCTGATTTACGTGGTACAAGGCCAGACTTCCAGCTGATAAAACTCACTCACATTTGTTGCAGCCATACAGACTTCAGGCCTGCAGAAAAGTTAAGGATAGGGAGACAGGCTGCCCCTTGAGACACAAGCACCACAGTCCTACCAGAGTTAAGTATGAACCATGAGGGCTCCCTGAGATGCCCCATCAGACAGCCTGATGGGGGCTGTGAGGTGGCAGCAGCAAGAAGCATCGCTTCTTTGTGCGCTCTTGGAATAAGCAGGGGGGTCCTGGGCCAGAGCAAGGGATGGCAATGAAGACAGACTACAGAGAACAGAACCATGGTCTTTGAGAGCTCTGATCTGTGAAATGGAGAGATGCAGTATATCTTTGTTTTGCATAGAGACAGACACCTGCAGCTTTCTGTGGCCTTTGATGTCCTGCTCTTCTCCACATGCTCAAAGGCAACTCAAGTAAGACTGCAGGAATGAAGGAAAACCATGAACACCATGAACTTTCTCCTAACAAATTCTAATGGCACAGCCAATAAGTAGCCCACCTCTCTGGCTGCCACAGCACTTCCGCTCATCCTCATACTCGCTCTTCAAATTTAATTACCAAGAGTTTAATAACTGCCAGGGCTCAAGGACAACTTGAGTACAGTCAGCATTCATGGTAGCTCACTGAGTGTAAAGTAAGGTCTCCAAATAAATTCTAGGTCAAGTAAAGTAAGAGAAACTTCAGTGCAAGTCAAACTGATTATTTTAATACTGTTATGACCACTATTTACTATTCCTCTGGTAGAAATTATTTCAGATGCGTTGCTGCATCTTGTGGCGATTTATGTGTGTTGTTCCAAGTAGAAAGACACTCTGGAAACCCAACTGATGCTCACGTACAGCACAGATGCTCCAATCAAGCCACTTCTGCAACATCAGCCTCAGCCAAAAGGCAAGGAGAAATGATGGGGACAAAGGGGGAAAGACAAGGAGCAGGGTGACGGATGGGGAGGGAGCACTTGATTATTTTAAGCTGCTCTCAGAGTAATCAGCACCGACAATACTGGAAAGAAAGGTTTCCACTCTTCCTCTAACAACTCAGTTCAAACTTGTGTCCTCCCAAGGAGCAGAACATATTACCTGGAGCCAACATCCTATGGAACATCCATCAGCAGTGCCTCTACCCTTTCCTCCAACACCTCTTCTGAGCATTTACACTGTGCCTTAATAAGCAGTGCCATCATCACCAGAGCATGGCTATTCCTTACAACATCAGAAACCAGAGCCTTAGCTTTGATCCCACTGTAATCACACGTATAGATGTGGCCTTTGGACCTCTGTGCCAGAATAGGGAGCTGCAGTCATCCTTACAAGGAGGCAAAACAGAGACAACTTAAGACCCTGTGCTGCACTGTACGCAACACCCACCAAGCAAAGTGAAACTTGAGGTGAGAGCCATCAGCTTCTCCTTGAGGAGGAGAGCCGGAAACAACTGATCAGACTAACTCATAAATGACCTCAGTTTTCACCCAAACGCCTGCCATTACACAGACCAGTACATTTTCTTTTAACATGCACTTCTGACTGTCCCACTACTGACCTGTTCTATTCTTTGGAACTAGAAGCCTTGACTATGCAACGGGATTTCTGGTGTATAGAGCATCAGAATACATTTCTTTTCATTCCAGTACAGACTGAAAACAAACATCCAAAAATTAAGAGTTTCAGGATAACATACAACTGCATTTCAGCACTTGTGTGTGCACTCTGTAATATACGTGGCCATTACTGGAACATTTTAGCTGAATAAAATGACACGCTATTAAAATAATTCTTTTCAAAACATTTTTTTGGCAACTACTACTTAAATATTTCAATCATCGCTACATTCCATCTCCCCGCAGAGCTGAACATAAACATGCATCAATTCTATTATGCTGCGACATAAAATAATGCACAACTATCCAACAAACTTAAGAAAACTCAAGACGAGTTTCCAAGCGTTCTGGTTCAGCTCCCAACCACCCATGAGCAGAACAAAGTAAAAACTTTACTTGTGCACATTTTAAATTTAAAATGGAGCCTGAGGACAGCAGATGGGCCAAGTCAATGCTCAGCTCCCGGTAAACAAATGCTCCCTCCATTACCAGCATGAGCTATTCAATATCAGCTGCTTAGCTTTGCTTTGGAGGCAAGTGAATTACTTCATACACAAATGCTCCTTCTGCATCTTTGTTTTCATTTATTTCCTGCTTGGTACCACGAACAGCAATACTGAAAACTTGTGCATGACAAGACAACCAGATGAGATATTTGGTGCAATAGTTAATTTACACTCTGAAAGCCTCCCCTACAAATTCTATTAACTGTTCTTCCTACTTTGCTGATGCTTTATTTTTTTTCTTCACGAGAGCACAGCGAGTCCTACAGCCCAAGAAGAATGTCTCTCTTCTCTCCCCCCGCTGACTGCCATGCCTTATGTCCCAGCACCATGTGCATAGGCAAACCCCACAATGAAGGCAGGAGTATACTGTTTTATTTTGAAGGGTGCCAGCTGCTACTTAGTAAACCATACTGCAGAACAGGCAGAAGAAAGATCTAGGTAATATACTTCTTTTTGGCTTCGTTTGAAAGAAATATGGCTAGAAGAAAGATGATCATAGTCTCTGCTTTTGTCCCAGGCAAGAGGAAGATGCTGAGACATAGCAGCATTTAGGACACCCCAGCGGGCAGCAGGTTACCAGGCAGAGGCTGTGAGCCTGGGGAGGTTGGGCAAAGAGCTCCAGTGAAACAAATCCCACCCGGCTGCCCTGGCTGGGTGGGGAACTCAGCAACAGCACTGATCTTTCCTTTGAAAAGCCTTTTAAATTACTTGAAAGAAAGCAACAAAAGGCAAACTCCCTAGAAAAAAAAAAAAAAAAAGTCACGTGCCCATCTGCACCCCACACCCCACGCTTCCTCTACTGTGTGTGTGTTGCCAGCAGTTTAATTACTTCTGCTTCCTGCCCTTTTCATCTGCACTGGAAATTCAGGCACATAATGGACGGCTCCCTCAGAGAACTACTTGAACCAAGATTCAAATGGTAATACTTCAAACCTGTGAACATTCACTGAATACTCTGGCCTCATCACGGCGTATTCAGCATTCCAATGCCTTATATTGCTTTTTAGTTGGAAACACAATCCTCTGGATTTCTAACGTATTTTTGTCAAAGATTGAGACTGAATCCCCACACAATGCATCACATCCTGCTGTCCCAAGGGCTTACAAGGATCTAACCACGACACACAGAGTTTTCCCAGAAGAGAAGATTGACTCCTGGTAGAAAAGGGCCAGAAGAACACACGTGAAAATAGACTGGGTAGGATAGAGGGTCTCAGCCAGGAGAGGCTGGATATTTCCTATCCTTGGACCACACTTCATACATCTGATGAGCACAAAAACTTGTGTCAAGAAGTTCTTCGACCATTCCCACACATCAGCGCTCATCGCAACTAAAAATCACAGCTTCTACAGAAAAGTTCTCAGTTAATATTATGCTATTAGTCGCAGCCAAGTTGTGGGAAACACAAGCATCTCAACAGAAGTGGGTGACTCCCAGAGGAAGAGGATGTGGGGACAGAGTCCTTGCTTGCATTAGGAACCATCTCTGTAACCTGATGAAACACTGGCATTGGATTGATACCATTAAAGCAGTAACAACCAGCACTCATGGACAGACCATCACCTACTTGTTTGTCCACATACAGTGCTATGAATTCTGCAGTCTTCCTGCCTTTTGGAAACAGATGCACTTTCAATTCTTTATACTTATACATCAAACACGTTACTGTCTTCTCATCAAAGTCTGTCAGCAGACGTTTCAAAGGTTCCTTATCCAAGACAAAGTACATTGTAGTTCAAGGGGATACAAAAGCAGTACAAAAATCCTCTGTTAAGTAACCAGACAGAAAACCAACATACGCCTCCTACAGATTAGCTTGATTTTCTTATGCTTTTTAACTCTTTAAGGACAGCACCCCAAAGCTTAATTTCATTCATCACAATAAAATAAGAACTGAAGGCCCCTTTCATGGAAAACTGTTTTAAAGACAGCTTGCTGCAGGCACATTTCCCCAAACCACTCTGTTCTTCTACCTAGAGACATCGTCCTCATAGAAGAAAGAACTAAGATGTATATGGCTATGATATAACAGGATTTTTTATTGTCTGCCCATCTCTACAACCACAAGAACTCTGCCAGAGTACATAGAGAGCAACAGTAATGCAGTTACAAAGTACACAACCAGCCCTTAAATAAATGATTTAGGAAGGAGTAACATATGCTTAATAGATGTTTTAATAAATGTTTAATCAATTGTTACAAACCAGGAGACTGCTTAAAGCCATTTAATTCTCAGAGCTGCTGAATGGAGGACAAGAGGGAACAATGTACTGTAAATATCAATTTTCGGGGGCAACACTGCTCACCAGCCAGTGCCTTCCAAGCCATGTGGTCAGTGCCTGTTGCCTTTGGAAAGAGCCCTCCAACACCAATACATCTCTTATTGGCTATTTCTGGTAGCCTTGAGGGTGCAATTCTCGTTACTCATAAAGAAGGAAAAGCATTAGCTCTGGGCCTGTTTATTCTGCCATCTGACTTGGGCTAAGCAGCCCCTTACTAATCTGTGCCATTGCCAGTTTTGCCTGTCATTTGTGAGAGATTTGCAGCACTAGATACAGGAAAGGAACGTGATCACTTCCTGATGCATGGCCTTCACTTAAATCCCATTCCACCCCAACTAAAGCTAACTGATAAAGAAATGGGCATCCTGAGTGCCAAGCACATCCAAAACCAAGGTAGTACCCTAAAAACTGGAGAGACAACACTATCTGTGGGGTTAATTTACCACCGAGTACACAAGCAATTCCAAGCTGTCTGGCATGGTGCACAGAAATACACCTGAGCTGGCTGCAAGGGCTAATCCCAGCACAGAGGAAGCGGTCAGGCTGAGGAGGCTGCTCAGCTGTCAGCAGCAAATGTTCCATACATGATGACTGGCTTGATGAACTCCTCAGGGTACAGGTTTTTTTCCATACCAAGAAAGCACTTTAGATTCGCCCACAGACACAATCCTTGTAAAGTAGCTGCGCTACACACAGAGGCTGAGACAGAGAAAGGCTCAGACACAAGCTTGGTGAGTAACACAGGTCTGAAGGAGAAAAAGGCTGAAAAATATAAAGAACATGAAAACTTTGGAGAAAGTCACGGTTGTTTCTGGGGAATGCCACATTATTCGGCTATTTAGAAACTAAATGCTGCGGAAGCACATGCTATGCTAGACAGAGGATACTAGTTCAAAAGTAAGATTCTCATTTTGCACACTGACAGATGCAACATTTCATTAGCTAGGCTCTTCAGTTTTAAGCAGAGACTTTCAGAGCTGCCATCAAGAGTCCCTCTTCCACTTCCTTTACAACAGAATGCGGCCATCTGAGTTCACAGCAGGCTTTGAGCCTTTCCTTCTTGAAAACGTGCCTGCCTTTGAGGCAGCACTTTGCACTGCGTCTCAGAGAGACTATTTTCCAGTCCCAAAATAAATGAGGACTTCTGCAAGAGCTCTGGTCTCCAGCAATTAGCATGGCAGTCATCCTCACAAGGCAAAAGGACAGAACTGGTACAGACAAGACAGCTGGCACCAGGGAACAGCACACATGTTATTTCACCCACTGACAAGTTCTCAGGTGCTGGGTTCATTTTCATCACAGGACAGTCAGGAGTATGGGATGGGCTGCCATAGACAGAGAACAGCCAGAAAGCAGAGGAGTTTTGCCTCAAATACCTGCTTTTTCAGCAAAGACAGCTGGCCACTAGGTTGCTTTGAGAATTGAAACACATTACTACTACAGAATAAGCAAACTAAAAAGAAAAAAAAAGATGGGCATACGATATCACTATCAATGAAATACAAAATAGTAAATTCCACTGAAGAATCACGTACATTCTGATGACGGTCACAGCACTGACATCCTACACATAAGTCCACACAGGGGCTGAGCAGCTGCTCCGTGCAGGCAGCCTGAGCTTCGCATGCACACAGCAGGGCCTGACCCCTGCGAGAAAAGAGAACTGTGCCAATGCTTGCTGGCATAAAGAACAAAACAAGCAGCATGCTGACCTGTTGGCTCTCTATGCAGAACAAAATACCACCCCAAGACACCCATTTTTATATCACTAGTCCCCTGACCATAGCATTTCTAGCATTACAAGTGTCAAGCCAGACACTTAGCAGCATTTTCTTGCAGACAGGCCTAAAAATCAAAGCCATCAAAGCTTTTAACATGTTTCAAGAAAGGATTTAAGCTACAAGAATCACTGTGAGACAGCATGGAACTGAATAGGGATTCATCTAGGAAAGTCTGGAAGTCTTAAGACTGCAATCCATACTACTCAGCTCCAAACTGCAGCTAACGCTACTGTGACAGAGGGGTTTTCTGTTTTGTTTTTATTAACATTGACCGATTCTACAGACGCTGTTTCCCACTGAGCTCAGTACACGCTATGAGTAGGTCAGTTTTTAGTTCCAGGCCTCCAGCCCTCTCTTTCCATTTAAGGAATAAAGATCATTTTCTCATATGCAGTAACATTGAAAGCAATATTTTTCAGCTTTCAGGGAATGAAACCAGAAGTGGGACAAGGCTTCTTATAAGAAGGCCTGAAAAAAAAAATAAAACAAAAAACCAGTTGCTAAGTTGTAACACTCCAAGGGCCCGTGAGCAAACCGGTCAGTTTTCCTCAAAGAAGGAAAAACAAAAAAACTAAAACAGATGAGTTTTCAGTATTTCTGTTTTCTAAATAAATCTATTTTGTCACTGCTAGGATTTTTAACAATAGTTCTCTGCCATGCAGCCACCTGATGCCCCCAAGCCCTCCAGCCCCCTGTCAGAGCCATGCACTCCTGTGAGGGGCCTCACCCACAGCCCTCCAGTTCCCCACTGTTGCAGCACCCTGAGCCTATGCCCATCATTCTATGACCAGCTCAAAGATGATTCCTGCTCCAAGAGCTGCACAGATAACAAGAACATGGATGGAGAGGAACACAGAAGGGTAAAAAAAGCTACAGCAGAACCCCCTCACCCAGTAGAGAAAGCAGAGCTATCTCCATCATTACTTTGCTATTACCAACAAACGCCGCAGGGCTGAGGACCGGCACAAACCTGCAAGTGACAGACACATTGATAAGAGTTCTCATGGTGCACCAGCAGACGCAGAGCTTATTGCATCTGCCACATCAAGCGAGCGCTGGCCTCGATAGGGCTTCTAAGAGAAAATCCTCACTTTCCATAGCTGCTATAATCACCCCACACAGATCAGATGGCAGAGGGATGAAGAATACTAAGCATCACTAAATAAAGCAATCAGGAAAAATACAGAGCAAACGGGACAGGCTGATAGCAGGGTTTCTAGTCAGTCAGGTTACAGTTAAACATCAGGCAGCGACAGTCATTTTTCTTTTTCCTGGTAATACACTGTGGGCTAGCAGCACGGCTCATGGAGAAACACACCCAATGTGCTCTGGCTGCTCCCCCCTCAGGCAAGGGGCTTCATTGGAGCAGGACCAAGCCCTGCATCTTCAGTCCAACGCCCTGCCAAGCAATACTAAGGCTCTGCACAGAGACCCACTTGCTGCTTTTAGCAAGGACTGCCCCTAACCCTGCTCAGATCCCACACAGCCCACCACAAACTGGCAACAAGCAACAACAACAAACAAGCCCAATGTTTGCAAATCACTACAATACACAGTGAGGTAAAGCATGTCGATCACAAAGCGAGTTCACAAGAAAGTACAGAATTTCCATGGTTATTTTTTATAAACCCTCCCCACTAGGTTTACGGGCTTACATCTAGTATTAACAATGAACCCAAGAGATATGCAGACTGAAATAACACTGGACGCTTCTTTTCAAGCTTGAAACCACAAAGAAAGGCTACAAGTGCCCACGAAGGCCATTTTGGTAGCTGCACACTTCCTGCAGACAAATTTTTCTCCTCCAAACTGTTTCAACCCAGGCAGCTCTGTACAAATTCAAGCTCAATTTCCTGCAGCTGTTACCTTGGGCAGAGCACAGGACACTCAGCCCGCATACAGAGCAGGGCTCCCTGGTCTGCATGAGCAAGCAGTGGTTCCCCTTCTAAGATTCAGATGACTTTGAGTGGGTTTAGGTGCCCAGCAGCTATCAATTAGAATATCACAGTCTCTCTTACTATACCCCGAGAGGGATTTATAAAAGTAACGCCCAGGCAGGAAAAACAAACAGCTTCAGGTGCGTCATAACAGCTCTGCTTGCCCACATCGGACCAGAGTACTTAAAGGCTTGGATAAATGGGATTTATTACATTGAAATGTTTAAACGTAACCTGTGTTTTACCTAACATGTGCTGCTGGATCCAAATAGCTTTCTTTCCTCTTATCTTCCTCTTATTACTATGAGATGTGAAGTTCGCACTTCACGACGGTTTATGATTTTGCAGCAAAATGGTGTTTGAGAGGTTTATTTGTGAAAGTTGAATTCAAAGAATAAAACGCTTACAACTGTCACTGCCTTTGTTCTGTGTTGCTCTTTGAAGATACCAGATTTTTAATAACATTCCTGCACGTATCCTACACCAGTAGCAGACAAACTACTCTGACAGCTAGACAGCAATGACAGCGTTTAGTGAGCAGAAAGCTATATTTTTAGAGCCACAAGACAAAACTGAGCTATACAGATTATGAATTGTTATTAATCTGCAGAACAACTCACAAGAGCCAGATACTGTATTGATCATCAGTTACTGAACTTAGATAACCACTGCCCGGACCCAAACCACAGCAGTGACTGTGAATCCTCTGAGATTTTAAGTTGCCTAAAGATCACCAAAACTTAACTTGCTACTTAGAATTCAATTTTACTGTGCATTTAGAGGCCTTCATTCGAGAAGCTTTCAAACTCAAGAAGCTTTAAAATAATGAACCTAAGGGGACACACTGAGAACACCGTTTGATAATTCAGCCCCTTGATGGTGCCTTTTCTACTGCAGACAGATTTAGTAAAGCCACAGGTTTGACCACTCTGAAATACTACGTATGTTTTCATATCTAAGTTTATGGGCATTGCACTCTAAGCTACTTTCATATCTTCTTCTGTTAAAAATACTGCCTTCCTTTCAGCCAGTAACCCAGAACAGACATACATCAAAGCTGTCTCCATGCAAGCACAAACACGTTACATGACTGGACCAACTCACATGTTTGACCACACACAAGCAAGTTTTCCTTTAAAAAATAAAACAAAACTTCAGCCCACACCAGTTCTCACGTCTCCTGGAATATGTTCATCTTCACAACAAACTACAGCCAGAACAGCAAGCACTCCTGCTCCTCACATGGGCCCAGCTTTCCCAAAGCTGTAACCCAAAGCTAACAGTGCAGCACTTAAGTACCACAGCTTGCTCGTACAAGTCAGAAGACCAAATACAAAAACAAAGTTCAAACATCAATTGGTGACATACGCCCAGACAGCAGTTAATACTCCTATAAAGGACAAATGTTTGGAAGCTGCTGGACAACTCAGCTTTTTGCTTGAAGAAATCACTTCCTCTCTTCCTAAAAGGCAGCTTACAGTACAAGAGGATAGCCTAAGTCAGCACGAGTGCGGGAACATAGCTGCAAAGCTGCAGGACTCACCAAAAGGAACGTCCCAGAGTGCAGCACCCACTTCTAGTGTCTGCTCCTTAGCCTTTGCCTCTCACAAAGCCCTCTCCTGCTAACTATCTATCATACTTGATTTTCATGCTTGCCTTTATCACCCTCTGTGAGCATTACTATGTTGCAGGGACTGAGCTTTTTTTTTTCCAGGAACCATTTCAGTCCCAGCTGGATGCAGCATCACTCAGATTCTGCAGACTGGAGCCAGCAAAAAAAGGGTTTGCACCAGAGTGTTCCACTCACAACTTCCCAAAGCCACACTTACCCACAGCTCTGACAGGTAGCTCTGGTCTGTCCCAGCCCATAATCTCTCCCTTTCCATCACCATAACATCTGAGCTAGCAGGATCTGAAGCTCAGCTTAGCATTAAGTACCTCAAATCCTCTGAACAGAAAGGAAATCCTTTGGCACTTTAATCAGTTGATCTCTCTGGTACATAAGAAACTGGAGTCAACAGCTTTCAAGCCCAGAACATGATATTGCACACTGAGGTCCCAGTATCAGATTAGATCCCCATGAGTTGTCATCCACCCCAGTTTCTATGTTTGTTCCCAACATTTTGAATGCTTCTACTTCAGAAAATCCTGACCAGGCCTTCCAGCTTCCCACAGCAATAATGTCCAACTTAAGTAACCACTTTATTTCACTCACCTTCAAATCATTTCCATGAGACGCTGCTGCTCAGTTGCTGACCTCCATTTTATCAGCGACATTCATCCTCAATTCACAACTGGAAGGAGGAAAAAAAATCAGAGAAGATTATATTAAAAACACTTATAAACAACATGTTTAGCCAGGATTTTCTACCAAGTCAGCTCTAGGGTCAAGGAACCAACAAATGTTTTCCTCTGTCTGTACTATATGAAGTCCTTCTGCACACGTTATTCTGAGATAGTCACTCCCTTCTCTTTTATCTTTGGTTAAGTGCTAAAATAAAATTCTCTCCAGTTTTTTCATCCCGTAAAGACAGACTACTTGCTTTTACAACAGTTTTAATATCACAAGAAATAAACAGACAATAAGGATACTGATCTCTGTGAGAAATGAAAGCACTAATGATAGCTTTCTTTCTCAAAACCCTCTTGTTTCCTCTGTTTGCACTCCACAACGGCTACTGCTCCCCAAGGGGGCAGCCAAACTGTTTACCGTGCTTGTTAAATAACATTTGTACTCTTATTTCACTCCTTTTTTTTTAAACAACCAAGTTAGCATTCATAAAAGCACAGGAAGCTGAAGTGGTCTCCTAAGCTCACTTTGCTGAGGAAAGCATAACTAAGTGCTTATAACACAGTATTCGCTGTAGCAGTGGTCTCCACAGACTGCCCTTCTGCTATGGACTTTTAAAGGGTATTGTCCACAAATGTTTCTAAACGCGACCACTGATTAAAAATACTGCTTTGGAGGCTACATATCTTACACATCGTACAGTAAGGTTTGTCTTTTTGATTTCTTAGGTGTTTAAATATGCGATGGAAAACGTTTCAAGATTGCTTTCATAGCACTTTTAAACTGAATTCATAAATAAGATTAGAAATGGAAATTAACAGGCAGAATAATAGAAGCTTTAAGAAACTCCCTTTTTGTAGTCTCAGAACAGCACAGATCCCTCAAAGAGGCAATTCCCTGAAATCCATAGCTCTGCACAGACAACTGAACCATTTCTAGAGCTGAAGAGGAGCTGCTTCTTCCTCTCTTTTGCCTACCATCACTCATTCTTGCCATCACTTCCCTTTTTAGAACACTATCTATGAATACCTGAAAACCATGAAGTTAACAGGTTTCAGTGCCAAGTTTTTTCACTAGAGACAACACGACTCTTCAGGACATTCCACAAACAACCACCCTGCATACTATGATCTGAGAGAGGCTACCATCAGCCTAGTTCCACCAGGTCCCTGGTCAGGCCAATGGGGGACACAGGTCAGCTACCCACAGCAGCAAAGGACACTGGCCTGTGTCCAGTGCAGGGGGTGCTCCAGCAGTGTCAGCTCTGCCCAGTCTTTTACCATGTTCTCAAAAGAGGAAGCAGAGTTCATCTTCCTAGGCACCTCTTCTTCATCTTCTCTGGGTGGGAAGCAATAGGAAATACTGCTTCCATTTTACTAGAAGAACGCAGCCTGTTAGGAGCTTAGAAATCTTAAAAGCCTTTTGAGAAGAGATGCTTTTTAAGAAACATCTTTCAAAACAGATAATGGGCTGTTATTAAAATTACATCTCATGACCTGAAAAGGACTCAAAATCAGATGGACTACCCAGAAAATTTACTTCCGTGATGCAGGAGCAACACTGCCTACCTGCAGAGGGAACCATCTCTCTCCTAAACAACAGGATGGGTACAATGAAGAAGGCACACATCTTCTATAGTCTCCTTTCTCTGATGGCCAGCAGAGGCTCAGAGCAAGCTGCACAACCACTCCCGTCCAGTTCTGGGTCACGCAGGGATGTCCTCCGGTGGCAGAAAGCTGCTCTTGAGCTAATGGTGCCTACTGATGCTACTACTAGCTGATTTTCATAAAGGATCGGCCTCTGGCCTTTAGAGCAACTGGAGCCAAATGGCACAGCAGAAATGAGGGAGATGCAAATATTGAACTGCATGAGTCTGAGAAAAACTAGGGGTAAAGGGAAGAGACAGCACCACTAAGCCTGAGGCACCGCTGATTTGAAAGGGCTGACAGAATCTGTATATCAATTGACCTGGGTGAAAAGCATCGTACAGACTTCAGAATTTTTTATTGGCCACAGCACAGCATAAAATTAAGCATAAATGCAGCTTTGTTATTGCTCTTTGCCTGGTGCTCAGCTAGCAGTCCCCAAACCACAACCTTAGCCGCTCTCCATCAATACAGCAGAGAGAAAGAACAGATTTCTACTGCAAGCCAGCACGCTCCACTGATGCCAGGCATCCTCACAGCAGCTAGAAATGCTGAGGACGGAAAAGGGCTGAGCAAGAAATGTGTGTCACATATTGGGAGATTTAAGAACCAGACACTTGAGATTCAAATCTTCACCCATGTTCAGGAAGATGAGACACCAAGTGGTATGATAAACTCTACACTAAAGCCTCACACAGCTGTTATCTCCTGTCCTTGCATTGCTCTATTTCGCAGGAAACAAACAAAAAAGGTGAATGAAACCATAGATTGATGGCATCAAGACAGAACACCACAAAAACCAGTTTATGGCAAAGAACACAATATGACAAAGCAGTTTGAAGGTCAAGTTCCTGCACCACCCACTATCAGAGACAAGAAATAGGATGGTACTTTTCCAACACGATGTCAAATGTTGGCTTTTCCCACCTCAAACATCAGTCACAGTGTTCAGTTCACTTGATCACTATCCAGAAGCCGACATTCACAAGTATTTACATCACTTCAGTTTATTAGCAAAGACCTTGTTTCTACTGTCTCTTCTGCAGGGTCACCCAAGTTTAGGAAAAATCAAACATTTCTCCTTCCTTTGTTTCACACATCAGCCCTAATAAGGATCAAAGAACAAACAGTGGGGAACAACGAATTCTCCCTGCTAGCAGGGGATTTGCATTACAGTTCTTAAAAACGTGGACAGAAGCAGCTAGCGGAAGCATACTAATGCCAGGTAGTCACTGAGTTTGATTTTCCTTTTTTCCTTAAATTAAAAACAATATCAAAACTCAAAATGACAAGATCCCAGAGAAAAACACTGATATTCCACTCCTGAAAGATGCAACTGCTAAAAAAGACACTGACAATATGTAAAGTGAAGTGAGATTCTCCACGGATAGGGCTGTGATGCTTACAAATCTCACCACATTTCCCCATCCAGCACTTCTCCTTCCTCTCAAGCCACGCTGCACAGTCCAGGACCTACTAAGCACTTGCCAGGAGACTCCCAGCACACAAGGGATTTAATTCAGTGATCCACACAGCTCTCACCCACAGGCAAGCTTTAGTCGTGCAACCTGAAAAGCCGTCACTCAGTTCCCCACCTGCTGGCTGCATTTGAGCCAGCCTCTTAATACATACCCTAGCGCTTCTCTTAGGCTGAGCAGAGCAAGGTCTTCAAGCTTTAACTCTTGAGCACGATGCAGAGGTTCAGTTTCACTGGAATACCTCCTGAACGCATGAAGAAATTGCTGGGATACACTGTCAGGGACTACAGCCGCTCAAGGAGCATGTCAGATCCAACTTGCAACATAACTACGGATAACAAGAAATGATTTAAAGCAATCAGACATTTTCTTTAAGATTTTCAGTCTCTAGAACACACATTTCATAAGTCATGCATTTTTGGATATGAGCTCCGAGTCTGTTTTGGACACTGCTTTTACTGCTGATGCCATACCATAAGAATTCATGTGTAATGCCTATATTAAAAAAAACCTGTTGGAATAACCTTGATCAGTCATTCATATTCCCACTTTTAATATAAGTCACGTCTAGTACTGACAAGGGTGAAGTAAACAGCTTTGCTTTAAGTAAAACATCAGATAAGAGTTCAGATCTCACTTCGGGATTCAGACTGGCTCCGTAATGAAGGCCCACCAATCAACTTCTACTCAAATCCATCCACTGCATATGATACGTGACTCAGCTTCACGGAGCTGCTGGGTCCTGAGAGCAACCTTAGGTCTCCCTCACAATAAAAGGGCAGATAAGGACAGATGGAAGAGGCAATGGAGAAAATGTAAATTGACTTTCCTACAAAAGCACAACAGAATTAGAGCAAGGACTTCTCATGTGGAAAGCAGTGAGAAGAATTAGAGAATGCCCTACTTTTTCTATCCCACAAGAGACACAGGAGAAAGAGGGGGATGCAGAGAGCATTACACCAGAGCAGCACTACAGCAGGATTCCCTGTGGCTGAGCAGCAACAGGGCTATGAGAGGGATGTCTGAGAAGTCCCTTGTATGAGCTGTGACAGGAAAGTCCTCTACAAGTGATTGGAAGAGAAACCTTACTTCTGAAGGACACACAAAGAGCTGCGTTTAATAGGAACACAGAAAAGGGTGCTCCTATTAGAAAGTATAAGATATGCATAATGAACAACAACAAAATCAATAACAAGGTTACTCCAGTTACCACAGCCTCAAGGCAATAGTTACTTAAGTACATGGAACTCACCAAGATTATTTCATTGATATAGTGCTTGTTAAGTAATTCAATTACTACACACAAGCCTACATCAAACAGCTACATGTTCCAAAGATATCTTTGGCTTACCTCCCAAAACTGAACCTTCATGCATCTTTCATATGGCCAATATGATTAAATGAATGTGTACACGTAGCAGAACAAGCACTTTAAGTAACGGGACATAATCCTAACAGCAGCTTTTCCATTTCTTTTTTTTCTTTTTTTTCTTTTTTTTTGAGAGGAGAGAAAAAAAAAGGATTTAACAATAGAAAAAGAAAGCGTGGAATAAAAATAGGAAAGTGCAGGCATGAGAACATACCAAGCACTGATGGTAATGAGGAATGATCCAAGGCCTTCAACTGAGCACGGATATCCTCCCCCTGCACTACCATGAGTTTTGTGTCCCACCTGCACCTATGAGAACCCCATCGTACACGATCCCTGCATGAGCACCAAGACGCAGACTGAAGGCTCCAGTTACAACTTGCTTCTTCTAAACATCAGTCCAGTGCAACTCATCGCCTGCATCTTCTTTCTGTATTGAGATCAGTTCTGGCAAGGACACTAGACTCCCATCCAGCTGTAGCAAGCTGCAAAAATAAAATAAAATAAAAATGATACATTTATTATTTTAACAACATTATATTTAAGCATTTAGAATTGAATGGCCACATCCTCCTCCAAATTCCAATCAGCTGGATTATACAGCCTTAAACACCAGCCTTTAGTCCACTGATCTGTGGATCTGAAGCTTTTATTCAAAGAAATCAACCTTCTCTTTAGGCTTTATTTTCTCTTTTTTGCTCACCCTCAAAAAAGCAAAGGCTGAGCAGAGATTTAACAATAATGAACATACACATGTAACACTCATAAAACCCCCTGATTTTAAAGGGCACACTTGACAGAGATGGTGAGAGTTTTCATAAATTTTACCACCTACTACACATTTGCAGATTAATACACATAAAGAGTAGACCACACAGATTAAATAGATTCACATGCATGTCCCCCATTAAGCAGATGACTTCTTCATTAAGGTCTGTCACTATGGAAGATAACAGCCTTTGTTTCTCACCAATTACATGCACTAAAGGCAGTACAGGAGCTGAAGCATTGCGAGCACCTTTCCATCCACCTGGTTTGTGGAAGTCCCTGCTCTGAACATGGCAGGAGCAACAGGACTGAGCTCCATGGTATGAAAAGCACCAGCCACATGCATGTGGATGCCCTTGCTGTTCTGCTCATTGTCATGAGAGCTCACAAAAGCTTCCATTTCCCCCTTTGGCCTGACTAAACCAGGTCTGCCTCAAAAGGAAAAAGTAAAAAAATAAAAAAATTAAAATCAATAAGAACACCAGGACTCCCAAACTATCCATTTAATTCCATCAGCTCATGGTGACCTGCCTAAGAGCCACTGCTAGTCTAGGGAACAGTCTAGATGCATTCTCCTTTCTCATTATATTTTGCAGGGGTCGTGGACAATATTAGACGCAGTGTTTTGGAGTCACACTTCAGCATTTGTCTGTGCAATGTTCTCCTCCAGGCAAATCTACTGTATGTTGTAAAGGCAACAGTGCAAGTCTTTGAAATGCCAGGCCCACAGAGCACCGCTGTGACACAAAACAAACACTGATGGAGCCAGCACACACATGCTCCTCCACAGCTAAGTAAAAGAAATGCTGCAGAGAAAGCTCCTGCAGGGAAATCTTCCTTACAAAGGAACTTCCTTCCTCCACAAAGTTGTTCTTTAGCCTTAATCATGAAGGCTGCCCCTCCAAAGTCTCCTGAAGCGCTGCCACTTTTGCTAGTGATCATTCTACTAACCGTACCAAAATCTGACTTCTAAGCTTGCTAGCCAAGGTATCTGACAGCACCAACTCCTATCAGGTAACATCAAGACAGCATCTCTTGTCAGAAAGTTGAAGCACTCCTCCCTCAGTGCTCTCCTACATTCTCCAGGCAAAATACTTGGTGTGTCCCTGCACTAAAGACATGGGAAAGATATTGCTGGGAAGAGCAAAGATTCCAGATTGTCATCGCATCAGAACTCTAATTAAGGAAATCGAGTAAAACAAACACTTTATAGATCTATTTATCTTATAGACCTATATTGCTCTACCCTGTAGAATGGGTATAAATCCTAAGTAAAATCCTACCAACTATTCCTGGTCACCTCTCAAGCCTTCCTAGTCTGTAGCAAAGACCCCTGTGAGATTAACACAGGCTACCCATACAGCATTTACACGTCTAAAACAAGCTGTTAATTATTGCAAAATTTACTTCACCTTATATTCAGCCTTTTCTATTAAAAACCTGGCCTTCAGGGCATTTTTGTCTCCAGCTTTATACATGCAGAGTTTTCTCTTGCATTGCTATTCTAGCTGCTACAAAGGCAATAATCAGTTCATTAGTAGAGCTCACAAAAAATAACTCCCAGGGTCACCCTTGCTTTTTGTTTTGCAAGGGTGCAGTTCCAACTGTGCACGCCTTACCTCCAAAGAAGCTGAGAGACATTGTAGAAAATCCAGCAGATGGAACTGTGCAGTGGTTAGACCTGCACCTTCTGTCACTTTCCCAGGGCAAAAGTTATGTTAGTAGCCCAAACTCTCAAAGCACTGCAGGCAGTATGATGATCAAATCTGAGAGAGAAGAATAACGCTCTAACTTAGCAAGTGACATACGAGGCAGTACTACCTTCAAACCTTTTAGTACTACAAGTAACCAGTTGAAAACCCACCAGGTTGCATAGCCCAATGGACAGAGCACTGCAAGGAGATTACTTGGAATGGCTGCCTCCTCTCTTGTGCCTGCTGTCTGCACAGACTGTGGTTGTCTCTGGGTAGGCCCTGCCTCTTACTGTACATTTGTGTACAGACCTGTATCAAGGGGCAGGGGTCCTGGCTAACGATGCACGTACACAATAAACGGTGCTGGATCACAACGAACCTTTCACAGAGGCAAGAACATCCAGAGGCAAGAACATCCCTAGTGATCTGAGACCATCTCTGTATCCATGTTTTTCACTGGAGAATCACCACAGAAGAAAGTGACTCCAAGAAACACAAAGCACTTCAAGGTGACAAATCAGACATTTCAGCCTATCTCTCAACAGGCACCCCTAATGCTAGTCTTTGTAAGACCCAGTCAGGCTGAAGGCTTCATCCCCAACCCCCTTTCTTCAGCAGCAGATGAGAAAACAAAAGCCTCAAGTCAGGAGAAATTATTTCTACTCTGTTAACCTCCATCCTCAAGCAAACAACCTTTTCAAGCTCGAGCCTCCCCATATAGAACCACTTACACCAAGGAATGCCAGCTGAAGGAGCACACCCTCTCCATCCTCACCCCATTCGGTAATTCCTGTGTCCTAAAGTTTTCACAGAGCTGTGCTGCAAAAACATACACGAAAATCACATCTCAAGATGGATGCAAAGGTGTGTTATTTGTGTTTCACTGTGACTTTTGTACTGTAGTACCCCAACCTGGCCTGCAGTATGCTAAAACTTTTCTAGGGTACTGCCAGTGCTGCACCAGCAGCAAATAACCATTTGATCATTCCCTAGTTAACTGACCAAGAATGATGACTTACCAAACTTGAATTACCTTCTTCTGGGCCTTGCATCCTTGTATCATGTCTCAACCTGGAACCCAGGGGCTTTCTTGCATCCTGGAACAATAAAGAGAGAAGCCCACTAAGTGCTTGCCCCAGCAAAATGCAGAGGCAGCCTTGGGCAATAGCCTGCAGAGAAACAGTCACGCCAACTGCAAGACAGGCGCTCAGCTGCTTTGCTTGTTGACCCTTCCAGTAAGTCAGGTTTTACAACTGGTACTACTAGCTATAGAGCATTGAACATATGCTTCAAGCACCACACTGAGACCCCCTGTGCTCCGCTATCACTGCTGTTTTGGTAGTGCAGACCTCAGCAGCTAGATGCTAGCTAGCTAATGGTTTGCACATGATGCTTAGTTGTTGCCATGACAGGACTGTCTGAGCCTGGTAACTGGGTGGTTAAGTTCCCGGAGACATAAATATGCTTCAGCAAAACCTTAAAGGAAGAAGAGATTGCTCCAGAAGATGCTCAGCAAAACACGCCACCCTACTGTAATGCTCTGACCAGATACCACTCCCAATGCAGTTACTCCTCCACTGAAGGATCAAAAAAGGTGTTGCCTCATTGCCTGCAGGGTACACACAGGGTACAGCAGCTCAGGCTCTCTGCACTCTAATGACATTCCGAGGCTTTATGACTTCACACCTCCAGCTCTTACCAAGCAGTAACTCCACCCATGATGATGCAACAGCAAGATGGGGGTGTAACTCAACAACAGCATCACACACCAAGCTGGCAGGCAGCGTATTTACCACCAAAGGCAGGGGAGCCAGGCAATAAAGGCAACCACAGCTCAAAAGGTAATCTTTCTAAACACAGAAGGTTTACTGAGAGATGTGCAGAAACTTGGAGTTTTTCTCTGAGTTGGCTTCAACTCCACAGAGCATATAAGCAGACATGCTATCTAGTGATCATTTAGAACCAGCTTCCCAGGGCACCCCATTGCAATGCAGAGCAGCACCCACAAATCCATTCTGCTGCTGCAGCTGCGTGCCTGGACTGAGCCCACTGTCCCATTAGCAGTCCCTTGCATGCCAAGATTTGCATAAAAGGAGCAGTTATCAGCAATTATGGCTTGCCAAGGCAAAACTCTTCAAGGCCGCTTTACAACCGGTGACAGATGCAGCATTCCTAAGTTTCAGCTATAATTTATTCTCAGACTGGGCAGAAACATACAGAAAACACACTGTGTGTTTTGCAAAGCGTCTCATTTAGGCATCTGAAAAATAATTTTAAGAAGGGAAGAGGGAAGACAAATAGGGAACCAAACGAATGAATAAACTGCAGGCACAGAGTCAGAATTCAGTATTCAAAAAGTGTGACAAGTACAGAGATTAACCTGCTCCTGAACAAGTCAGCTCTTACCTTCTTCTCACATCTAGTGACACTGTCACCCCATGTTTCCCAGCTTCAGGGCTCCATCGCTGTGACAGTCACAGTGGGCACAACTTGTTCCAGCTGTCTTGCCTGCATAAGACCAAACAGCCAGGAGGGAAGGAAAGGAGGCTGTAGCCAAAAGAAAACAGGACATGCGGAAGCGTCGCTTCCCCAAAGCAAAGTCCTGCTCCTGCTCTGCAGCAGATACTTTGCAGTCCCAATGCCCACACCATTTGCACAATCCAGCTTTTGGGAGCTTTACCAGATGCACAAGTGGTGTTGCCACTGCTCAGGCCAAACTGATTCACAACAACCAGCCCGCAAGGAGACGGCAGCCAGGAGCCCAAGGCAGCAATTAGCACACTCACAACACCTCGGGGCACAAAGTGCTTACAAGCCACAGTGCAAGTGTGTTCGAAAGTTTGCTTCAAACCATCTTCAGAGTTAACAAGCAAATCAATAACGAACAGAAGTGAGAAGACAGGATCTGGGCACTTTCCTGATGTCTTTAAAATTTAAGCATGATGTGTTCAGGACCTTCTCTGGAGAATCAGAAACCATTCTGATCTGATACTATCAAATCATAAGCAAGAAGGGTTCAGTGGCTTCTACAGGCTTCGGACATCTATAATTCAAAACCCACTGCATATTTCAAATTGTTTTCCTATTTGATACAGCTCAAGAAAACCCTTCTGAGAGAAAAATGCTGTTCTGATGCTGTCAGTGACTGATCCTTTCCCAGGCCAAGCTATTTTAGAAAGGAGATTCAGCACCAAAGAAGCTTTGCTGAAAACCAACCCATCACAACTGCTCATGAGCCCAGGGTCACAGTAACTATCACTTTTGGTACTGTAACATCACACACTCATAGATCACAGAACACCAGCACTGAAGCCTAGTTTTCCTCACTCCCACCCATTCTGCATTTGGACTATGGAAACACATGAAAGATGCACAAATGCAAACTCCTGGAGCAGTAATAGTGTCTTGTAGAGCAGAGAGCTGCAGTATTTGCAGATGCTGATCTAGTGCTGTAGTCCTGACACAGGGGGTTGCTTGGTGGGAGCAAACCCTGCACCTGCCGGCCCTTCCTAAGTGATATAGAGGGATGCCACATGTTCCCTTATAGGCAACAGGGTGACTCTCAAATACAGAATATAACAAAGTCAGCCTTCCCAGACACTCAGACACTAGTAGCAGCTGCGTACCCTTAAAAGGAGTCAAGTTCATACAGACAGTAAGGAGAGAAGCAATGATAGATCCTTCTCCTTGTCCCACAGGAACAGCACACACCTCAGCCCCAGCACAACCCAGGCTACATCACCACCTAAGGAACAGCCTCACCCATTACCATTTCTTTTCTTTAATTGTTTTTTTCCCCATCCCCTTTTTCCTGCTGCCTTTCTCCATAGCCCTTATAAAAAAAGAGACAAATCCTTATCAGGTTTCCCTAGGCTCTGATCCCCTCTCACAGGTCAGCCCCTGCATGGAACAGCAGACTGTTTGGCTGCCGCTTGAAGTGGGAAGCAGAAGCCCTAGGAATTAGCTGAAGCACAACAAGCTCACCTCCAACTTACTTTTCTCCATAGCTCTGCACCCTCTTCTCACTCACAACATGGTAAGATCGCACCAGAAAAAAACTGCTTCCTTCCTGCCCCTATATATATTCACTTGAGCTGAGACCACATGCTCATTAAGTGGGATCAGGCACACCTGATGAGGCCATCAGAGCCACTTGTTCTCCTTCCATGATTCAGCCACCTGGAGAACTCCAAGACATGTCTGAACAAATCCCAGCTGCCTTTTCACCCTGTGTGATTAGTGTCTTCTACTTATTTATGCTAAGATCATAAATACATCATTAAGTTTCTTGGAAGCACAGGCACTTGCTATAAAGGAGGAGAAATAATACAGTGGTTAGGCAATGTTTCCATATATCTATCAATACACACACATCATTTTATGTGATGTGGATGGGAAATTCCTTGCTTGCTGTGCTGCAGAACTACTACAAACTGCTTTAACCCATGGGCAGATGAGGACAGGCTGCAGTGTCAGTGCTTACAGGACTGTGTCCGGCATGCGCTAAAGGTTTCACCAGCAGAAACACACTTTAGCTTCCCTAAAATAAAGCCCTTTTTCTTCTGCAAAACAGCACAGCCAGGACTCACCTTGCAATTCAAACAGCTTGTAACATGGGGATTGTTTGTTCTTTTTTGTTCTGTAAAGCACCTTCCACACTGGGTCTGTGCACACCCGCAGCCAGGATAAGAGCTGCATGCTGTAAAGGGAGCGACAGACAAGAACTTCAAGACACATGAAGGGATTGGAGAGAGCTACACAAATCTGTGTTCTTACCTTTTTCTCCAGGAGGAAAATCCTTCCTCAAGGAAGCTCACTGTGAGAACATGTGTCTGACAACACTGATAATCTCTGATGTCACATACTAACAGTCCTGTGCAAGTAACAAGGCAGCTCCCAAATCTCATGCTTAATCCCAGTGCCTGCTGTTGCTGAACAATTCAGCCTTCTGTCAGCTGCTGTCTCCGCTCCAGCCATGGAACAGCTCACTTTCAGCACAGCAAAGGCACTGCTTACAGTGTGGCACGCTACAGTGGCACAAAGAAGTGCTCAGGGCCAACACAGCCCAGCTCCCAGGCAGGCACGAGGAGCAAGTTTCCTTAAGAAGCTCCTCCAACTCTGCAAGAGAACACCATACACCCTCCTTCCACCCAGGGCACAAACCTCCCCTTAGAAACAAGAGCCACCAGGGATGGGGCCCAAACAACAACTTGAGCTACAGTGATGTTCACCCTCCCACCCTCCTATCTCTCTTTAGGATGGTGAGAAGGCAACCACTGCTGGCTTCTCTCAGGCACAGGAGGCACTAATAAACGTTAACCCAAAACTGCACCAAAGAGCTCCTTTGGCTTAGGTTGTTTGTGCACCCGAATAACAAGCCTATAGCAGGAAGTTCAACAGCAATGAGTACATACTTAGATGCACGTGAGGAAAAGCTGCTGTTCCTCTTACATGCTGCAAAATAAAGGAAACCATAAAGCTGAGCTCTTTCCCTGTGGAATAACAGGTCCCTGAAATTCAGATGCATGAACTATCCCCTTTTACCATGATCTATTCTTCTTACATCTTTATATTCTCCAAGCTGCAAGTTAATGGGACAAGATGCCACTACATGTCACGGTATTTGAAAATAATGTTGGCAGATTTAATCCCACGAGCTTTCTTCATTTTAAGGAAAAAGTAACTTCAGTTATAATCTGGGAAAACCAAATGGGCACAGGATAAGCGGATCAATAGTTTACTGGTCCCATCCATGCAGACTCAATTCATTAATCTATCATGCTGCATTTACTTGACAACACAGGGTAATGAAGAGCTGAAGATGCCCTCTCTGGGCTGGAAACCAATGAAGCTTCTCAGGTAAGTGCTTGTCCAGCAGCGATCCCAAGTCTTGCTCCAGGGATGCTGGGGACATGCCTACTACCAACTGACTGCAAAGGACGCCTTTGGCAGAGAGGTAGCAACTGACATCTTTCTTTTCTAATGCAGCAGGACAGTTAATTGATCACAAGGGTTTCTTAGGCTGCAACACTGAAAATACCCATCTTTGTGACTCAGAGATGCTTGGTGCTTAATGGTGCTGCTTAAAGGGATAGGCCATTAATCCTCGGGGTCTGACTTCCTTTGCACAGACATTTCTGAATCAAGCGTTCTAAGCTTTCAGCCAGTGCCAAGGGACAACACTGTGAATCCATACTAGGTCAACCCTCTGTTTGGGACCTTCCTTCCCATGCTGTCTCTACTAACAGCCATTTCCCACCATACTTGCTGTCTGCAACAGCCTCCCAAGACTAAACAACCAATGTTACTTTACAACAGCCACATTCTAAAATACACAGCAAGCGTTCTTCTTCCAGTTATGAAAAATAACCCCCCCAGACCAAGTCTCAGTGTACACATGTACTCCAGTTCTCTGGAATCATTTCACATCTTGTGAGTCATATACAGTCATCCCTTATGAGTCAACCCTATTATTTCTAAGCATCATGCTAGTTCTTCTACATTGGCTATAAAAAAAGAAAGACAGGGTAGTCAGGCCTTATCTTAAAGCCAATAAGCTCAGGCAAGAATTGTGAACCTGTGCCTATATGCCCCTGTGGTAACAACCAACAAAAATTGTCTCAGAGCATGAAATAGGTCTGAAATGCTCACTTACATACACTGTAAGTATACATATATGTTTTATTTTCATGTGAATTACACCACTTTCTGATTGATTTCCTGCATGTGAACGATGAGCTAGCTCCAACCTCTTTGTCATTCATCTCGCTCCTTTTATATGTTAGCTACCTGTCAAGTTACAGCGACAGCTCCATTTGTTTGGAATTCTGTCGGACAAAACAAGAGCAAATGCCCTGAGCAGCAGAAACCACCCGCAGCCTGCCTGCAGCCAGGGTGATCTGGTCATCCTTCACAGCACTCTGATCTGCACAAAGCTGTTCACCACATGCATCTCTATCCCCTCTAATAAAAGTGGGGTAACTGCTGCCATCTATGCTCCTCATATCAAAATACCAAGCAGCCTTACCAGGAACCACTTCTGATGTTGGCACTCAAAATAATGCTGCATGACCTTCGCAGACAGACCTTACCAAAAAGCCATAGCCATTCATGCACTTAGTTATTAGGGCTATAAAGAAACTGATTATAATTTATATGCTGGGAAAGTCTCTTTGCATCACCTCAGCATACAAAAGTGACTTACAGTTTCACCTAGCAGGTGAAATGAAACGTAGGCCAATCCTTCAGCAGCTAACTGCAGAAATAGCTACACTAGCAAAAAAGGCACAGAGGTAAGAGAGAGAGGGGAATGGCCTTCCCAGTAGCTCAAATTTTGTTTTCATTATATCAATATAAGTTTAATAGCAAGTTCTCCTTTCACTGCTTCTTACAGCACATTGTACAGATTATTTTTATTTCACTAAGCGTCCTGTTTTTGCCTGTATTAAATCCTACTCTCCTTTCCCTGGCCCTGAAGAGTTATTAGGCTGCAAAATCAGTTTTATGAATAAGTGTGAGTTAGCCTATGCTGCAGAGCTGACCTCCAGGAAAAAAAGAAACGTGGTATGATCTGCTGGGAGCCATGGAAATATATGAAGCGACGAGCAGTGAGGAGGTATCTGAAATACAAAGCTGATGAAAGCCTTTTTTTTTTCCCTGGTCATTTTTGACTGAAAGGCACATTTAAAAATGTGACCTCCCGGTCTTAAGTTCATAGCACACTGCCCAGATTTACAGACACCCCACGTGACAGATGCCGTATGGCTTTGAAAGGTCTGCCTTGTGACAGGTCCCTCAGCACTAGCACTGTGGCTTCTTATTACCTGAACAGTTTATGCACGTTGCCCCCAATGAGCTCACTACGAACCTATGTTAATATAACATCTGCAATTTGCATATTCTCCATTTCCAGGTTGGGATTTCTACAAGACACACCCATCATTTGTGGATGACAGATAAGACATGGTCCCTAGTTGCTGCCTGATTCTTCCTGGGTATCCCAGTGCCCCTTTCCATCACGTCCCTCTTGAACTCTGCTGCTGCCACAATGGGACTGTCTAGCACAAGGGCTAACAACACCACGTTCTACTAAGGGCATGAGGCTCAAGGTATTGAGAATCAGGGCCTCTCATGCACCAAGTTCCCAGTGGCCTGGCAAGCAGCACCATATGCTGCACTCATTAGTGACTGTGCCGAGCAACAACAGAGACTGACACGTCTGATTTGCTTTACCTTCTACAGTAAGAGCAATTGTGCCTCTTCACAGGACACAGCCTGAAGCACTCAACCGAAGAAGCATGAGTAAATAGCATAATCAAACTGCAACCCTCCACCCCCCCCAACTGCTCCCACTCAGCCCCACACACCATCTGAACCCAGCTGGCGTTGTCACCCTTCAATGTGAGGGCAGCTGCCCTTTGTGCCCAGCACTGGCTTGAAGGCCCTACCATCAGCTGAGCTCCTGCCATGTGCCACGTGTGCCATGCCTGAGCAGCCCCAAACTGTCAGGGATGGGAATGCCATTCTCTGAAAGGTCACATTCTGCAGAAGAACACGGAAGCGGCGTCCGGAGTAGCGCTCTTGACATAAATGTTCCTTTGCAGAAAGCAGAGATGATTATGCCCTTGTAAATGACAAACCTCATTAGGAGGAGCAACCTCCCTGCCTTTAACCTCGCCTCTCCATACCCAACGTGCCTCTTCTTAACCTCAAAGCTCTGGCAGTGACTAAAATATTTAGACAAAACACAGCTAAAAAGGGACTGCTCTTCTTTCCTTTTGACTTTTCTGACAATTAGCAGAGCTGAAAGCCAAGGCATTTAAACAGCACAGATGAACTTGGGGATTAGTTGGTTGTTTCTTCCTGAACGAACATGAAAATATATCAGAGGGCTGAACTTTGATGCTGCACTGTGACACTGTCATATCTCTTCATAGCTTCATTTTGTATCTTTTCCTACCCTCCATTGATTTTAACCCTTTTAAAAGGGCAAAGGAGGAGAGGGAGAGGAAAGAAATGAATGCGTGCTATTTTTCTGATGCTTTTCATCAGTGAATATATATATATATGTATGTATATATATATGTATATATATGTGTGTGTGTATGTATATAAATACACACACACACACATACATATATATATATATATATATATTCCCCCCTCGCTCCTTTCCTAATGCTAGACAGACTGCTCCAGAAACATCTTTGGTTCAGAATAAAACACACACCATTTTCTCCATTATGTCCCCTGGCCTACTAAAGAGGCTCTGATAGCCCAGATGCCTCCTTCAGAACTGGAAATACTGGCTAACACAGCATGCCTCCAGAGCCAGGAAAAACAACAAATAGGCAAAAATAATACAGAAGGCATCAGTGGGTTTCAGGTGAGCTTATTTGTGTTTAAAGTCAGAATGTCAGTGAAGTTTCTACTTTTTACGCGCACATAGCTCATGGCGTTCCACCTTTATTTGCATCTGTCCAGAAGGAGGGGATGGTTTTTACGTGGTCAAGATGATCCAAATCTATTTCTGGTCTCTGAGAGGTGTTTCCCCATTGGAGTTCAAACTAATAAGCTCATTTCATTACGTCTCAGCTCTCAGCCAGCGTGATCAGAATACAGCACATCCTCTCTCTGCTCCTCATCTGCCACATCTATTTGTAATACGATTCCTCAAGGTAGGAACCACAGCATCCCACATGTACTTGTACCATATCAAGAAGAACCAGAATCAACACTAACAGTGGGAGGCTTTGAATCCCTGCAAGAAACAATATTGACAGCTTTCCAGCTCCCATGTTTTGCATTTCTACGCTACTTAATTCCTCCTGATGCTCTCAACTTGAACAAGACACTCAGGCCGTGCCTAGTCCCAGCTTAGATCAGATGCTGCTCCCTGCCAAGCTCTTGGTTTGTGACATTTGGACTCTGACAACAAAGCAAGGCATGCAGCTGTGTGCATGTGTACAGTCACGCACCCCCCTACACATTTTTATCAGCATTCAGCAGAGGATCGGTTGGTTTTGCACTCCTTATCGACAAACAATCAACACCTAAGTTCATTTTGTAGACAGAAGGATTTTGTATTCATTCTGTTGACAGAATGACTGGAAACCACAGAGGAAACACTGTTTGACAGTCCTAGCACATACTGGATGCTGTGGAGAAAATGCATGCTGCTAACTGTCCAATCAGTTATGCAGACAAAATGAATTTCATCATAATTCTGTCAACAAAAAGCTAACTTGCTTAAATTATTCTCTCAACAAAATAAATTAACTTAAAATCCTTTTGTCCACAAAACAGATTTAAGTGTTTAGTGAAGTCTTGTAAATACTACAGTTTGTTAGCTTAGCGTGTGCAATTCAAACATGCGGCTTAGCCGAGTCAGCGGTTCCTGGCTTATCAGACAGGGATGGTCTTGATTCTTCCAGCTCTTCCCTCCTCTGGGAAGCCAAACCAACAAGATGATCAGTCAGCCAGCACGCAATGCATCAGCATGCAAAGCAGGACCTTGTGAGAGAATATTTTTCCATATTTTTATTCAATCAGTGGGGATTGACAGGAGGAATTTTACGTAAGTACAGCAAGCCTAAAGGACTCGGTCCATTCCTCAGAAGAAGACAAGCTTCATCCTTAGGTTTAAAGTTTGACACTGAGTTTCCATGGCAAACGTGCAGATAAAGTGGCACTTAAATGAGAGACTACAGCTGTGATGCCTTGGTAGATTTCATATTGAGAGCATGAAAATGCAATCAATCTGCTTTTAGACACTACGCATCTAGAGTCCATTATACCTATATAAAATCTCCTTCATTTTCCATGCTGATCCACATTCAAGACTAAATGTACATATTTAAACCTTGCTTGGAAATACCAGAATGTAACACTAAAAAAATTGGACACAATCTGAGCACAAGTATTGCTGTGGGGAGCAAAGCGCACCAAACTCTGCTCAAAGCCAGCCCAAGCACAAAAGGCATCATGCCAGAAACAACAGCAACTGCCAGCCCCTAAACTGAATGAGGATATCCCTGTGTGCCTTCAATGCACCAGCCAGCGCATTCACATGGTCCCTCTTTCCCACACCACACACACCCACATACGCGATCCCACCAGCCTACAAGAAAGTCAGAAGCAACACACCATACAGCACCATCCAAAGTGTTCACGCTCCTTCAGCCTCATCTCCAGAAAGCAAAACTCCCTAAGATGAGATAAGGTCATTAAGCAGGTTTTTAAGAGCCCCAGCACTGAGTATTACTGAGCATTGCCTGCCCTGCAGATCTGCTGCCTTTTAATGTTAAAGGAATATAGAAGTAGTCATGCCTCTATCTTTAGTAACATCAGTCAAGGAGTTAGGCAGGCCAGTGGAAAAACAAAACTCTTAAATCTGCTTTTACCATATTCTTCCACCAGTATAAACAGGGATGGGGTTTTTTGTTTGTTTTTTGTTTTTTTTGCCTTCTTTTAGGAGGCTACTGTGGTTACAATGGAGTTAATTTCCAGGTGTGTGGAAAGTGTACAGTAACATGAGAAAAATATCATATTAATATTTAATATAACACTTTATGCACACAGAAAGAATAAAAACCATTCAAATGCAAATACGGCCTGCAAAAAAGGATAAAGTTTTCTGTTTTTCCAGTAATGCCTTCATTTTGCTGAAGACTGATTTAGTCTTGAGTGAGCTAAGAGCGCTTGTACATGTATACTTCTAGCCACAGAAAAGCCTGCTTCAGGTCAGAGCCCTCCACAATATTTGAGACACTGCAATAGTACCTTGCAATGGCACTCACTGAAATACAGGGAGTTTATTAATCCTTTTGGAGCCATACTTTGTAGCCCAAGGGATGAAGCATGCTGCAGCATCCACCTTGCCTTATGAGACTTCCACAGAGCAGCCAAAACTGTGGGATTGCTCCCTACAGCTCTTAGGGCCAATGATTTCTTTTCTGTGACACGCTCTGCATTTACCAGCCATAACAAAATGACCTAGCTAGGAATCATCAATGATATTTCTATGTGCTAGACACCAAGCTCCTTCTGAATTTATTGAACCTGAGTCTCTGAATTTATTGAACCTGAGTCTCTAAGAGTCGTGATGCTTTTTTGACACCTCCAACACAACAGAATACATTTAACTAACTAAATTCCAGGTACAGCACAGTAGTAACTGTTCAGGGAAGCTTTTCAATGGCACACAGATACTTGCAAATAACACAGAGACAGACCAGCAAGAAGTTTCCCTGGCAAAGAGAAGCAGAGGTTTGGAGAGACGCAATCAGTTACATTTTAACTAGTGTCACTTCCACCCAATGGAGAATTACTCTTGATGCACCCCATCTTATGCAGCACAGTATGGGCCAAGGCCATGCCACTGAATCAACAGAAATGTTATTCAACCTTTGCCATAGCACATGTCACTACCCTTGTCTTCCAAATTGAGTCCAGATGGAATAAAGCATTAGAGTGGAAAAGATAACTCTGCAGTGAAAGCTAGGCATCACGATAGCCAAGTTCAACACCTGAATACCGCACATACATTTAAAGTTACTTTGAGCAAGTAGCATCACCAGGACCTTACCAGCTCATGGTGGGTTTCAGTTTCTCTCAAACACTGCTCCAAGCGTGTTAGACCAGCTTCTTCCTCCCACTGTTCTCAGCCCGCATTCTGCCAGACCCTCATCTCCTTTGAGTTTCCTACAAACATAAACAGTACCTAAGACTCTGGACTGGAAATAGTCTCTAAGTCAAGCTGCTGAGAGAGCACAACGGCAACCAAATGGTCAAGGAGCTCAGCTTGCCTTCTGCACTGCGACTCAGGCAATGCTGAGTGCCCACACCTGAAGCTAACAATTACATGTAGCAAAACTATATCTGCAAGGGGAGATGCACAACAGCAGTAGCTCAGAAGATGATCAGGAATGGGGAAAGCAAGCACAGAGGGAAGGAGAAAGCCGTGAGGCACTTGGTTTATTAGTTCTTAAACTTGGATATCTCAAACTCTCCGGCGCCTTAACTTGGGAATTCCCTTTTGTGAAGGAGAACTTAGGAGGACATAAATAAATGAAAATTTATATGGAAATAAACATCCAAATATACATGAGGAAGGGAGAGGAGGGGAAGGAGTGATTCATTATTATGGCTTACATATCATTGCGCATTCATAAATTCCAAGGCAATATATTTTTCTTCATTGCTTAGATAATAAATCATCATTCGATTACAAAAGGGGAGTACCTGGATGGAACAGCAGCCTTTCTGAAAAATACCCCTGGCAGATGAATGACAGGAAAATTTATGGAGAATGGAGCTACCTGACTGTCCTGCCTCCAGGAGAGCGGGCTGTGCCAATAACTAAACCTTTCCAGACAATTCACGCAGCAGACACTGTCCTTGATGGAGTGAGCTTTTTAGACCTCCCTTGGCCTGATTTTCATTATCTCTCCTTTGGCAGCCACGCAACGTCTATTAGCAGTGCAAAAGGGTTAGAAAAGAGCCATCCAAGTTGCTACCGAGCTTGTGCTAGCAGGCCTGTCTCTAGGATCTGTGAAAAATGTACAGCTGCGTTCTCTACTTAGCTGGAGTTGTCGCATCAATCAGAGAGATCCTTCAAGGGTCACTGGTATTCATAAAAGCAAAGAGTTTTCAAGAACACAAAAATGACCATCCAGTAAACCAATTGCCTGCCTTTTTCTAGTTTATCTTCATTTCATTTCCCAGCCTTCTTTTTCCAGACCAACCCTTCATTTCCTTCCCCTTTTATAAACAAAGCTATTTGGCTCTTTATTTCAGCAGGTGCCTTCGAGTCATTCTTCATTTTTCTCCCATTACAGTCACAGCAAAGGGCAAGTCTGCCAAGCAGCTGAAAGCCTGGCCACCCAGGCAAACCATCCCAAGAGGGGCTGAGCAGCTGAAGCAAAATGCATGGCAGAAAGTGTGTGGAACTGATACTTGCTGCACTGAGGTCAGGCAACTGGGAGTCAAGCCATGGCCATTCTTACTACATGAGCTTCTGAAAGGAACCCAAATCACACCAGGTCTGCAGTCTCAGTATGCCAAAGGGAAATTCACCCACTGCAGAGCTCAAGGCTTCTGGTGGAGAGGCATCTCTGAGCATCAGTCAGGCTCCTCGAGGCCACCAGGGTGGGCACATCTCCTTCAAAAGAAGCAAGCTTCAGAAACATAGGCTCTTTATCTGGAAAACTGCCTCTGCTACATTTGAGGACCCTGCACTGAGCTTCGCATTTTTGTGGTGACTAAAAGCACACATACAGCCTGACTCTAAAAAGACCTTTTTCTCCAAAAGGGCCAGCTAAGATTGAGAGGTGAATGGGTCTGAACATATGGGCTAAGATACCTGGCAGCTGAGATTAGATGCCTACCTCTGAAGGAGGCACTCACAGCCTCCCTTCACAGGCAGCAGGGAGATGCAGTGCCTCCCACCTCCTCCCAGAGCCTGCTTCTGAGGCAGATCAGATGAATCATGCTCTAGAAACGCCTGTTTCTTAGCAGTGACTACACAGAAAGACTGGATGAGTAGCTCATCTCCTGCCATTTGAAGTAGAAAGGATTGGCCGCATTATTCGGAAGGCAGAAAAAGCAGGCTTTATTTCCTGCTGCTTTCGCGTTTCGTGTGGCACTCCAAAGCTACAAAGTGAACAAAGGCAGAGTGGCATCCTGACTCTGTGCCTGGGAGGAGGTTTGTTTCCCACCCTCAGAGCCCAGGTTAAAAGGGCTGCACAAGGCAAAAAGCTGTGAAAAATCAAACTCAAGAGCCTCCTTCCAAATTGCATTCCTATCAGGCTCCAGCCAGCACTATCCATCCAAAACACTATAGAACCCCAAAAGCACCCTACACAAAGGAATTTGATATGTTTTCCAGGGAAACTATCCAAGAATACCAATAGTTGTAAAACACAGTTTGTCATTTATTAAGCAGGAGACGTTTTGGCACTTAATGCAATACAGCAACTTCATCACTAACAGGAGCGCAAAGCTCTGATGGGTCACATTAGTCTTGGAAAAATCTCAGTCTCCCAGTTGTGCTGCCATATGGAAAGATGTTCCCCAGGGCCCATTTTACTTAGTAATTCTTCCGGTATTTTTTTAACAGCCACAATTACACTTCAGACATCAGAGCTATACAGATTTATGGCAGCTGAAAATCTCACATCAAGACCCTCTTCACCCAAGGCACGTTTGATGTTCATGAATTCCCTGGACCCCTTGTAGCAGCGAGACCAGCAGCACGGGAAAAACAAACAGAGACTTAGTATTTACCACTATACTGTGTGCAGACTATAAAACGTGTGTTCCCTGAGTGCCAAACTACCATATCAGATGGCATTTTATATCTACTTTGGCCTTCCTGCAATTGCATATAGCTCAAGGATATATATTCCCCTGCCCTCTTCCGTGGAATAAACAAACCTTTTATACATCTCTCCATCACCGTATCATTTGGGAGGATTAGGATGCGAGTGTGTCTCACACCTGATGCAGAAAAGTATCTGTTTTGAGTTTTCACCCAGCCATGATCTGTCAGTGGATAGAAATCTCATCTCCGAAGCCCTGGGGCCTCTGCTAAACACAGTAATGTAACAGATTTTATTAGCAGTTTCAGAAAGGTAATCTAACACTAGATTAGCATTAAATGGTCCAGCAAAGTAGATACATGAAGGCATCTGTAACATCCTCCAGTGCCCTTGATAGAAAGAATATCTGTATTTTAGGCAAGGAATCAGTAGTTTATTTAGATGCTTTGAGGCACTGATTTGCTTTGTATACAAACTACTGAGTGATTAACGTCTTGGTGAGCTCTACTCCTCATCAAAACCACAACAACTTGAAATATCATATAGCTTGCTAATAGATGACTAGATAAAGCTAAATTGTAAAACCATCACGGCACTTTGGTCTCTTGCTGAATACATGGATTCCCTGATATGAGAAATGTGATCAGGAAATAATCTGCTACTAAGAAGGCAATCCGAATCCCCTTTGGGGAACAGGCTGCATGAATGCAACAGTGAGGATGATATATTAGCATTTCAAGAAGAGCCTGAAATCAGTGTGGAGAATGCCACAGAGGAATAGCTAAAATTGCTTTATCTTTATCTGTTAATATTTCTGGGAAAAGATAGCAATATTGGGAAATGCAGAAAGACCGAACACCTCACGTATATTGAATTGGATCTGCAACCATGTTGGATCTATTCAGAGCCCGGAGGATGTAATGTTCCCCACTTAAAAGCAGGAACTGCAGTCTGGAATAGATTTCCCTTACCAGTGCTACTCGTACGTTTTAGGGTGAGGACAGACACTAACATCAGTATTTTTAGAAGCCAACAGTAAGATGGACTGACCCAACAGAGACTCCTTATAGAAGCATAATTTCCTAAAGAAGGGGCTTCCATCACTTCCCTAGCATCTCTTTCAGGAACTGAATACTCTCAGTAGCTTTGCCAAAGACTGCCTAATGTCTTTTTTCTTTTGTTCACGTGTGCACTATAGTTGCTTCATATGGCAGCTCGAGTTTCCTCCATGAAAGCAGACACAATTACATCTACCTGCATGTTTAACCTGACAATGAGGAGTTTCAGGGATCTCATATCAAGGATATAATATTGCATAATAGAACATTGTAGGATAGTAAACAACAGAGCTTAAGCAGCTTCCTAACAAGCTTAAATGATTTGTAGCTTCTTGTCCCCTTGAGACCTACCTGAAACTCTGAAGACTTTCTGCTGTAGGCATAGTTAATGAAACTTGAATTTTCAACCTTCAGTTTTCCCCAAATTGAAGGATTAACTAATCAAAACATCCGGCTGATGTACCAAGGAAAGCACTACCGAGTGCTCCAAATATCTGCACAACAACAGACTGTCTAAAGTTACGCAAAGTGCTTAGAAAATGGCATCAGAAGCATGCACCAAACTGTTCCCCTTTCATTCCCAAGTGAAAGATATGTTCTAGTCACCTGGTATATGAATAAGTCTCTTGGATGCCACACAAGACAGGAAAGGATCAAACACACCCAATGCTCTCTTTCAAGCGGAAGCAAACGTTACAGAAGAATTACTATGGGAGGGGAAATGAAAGCTTGCCAATACCTTTTAAAGTCATTTGCTGCCTTATGTCCTTATGCACACAGCCCAGTGAACTACGGCACATACACCTGGTAGCATAAGGCCACATCGACAGGCTCACAGCTGAGCAGGCAGAGGGATATACCACATGGAGCTGCTGACCATACCTGGACACCAATAGGGAGCCCAGTGCTTCCCCAGCCCACCTACAGGGCACAGTGGGTGCCCCTCATAGAATCACAGAATGGCCTGGGTTGAAAAGGACCACAGTGCTCATCCAGCATCAACCCCACTGCTATGTGCAGCATCACCAGCCCAGGCTGCCCAGAGCCACATCCAGCCTGGCCTTGAATGCCTCCAGGGATGGGGCATCCACAGCCTCCTTGGACAACCTGTGCCAGTGCGTCACCACCCTCTGGGTGAAAAAAAAAAAATCTCCTAATGTCCTTCAGGAACACTGGCAAAGCACCCAGCACAGCAACATGTCCCATTTAAGCAATTATTTCCTATCTTACAAAGGGCCCAGGGCCTTGCCAATGCTCTCCTATGCAAAATTGCTGCTTAAAATCTCCCAGCATCCCACCTTAATGCATATGCAATAGTTCTCTCCCTCTCACTCACAGGGAACGTACCTCTTTCTAAACAATTATTTATTATTTTAGCAATAGAAAACTGCAATAATAGGCCAAAGAAAAAGGCTAAAATTGTAGCCACATTGCCTAGCAATTACACATGTAACAGTTTCATTATCTGCTGGGCCAGCAGCTTAATTTACATGCCCACTTAACGATTAATTGTGGAAGTGCACTTTACTGCAACAGCAGCAGGGGAGAGCAAGGGCTGGACCAAGTATCTTGAAAGAAAAAGCTTCTTTTTAGGAAATACCTCTGCAATTAATTTTATAACCAAAACAGCCAGCAGCAAGCAAGAACAGTGGGATGGGGGACAACATCAAAGTACCAACGTTGGAAATAAAACATCTGTTTGGCAGAAGGCAAGCAGCACAGATGACATCAGTGGCACGCTGTCCTCCAGCCCCTGAGCTGACTCCCAGCATGAGGCAGGGAAATACAGTCCCATTATCTAACACCAGCACCTACACTGGAATGAATCACCGAATCATATCACAGAATCATAGAATGGCTTAGTGTGGAAGAGACCTCAAAGATCATGAAGCTCCAGCCCTCCTGGCCACAGGCAGGGCTGCCAACCTCCACATTTAATACTAGACCAGGCTGCCCAGGGCCCCATCCAACCTGGCCTTGAACACCTCCAGGGATAGACAGGGAATCCACAACCTCTCTGGGCAGCTCTTCCAGCACCTCACCACTCCATAATAAACAACTAAAATGTTTTAAAGTTGACCAAAACTGGACATGAAGTCTGAGGGGGAGCATAGGCATTTGCTCCTTTCATTCTGGTTTTACTTCTTACAGTTCAAAAGGGTTTTTAAGTTTTTTTCCCTTCAATTGTAAGGGTAGTCAATTTCCTTACAGCAAAAGAAGCCAAACAACTCCAATCAAACCACTTCCCAAGCAAAGAAAACAGAACCAAACCCAAGCCAACATGTATAGGAAAACAGGAGGAGACTTAAAATAACAATTACTATGAGAAAGATGATGAGCAACTACAACACCATTTCTGCATCAGGAGAGCAGGATTTCTGTGTCTGCAGTAAAACGATGATTTACAGTTCTGCCATGAAGAATATCTATGCATTGACCCAAACTTTCGTAAGGTTTAGATCAGGTCAGGGATTTCCTGATCACATTGTGTGCCTGACAGAAACTGCTGACTCGCTGAAATTGCATCCCTTATTTACTGCTAAAAGTTTGAGCAGTGTTTATTACTGCCTAGATTTCTCAGGGCCTGAACAAAATACCTGGTCAGAACCAGAAGGATGTAGGGTAGAAGCAGCAGCTAGCCCGGATAGCCAGAAAAAACAGTAACCTGCTCAAAGGGGGTAGAATTAAGTTGGATATAAGGAAAACATCTTTTCCAGTGAGGGTAGTGAGGCATTGGCACAGGTTGCCTGGTGATGTGGTTGATGCCCTGTACCTGGAGACTTTCAAGGTGAGGCTGGATCAGGCCCTGGGCAATCTGATCAAGCTGTGATGCCCTTGTTAGCTATCAGGAAAGGTGGTGCGAAGTCCACCATGAGTTGGTTGGAGAAGGTCTGGGCTGCCTTGGTTTTCTGCTAGTGACTGCCCTGCTCCAAGCAGGAACTGAACCAGAGGCACCCACAGAGCTCTCCAAGCCAATGCTCCTGTCATTCTGTCACCTCTTGCTTTTTTCATGAGACAGCAGCAGTCAAACACTGTGAAGACAAATTGTATGCTGAAATTAAATCATCTGAGAGAGTAAGAAACATGTTTTTTCATGGATATGACACTCTCTGATGCAATCTAGACAGCTGATTGCTCCTGGGGCTCATCAGACATAATATACTATTGAGAGTCAGCTTCAGAAAGGCAGAAAAAGGGTCTAGAGGGATGGCCTGGCACAATCAGACAGCAGCATCCCTCCATTCAAAAGCACAAGAAGAGAAAATCTGGAGACAGGACAGTGCAGATAGGGGTAAAAGTTGTGGCATAAAATCAGATCTAACTTCTAAGGGAGAGAATCATAGAACCACCAAGGTTGGAAAAGACCTAAAAGATCATTCAGTCCAACCATTCACCTATTAACAATAGCTCCCACTAAACCATGTCCCCCAACACAACATCCAGTTGCTCTCTGAACATCCCCAGGGTCCATGACTCCACCACCTCCCTGGGCAGTCCATTCCAGTGCCTGCCCACCCTTTCTGAGAGTAACAGCAACGCGTTTTTCTTCTAAATTCATGAGCCCAAATGCATGATATATGGGTATTACACAGGTTAATCTGACTCTACAATAAGGATAACAGTTGTTAGACAGCAAATATCCTCATTGAAATGATTCACAGTCTCTTAATTAGTGCAACTGTACAGTAAATATGCGGTTTTTCATCTTATAAGAATGTTAAGATAAAGTTGAGATAAACCCTTACAGAAAAGGTTGAAATCAGAGGGCCCAAAACTTCTCTCCTGGCCTGGTCTGACTGGCATCACCTGGGATAAGACTATCAAGGACAACATTATGGGAAGAATATCATCAACAAACTTGAAGTTATTCCTATCTTCTGTCTTCACGTATTATTACTCAAAACCAAAAATGATTAAGCCTACATAGACTTTCCCAGCTAAACTCAGTGATGCATCAGCTAATACTTCACATTTTGTCTCAAAGAGTGGCACTGAGTAGAAAATACCTTTCTTTGTGCTGGAAGGAGCAGGGAAGACAGCTGGGTTCTTTCTGCTCTTTCCCTGCTTAACTGCATTATCACCTCACTGAGCACCGACTCTCAGCTCTGAGGGTTCTGTCCTCTGTTGCTAGTTTCTAGAAGCACAGGGAAGATCCTCCCCTAGCGGGATCTGCATCACTAATTATTATGGAATAATTAGGGACAACAAATGCCAACTTGTGAACTGACTGAGCCTGTAAAATTCCCAAGGGCTGCAAGTTTTGGAAACGCTGAGATTTCACTTTCCATTTGCACAAGAGCTGGACTGCTGTCACTAAGAACTGTGGGATGGCATCAGGACTGCAGTGACCCAACGCTCTAACTAGAGTCACACTGACCTATCTAAACAGTCAGAGTTAATGCATCTCTCCCGGTGATTTTTCAGACAGGCTCTATAATTTAATATTTTAATGGAGACTACTCACGAGTCAATAATAGGGCTTTCACAGGATTATAAGTGACACAGCATTCTTCTAAAATACATGGCAAATAATTTTGAAGTGAGAATTTTTCAGTGCGGTTAGACAGTAAAAGAAGATTTTTAAAGGGACAAGACTCCCCTGTAAGTTATGGAAGACCTGCCTACAGGGAGTCTTCCCATATCTGGGAATGCATCTGCTACATTACATCTGAGCAGTTACACAACAATACAGCTACACAATTATACAGTCAATAGGTAAACAGAGGTTAAACAGATATTTCATATGAAAAATTATCATGATAGAAACACAACCTATGATAAATGCAAAATGCTCACCAATGTTGAAGGTTCGCAGTAAACTCCACAAAGGAGCCATCTCCAGAGAAACAGACCCTGCCTTAGTGGTGGTCAGCCCTTAAATGAGATCTGGAAGAGGTGGAGCCAAGCTTCACCCCTTACGGTAGCACAGCTGAATTACCTTCACCTGTGCTTCCACAGCTGACTCATTGTTTGCCTCAGGTGGTCAGTCAGAGGTTCAGGCTGTGATCAGCAGTTTCCCATACAATGTCTTAGAAACAGAAACTGCCTTCAAAGATTTCAGCAAGAGAACTTGCAGCCACAGCAGCTTTCTGAAACTGGCTGCCAACCAACCACTGGGACAAAGATGCTCAATATCCACAAGAAGGGACCAGACTAAGGACTGGATCTCAACTCCCAGCTTCTTTGGAGTCAGTCTACAACTCTTAAAGGCTGCTCCAAATAGACCAAGTAGTTGTTGGGACAGCAGAGGTCACTGGTACCTAGCCAGATGAAGGGAAGACCATTCTGATTTAGGCTGAAATGCAATTTGGGTGAGATCTAAAGTGCTCCCCAATGGCAAAACCAACTATACTGGCACATACATGTAAAACCAGCTCCATCCTTTAGTCATGAAACTGTCCCTGAAAGTTAATAGAAAGCCAATACGGCAAAGAGCAAAAATGTTGTTCCTGGGCAGTGCACGGTCAACCTGAGCCCATCCTTTCCCTTAGAATCATTAGCTGACAGAAATGAGTTTCTTTCTGAAGCCCCACGCTCCCTCCTGGAGGATTCTGTCTCCAGAGATCACACAGTGACCCTGGAGAGCCTCTAAACCTGCCACAAAGCAGCCGCAAAAGAGAGCCAAAAGCATGCACTTGCAATGAAGGCATGGACCCTTTGAAATCAAATAGTCATTGATGAGAACAGGAGCATTGCCCCTGGGATGTCTGGATCAATAGCTCTCGACTCTTGCTGCGCTATGGCTGCTACAAGGCTGCCTCACTTAGCTCTTCAGGTTGCCACGCTTTTACAAATGAGTATTAGAGCTTCTTTGTAATAATTACAGAGCAGTTATGAAACTAACAGCAAAATCTATACAAGGCCATCTCTGATCCTCTCTGGGAAAATTATCAGCCCATCTTAACAGCACTCAAGGGAACTCTCGACAGCTCCATCTCTATTTCTAACCCATGACCCCATGCTGCTCTCAGTCTTAGTTTCACCTTTACCCACAACACAACAATTTTGTTGCACTTCTTTCCTCTCCAGAATCCCACATCAGCAGCTGCCTCAATATCCTCATCCTTTTCCTGAACCGAAAACCAGAGTGAAAATGACCGAACAGCCAGCCCTGGATCGAACTTTATGTATTTATCTCTGCAGAGCAGAACCCCTCCACCACATCATTCCACTTGACATTCCATTTGCTCGGAAATGAAATGTTTTGTTCCGCGTGCTTGCGTGTAAAGGAAAGGCAATACTAACTTCAATAAAGCACATCAGGGCAACCTGCTGCCTGATATAGGGCTGGCAGCCTGCCTTCCCCTGGGTGCTTTAACCATCGTGGGGATGAGAGCACTCTTCTGTCAGAGGCCACTGGAGAGGGTCTCATCTGCCTGTGAGCAGCGGATAGGTCGGTACAATGGAACAAAGACTAGAGAGAGGGCAGGAGGACTCCCTGCAGGGCCAGCAGGACACATCACGAGATGCACCAACTGCAGTGAGCGTGCCCTGATTTACTGAAGGAACAACGCCAGCAAGATGGGCTGAGGACGCCTTGCCCTAGGAACATAAATTCCTCGTGTGTTGACAGGGAAAGAAGGATCCAAGCCAAGCTAGAAACCAACCTGAGGCTTGCTGAAACTAAGCAAATATGCTGACAGCTAAACTTTGCAGCAGGATATTTACTCTGCAAGTTTGTGTAGTTAGTTCAAAGGAAAACAAACCTAGCTTCACATCAACTGAGACTACACTTAACATTTGCCCCAAAATGTGGCTGCCTGCTTGTCTGATGCAGAGCTGAAAGCCCTGCTTCTTGGGGAAAGTTAATCCTGATGGAAATTAATAGGAAAAAACAACAAAACAACACAGGAGAAGGCAGGGTTGAGGGTACGAGGAAACAAAGGCACACATAGCCATGGCGAAGGGATCCAGCGAGAGCTGAGCGCCAAGGCAACATGCCAGCAGCTCCCATGAAGCTTTTTTTTTCCTAGGAACTTTCCATCACAGATCTATCACTGCTGCTATAACAGCCTCAGTCCTCAGCTTATTCATATATGGTTTTCCTTGGTGAGAGGGAAAAAGAAGGAAAAAAGAACTGCCACTGTGCCAAACACCAGCTTGCACCTGTTGTTTTTTTTCCAGCCTCTTCCACTGATGTATTTGCAGCCACATTTTTACTAGTTGAGGCACGCATGTTTTAGGGCAGGAACAGACTTTGGTTCATCAGATAGCATTATGAGTTATGGACAGATCTCCCATAAGGAAGGTTGATCTCCATAGGAGCTAAACAGGCTTACAGGTGATCACAGCTATTCCCAATTGCCACAGATTCAATGTAGACTCAAAACAGCTTGGAAACCACAGCCCCTAGACTCACAAGGTTAGGAAATTACATTTTCATTAAAAGACACTTACAAACATCCATGATGATAAAGGAAAACGTTGAAGTGTAATTATCTTGTGTCCCAAGAACCCCTTTCTCCACCAAAAGGCAATGAAACAAACATCAGGTTACACCTTTAAATGTTCACAGCACTTCCTACCTAATGACCTTCGTGTACTTGCAGCAGAGAGCACAATATTACCACTCCAGAATTTCTCCTGATGATCATTCCAACCTTTCACATGCAAAGAGCTGTCTGAACTCCCAAATCCCACACGCAAAGCTCACAAAACCGGGAACTGAATTGCTTTCCATTCCTTCTCCTGCACAAGCGCTGCTTTCAGAGGCACCGTAGCTGCTCCATTGCCTGCTTGCACCAGCAGCTGAAGATAACCTTCTGATAACATTTGCAACACGCTCGCTAATTTACCATCTATCTCTCATTATATCACCTCACTGCATGTTTTTCTATTCGCAGCAATTATTCAGATTATTCTGTCTTGTTTTACCAGCTCTCTCTGTGCATACAAACAAACTGAGAAATTAGCAATGCAGAATTCAGAGCGATGTTTTGGAACTCTTATCTCAGCCTCCTCCAGGCAGTTTCCATTTTCTTCCCCCTCAGATTTGCCTATCTTTCTGAGTCTCTTCTGGTATTATGCGGTGTAAAAAGGTAAGCTGCTGAACTCTAGAGCACTGCCTTTATTTTCTATTGTTACCATCCCTTCAGCAGTGAGAATTCAGAGGATGCTTCCAGTTGATTCCTGACACTCTGACAATTTCACTGTTGTTCACCCAAACTACAAAATAGCACAACATTTTGAAGGTGCCGTCACCTGCTGCAATATGAGGTTCAGTTCCTGATATTTTTGTCATAATGTACTATCAAAAAATAAATAAAACAAAAACCCACAAAATAAAAACCCACACAGCTTTCCAGGGCAATGGCATTTCAGTGATCATTTTGTGGTCTAGCACTTTCCTAGAAAAGTGATTTAGAAAAGTTCATTTTTGATGGGAAAAAAGAAAGAATCAGAAAACCATTGGCTACGCTTCCTCTCTATCTATGCACTGCACTGAGGTCAATAAGCAAAACTGTGCTTGCATATTGGGAGGCAGAGTACTTAAATTCCTATTCACTGGAAATGACATAAAATGAGTAAAAAGTTATTATTAAATATGCATGAATTGAGAAATGACATGCAGGAAATTAGAAAAAATATTATTTAGAAACATGTAAATAACTATTAATCCATACTGAGCAGAACACATCTTAATGAAGGGAAGTAAAGCAACTGACCCCATTAAATCGACATGTTTCATGGGAAGCTCAATTTGCTCCATAACACGGGGTCCTCTTGACCCATTTTAAATCAACCTCGGTAATTTCTGCACTCAGACTGAAAGGAAAACAACCTTTTTTTTTTCACTCTATAGCATACATCGCATCATTGAATCAAAGCAGTCCACAGGCACAACTCACTGCCTTCTTGTAGAGTGAGGAGTGCTTGTACAAGGGTGAGAAGCAGCTTTATCCAGGCCAGCAAACTCTGGCAGGCTGGATGAGAACAAGCAACCAATGAAAACAGGTCATCTTCCCTTTGTCTCATTGCACCACAGCTACAAGGCATTTGCAAGTGCCTTCTTTGGGACTGTTGGGTGTTATGGAAGTAAACATGGCCAATGGAAGGACTTGCTCACCTTGCAGCTGTTCCATTACTTTAATTTCCCAAAGATCCAGCCTGGCATCACAGGGAAGAAAGGAGCAGAAAAGGGGGTTCTCAGCATTCTCCCCTTTTTCTGATGGAGTTTGATGCAGAAAAGACACCTGAATAGATCTCATGGCAAAGGATGAACTAACCCTACTGCTTATTCATTGCATTCATGTCTATACCCTCTTACTGATAGTTTCATAAACCAGACAATCAATATACTCATTAAACAGCTATGCGTTTAACCTGAATACTACATATAGATAAGATATTTACATCATAAAACCTGAATTACCATACAGTTTTAACAGATGAAGACCCATGCTTTAAAATGATTCCACTCCCAGAATGCCACATACCAACAATGTCCATCAGCACGTGGAAACATCACCTGACAGACACAGAGCAGAATGGCGTACAAAAAAACCCTTGATATCTTGCTCAATATTTCCAGTGAAAGTCATTGTAATGAAATGTATAACTGCAGTGTGAACTTACAGCGTGAATTTCCAGACCTGAGACTGTTCCTTCATGGAAAATGATAGTCACAGATGAAAAGATAAATATCTCTATGAATCAAAAACCAAAAGCATTGTTAGCTTTATTCCCAGAAGATCGATACCAATCATGCATTATAGCCAACCAAGAACAGTTGATAACAATCAGGAGGTGCTAGATTCAACTATCCAATTCTGCTTTAGTGACTGGGCTGGAAAGTCAACAAAATCAAAGGGAATTTTGTTCAAATAGATAATTTTTAGAAAAGCATATAATAGGAATCCATCAGTAAAGCAAGATTTGTACGCAGATATAAAACCTTTTAGAGGATGTTTGCTGTCAAAGCCAGGAGAGAAAACCTGCACTTATGCCAGGGTTGTTGGCACCATTTTACCATTTCTAGACCTCCAAAATATCTCCCAAGCCAGAAATAACCCAAAGCACTACAACGGAAATCCTCCACATTCCTGTGGTCATGCCACAGCTGTCATAGCCCACTGTGGGGTAACCCTATTCCCAAATAAGCAGCCCACACCCCACTGCTATTGCACTTGCTGCAGGGACCAAGTGGATCACCCCAAGCCATCAAGCTATGGGTTACAAAGGTCTGTATTAGAAATGATGACCCCACCAAGTCTCTTCTGTCTCATGCCATCACTCGGCATTTCTACATACCTCGGAACAAAAATGGACAACGAGGAGGTGGTGGGAAGATAAGAGTTTTGTGTTTGCTGTTCCCACACTAAATTACTACAAATCCAAGTGCCTACACTGAGCGGAGACGACAGGTGATGTGCAAGGCAGCATTTTTGGCTGGAGAAAGAAAGGGGATTTCTGGTGTAATGGTTCAGCTATTCTCAAAATGAGGCATGGGGCAGGGAGGGTGGGAACTGTTCTACAGACTGGAAAATAATAATGATGATTCTGAAGGGGGTTTATTCACCTGCAGAGAATTCTGTCATCACCATAGCAAAGAACACAGATCTGATATCCTGCAGACACTGCGGCAAGGACACTCAGCTTACCACCCACCTACATTTGGCAAAGATACAAGAAATTTTTACAATCAAGCACAGTTATTTAACAGCGGCCTAACTTCTAACTCTAGGCATTAACAAGAACTGGCTACATACAGAAGCTACATCCAAATGAAAAACATTCAACAATACGGGTTACTGTTACTATAACATTCAGACCAAAACGTTACTATTGTATCCACTGATGACTGCCTGCTGGATCTTGAACTACTCACTTTTTGACCTAGCAGCCAACTCTACCAAGTTTGCCAGCCAAAGTTTCACCAATGTGAAACAACCCTTTCAGATCCTCCAAGCGACGAGCGCTAATAGAGCCCAAGTGCATTTTAAACATTTATTCTGCATCAGACAACCAGACTTGAAAAGAAACGGGGATATGCAGGTATGTATCTATATCTATATCAGCTCTCCCCTTGCAACCACAGAATGGAGCTCCCTGCAAATGGCTGCAGAGCCATCATCCCGAGAGCAGTTTGTCTAGGGCTACTGTTATGCATACGTTATTAGTCATACTGGCGATGAAGCAAGTCAAAATGTGTTTCCATACAGGAGAAATAGAAGCAGTGAAATCACAGATGTGATATGTCTGTGCAGCATTACTTCCTGGTTGCTTGACAAAGCAAACCACTTATGAGGCATGAAATACCTGACTGACCTTGAAGCAAGGTAGCTAAGGATTTATGCACAAGGAGCAACCAAGAACACCTCACCGTGCCCAAATTTCATTTTGACTCTTGGGAAATATGGCAGATCCTTCACACGTGACAACAGCTGCCTCCGTTAAAAGCTGCAACAGCAAACAAATGGTTTTGCCAGCCATGAAATCCCAGAGAGAGCAATCAAAGAAAATAAGACCTCCATTTGCTAGTCACCAATTTGAAATGTCAGCATCTTTTGAACAAGTTACGGTCTCTTTGGGCTGCAGCCAGGTGTAGGACACCAGACAGCAACAAAACGGGCCAGAAGACATTGGGATAAGAGTATCAGAGGGTGCAGGACTCCATTGAGAACCAAGCATAGAATCATAGAATGGTTTGCATTGGAAGGGACCTTAAAGGCCACCCAGTTCCAACCCATGCCATGGGGGCGGGATTGCCACTCTATATCGGAACCACTAGCTACAGGCAGCAGCTTCCCATGGGCCGTGCCAGCATCCTGGGAAGCCATTGGATATCATCAGGGCTTTGCTGTGGAGTAACCGCAGAGCTGCAGTCATGAGGTCAGCATTAATCCATCACTGTGCAGTAAGGAAGGTACAGCCTCACTACCGTGCAAACCTTCTGGAAAAGCCATGGGAACCAAACAGCTCGTGCAAACAAAGCAGCTACAGAGGTAGGAAACAGGCACCAGCAATGTGAGATGCATCCCTACTGCTATGTCCTTGATGTTGCCAAAGCAAGGAGGGCATTCCTGCCTCAGGTACAGAGAATCTTCCAGGAGATACTGATAAAAAAGGCTTCTTCCCCTAGTCTGTGTTAGCAGGATCCTCCCAGGGAGAGGAGATAACTCTGCAGCCAGTTTGGTTCTTAATTGGCACAGGGAAATGTCAGGGGGAGAAAAAAAAGAGCTGTACAGAGAAGTTACTGAAAACCCTTTGAAGGTAAACCTTAAAAAGAACACAAGTCCAGAAAATAAAACCACCTGAAGAGGAGTAAGGGGAAAAGGTGACAGGCAATTTCCATGCTATTTTTCATTGTTAACAAAAAACATCCCACGGCCAGAGCTTTTCAACTATTTACTCCAGCTGTAAGAAGAGCCTTTTTGACTGAAGACTACACAGAGCCCATCCCAGGGACACGCAACTGCTGCTTAAATAGCCCAATAAGGCACTGCCATCTGCAGGTCTCAGGAAATATTTGAGCCTTATACTTTTCAATAGCCAATAAAGCTGTTGTTTCTGCAGAGCAGGAGCTCTCCCTCACACAGAACCAGGGCTGTCCAACAAATAAATACAGCCACATACTCCACGGGAAACTTAGATAAAAAACAAAAGAACATTAAGCAACACCCAAAAATAAGAGAGGTGCCACTATGCGATGAACATAAGACCCTTCAGAGTGCTGAATTGAGGGAAACGAGTTCATTTGGATCTCAGGTCATCTCCATAGGTCACAGCACTATGGATTTACCTGTCCAGGTGCACAGCACATTTATGGAAGGAAGGACTTAGCACCTGCATAGGAAAAAGGGGAAAACATCTCCAGCTACCAGAGCAATGAGAATTTGGAATAGCCTCCTATGGGAAGGGTCAGGAATGCATCTCACTGCCAAAAAAAGGGACTGAAAAACATGGAACTTGTACTAACAGAAAGTTCTCCTTGTTGGTCTAAAACCTCTCACAGGCTGCTTTATTTAACTGAATGGTTATGCTGACTAGCAGATTTGGGAATCTTCCAGAATCATAGAATCACAGAATGGCCTGGGTTGAAAAGGACCCAATGTTGATCCAGTTTCAATCCCCTGCTATGTGCAGGGTCGCCAACCACCAGACCAGGCTGCCCAGAGGCACATCCAGCCTGACCTTGAATGCCTGCAGGGATGGGGCATCCACAACCTCCTTGGGCAACCTGTTCCAGTGTGTCATCAGCCTCTGGGTGAAAAACTTCCTCCCAAGATCAAACCTAAACCTCCCCTGCCTCAGATTAAAACAATTCACCCTTGTCCTGTCACTGACCACCCTTGAAAACAGGTGTTGTCCCTCCTGTTTATGTGCTCCCTTCAAGTATTGGAAGGCCACAATGAGGTCTCCCCAGAGCCTTCTCTTCTCCAAGCCAAACGAGCCCAGTTCCCTCAACATTTCTTCACAGGAGAGGTGCTCCAGCCCTCTGATCATCTTAGTGACCTCCTCTGGACCCAGTCCCAAGAGCTCCAAGTCTGCTAAGCATGAGCTGGCAGTACTGGAAAATGATTGGCACTGAGAGTGGAGGGCTCCCAGACAACCAGCAAAATGTGGATGGAAAAGGAAACAAATAAAGCCTTAATCTGTATGCCTTCCATTAGACTTCTGGACCAAATGACTTGCCAAACAACTATTCGGTCTGCAGTGCGTAACCCCAAAATAACAGGTTTTGTCTTCCTTTCCAAGCCTAATAAAAAAATTAAAATAGGGAAAGGAAGATCTGCTACCATGTTGCTAGCAAGAAGAAGAAAATACTTGTTCTGTATTCTCCAGTCTACCGTCCTGTTCCATTTTAGATTTTACCTTTTTGTTGCTCCTCAGGGAATGTCTGAGATTCAGAGATCTTGGAATAGTGAATCAGGGCAGGGAGCAATTTTAGTACACAAATTCACCCAGCTGAGAGCGGTGCCGAGACTGCAGCAGGAGCCAGACAGCTGGCATAATCAGCATTCTCCAACTGCAAGGGTTGCAGAAAGACCACTCTATTAATTACAGATTGGTACACTGTGCTCAGTACCATGCTGGGCTGTCCGTCAGCCAGATTACTACATAACTGATAACGCATCTCAAACCTGTCATTCAGCATTCTGCCCATTCAGAAAAGCCAATACAACAGTTTTTTTAAGCTACTTTTGTGCAGAGCGCTTTATGTTACTTGAAGTAAGAACCAGAGCTAAGCTGAAAGTGAGCAATGAAACAGGTCTAATGATGTGCTGCGTGGCAACAACTCACAGCAACGTCAGCTTATTAATTCTGGCCTGCAAAGCACTCTGAAGTTGCAGAAAACCATTGCCTGAAAATGCTATTATTTTATTGAAATCAGCATCTGTTGTTTTCAGTGTGATCTATTCGTTGTCACAAAACAACATCCGAGCATCCCTGCTGTCTGTTTATGAGAGCATCACCACCTCCACGTTAGCATTTGTTTACTCCGAATGCCAGACCAACTGCAGCAGCAAGAGGTCAATACTCTGCCATAGCATTTCATCCCATTATCATTGACTCATGCTAGGAGGTGTAAATGACAGCCCCGAGCCCTCGCCAGCCCCACACTCTGGTTTCACTAAATTCAGCCTTCTGGAAGCAAATTTCAGTAGGCAGGGAGCAGCGAGCTCAAAATGCCTTCCTGTATTATGCCTCTTGCTTAACTCCATGGACAATTAATAGGATAGCTCTTGAGTGATAGGCTGTCAGGACCTGCACTTTCGGCATCTTCAGGCATGAAAACTACATGGACGCACACACAGCTGATGTAGCCCCAGGTGAAGGGGAGGTGGGAGGACCTGCAGTATTTGGGGGCAGAAACATTCCCAGCCACACCTCTTTCCAAGCAGGGCCCCATGACTCATTAACAAACAAATAAACAAACCACACAACCCAAATGTGTCCTAAGCCCCTAAATGCACCACCTATCTAATCATCCACACAATGTCACACCCACCTTGCATGTCTTTGCTGCAAGGGCTGCACCTCAAAACTCAGCAAGCACCATGCTGGGAGCACTTGATCTCTTTGCTCCAAGCCCATATGGCAGAATTGCCCACTGCTTCCTTTCCATACCTTTGGCATTCTTGGTTAATCTGCATTAGCAATGCACACTGAGCTTGCGCTGAAGCTTGTGCATGTTCTCCCTACCAGGACAAACCCTAACACCGGAGTGGATGCTTTCCTGCATGGCTCAGAAACAGCCACAACCATATTTGACAGCTCTCCTGTCTAATGACCTTCCCAGCAGCAGACTGAATGCTGCTTGAGGTCACTCCAGCCCACTGTCCCTGGGGAAGGATGTAAAACATGAACAACTCAAGCCTTCTGGTGTGAGTAAAACATCCAGGCCACTCGTAAGTAATGGCTATTCATTATGAATTTCAGCAGATCCACGCCTAAGACCTCAAGCCGCAAAGGTCCATGAGCAAGTACATCAGACAGAAGGAACCCATCTGGAATTCAACTTTTACAAGTAGAGTACCAGGGGTAATACAAGTTAGAGGTACTAGAAGCTTTCTAGTAGTCCTTTGTATTTCTTTAAGATAGAATTTTAAAAGTAGATTGGATAAACAAAATACAGCAACAACAAAACAAAGAAAAAACTGAGCTCCATGCTAATCACAAATTGCAAGACAGCTCTGCGTTGATCACACCACCAGCAGCCATCAGATTATTGCAGCAAAACACCAGAATTCTTATGAGTATTGCTTTATATAATTATGCTATTGTTGCATATGCAAAGGGAAACGCTGCTGTTCTCTTGTCCAAGAAGAATAAATTAGTTTTGAGATCACGTACATTCTCCTGTGTCGGGAGAACACTAGAGATTATCAAATGGGGGAGAAAGGTGGGAAGCAGAAAGAGGAAGAGGGTGGAAACAAATTAGAATGAGGTTATCATATGTTGATTAATATCAGAAAATAATTCTGGAGCCACAATACTTCCTATTACTAAGAGCCCTCAGTATTATTCAATCCAGCCTCAGACAATCCTGTTAGAAGAGACAATGGAAAGTAAGTGAAAACAAACAGAAAAACTAGCTGAAAGTGTAGGAAACATGCCAGGAAATTTCATGGAGGTCAAACACAACAGCAAAAGAGTTTGAAGGAAAGCAGACTGCATCGCATCAACACTGAGCTGCATTTCACAGCCCCAACTGAGTGTGCACCACGAGCTCACACCTCCCTCTAAACCAGGCTGCTCACAGCCCCATCCAGCCTGACTTTGAATTCTTGCAGGAAGGGGGCATCCACAGCCTCACTGGGCAACCTGTTCCTGTGTCTCACCACCCTCACAGTAAAGTATTTCTTCCTAATATCTAATCTTAATCTAATCTCTTGCCATTTAAAGCCATTTCCCCTTATCCTGTTGCTACCTGCCCTTATAAAAAGTCCCTCCCTGGCTTTATTATAGGTCCCCTTCAGGTACAGGAAGGCTGCTATAAGGTCTCTTAAACCAAAATCCTCCCATGCACTTCAAGAGCATCGTTTTCCTGAAATCACCTTGACTTACTGCACCAAGTTACACATCTGTGGAGCACTTCTGGCCTCCTCTCGTACAGAACCAGCCCCAGCACCTTGAAGTTTGCATTAGCTTCGAAGTAAAATCTGAATTTCAGAGGCCTCTTCCAGCTGAGCTGCCCAATGCTGCCGCTGCCACAGCCACAGCCATCCTGCAGCCTCTCCCCAGCACCCAGTGCACTGTCTCACCCGTGCAGGGGCACAGAACTGCTATTATTTCCCACTGGAGCCCTGAGATTCAATCCTCTGCTTATTCGGACAGCTCTTCCACTCATCACTTTGTTGAGCTCATTGATTTCACTGTCTGTCACAGAGCGAAGCTGACATTTCCTTATCAACACAGACTGAACACCTGCTTTATTTCAACCCGCAGATGACTTGCAAGGAATATCACAATGCCCCAGAAGGACCAGAAGTATCTTAGTCATCAACTACCCTATTCTTGCTATCCCTCATACTTCAAAATCACTTAGGACCACATCTTCATCATCTAAGTGTTGTGTTTTTGAATAAACTGCACGCATTGAAATGTTTGGCACACCAACCTAAAACAGAACAGAAAAAAAAGAAAGCAGTCCTGACATGAAAAAATGAAGCAGTGTTACTGAGGACTGACACCAGACGCAGCCCTGTCAGCCCGGTTTTGCACTGAGGGTAAATACACTGACAGCTGTAGAGATTCTCATCATTCATACTTATGTCAGCAGCACCCAGACTGAATGTAGCACATGCAGCTTTTGAGCCACCACTTCCAGCCGTGCTCAGCTGGGCCCTGCATAAGGTGCTGGTGGATGGAGTGCAGGAGGAGCTTGCTGCTCTGAAGCTTTACTGACGTTTAGGCACAGTCACGAGCTTCTACGTAACAGAGGAACATTTGTTGCAGACTCGTTTCTATCTCAAAGAGTTTCAGGAGCCCTTTTCCCCTCACCTGTCAGTTCACAGGTGCAAAACCTCCCTCCCTTTGCAAACACCACCTACACCTAAGCAAATCTACTTTTAAGACAAATAAAGCCAACACCGTGCTCAAATGCCCATCAGTGCTCTCATTTGCAGGATCAGAAGCTTCAAGAACCTTATAATTTTGTAAGTGAGGGGGAAGAAAATCGGGAGCAATCATCTCCCTGGAGCTGTTTACCTCAACACCACACCCTGAATTTGATAGAGATGGCTGAACCAGTGTGCAACGCAAGGGCAGAAAGCTGGCCCTCATGCCCTGTCCGTCACTCGCTGCAATCACTGGGCACATGGAAGGGTTGAACTTGCATGCTGAGAAGCAGTCATGTACGAAGAGAAGACAACCCACACCTTTGCACCCTCTGTTCCCATGACCAGCCAGGTTTTGAAGGTCTCCAAAGCCTGCTTTGCTCCAGTACCAGGGTGGTGGGGAAGTACTATACTATATTCATCATCTACACCGTTTCCATAAAGATGTGCTTACTGGAGCACACTAGAGAGCTTTTTATTTGTGCAGGACTGGAATATCACAGAAAAACCAGAAAGTAATAAAACAGATCCTCGACTAGTGGATATTAGCTGTCAGGGGAGGCAGGCTGAAGTACATCAAGCCCCATGAGCTAAGGCAGTTGAGACTCTGCTCGTCCATTGTCAATAGGCATTTAGAAAAATTAATCAAGGTCAAATTTAATCCAGCAGAACCAAAGACCATCAGGTTTCCATACCTCCTCATTGGCAAACAAGGACTAAAAAGTATTTCAAGGTCCAAGACACTCTACCCATCATCTGCTGATGAGAAATTCTCCAACAAACTGACAACATGACTTCGCTCACAGAAAAGAGGAACATGAATGTGCTTTGCTTTGCTTTTCCATCAGCTCTCTGCTGCTGTGCCCAGTGAAGACAGGAAAAAAGGAATGCAAAACCACAGCACCACTTTTCTACTGAGCTCTTGGCAAAAGTCATCAGAGCTGCTCGGGCTACCAACCAACTTGCCATCTGGCCAAACAGCGGGATCCAGGAAACTGCACAGAGAAAAGGTGGTAGCAGACATTTTCAAATGCACACTCACGTTTTTGAAGTGACCTCTTGCTTGGATAACCAGCTACCTTTCTTGCTTTCTTCCCACTCCTGTTAGCAGATTGGGCTCACACACTATGGTAAGACCCCTGTGGAAACCCATATAAACACCCAAGGCACGAGGCCAGGGCAGGGCCACATCCACACTCAGGGAGGAGGACCTCAGAAATCTCCCCTTGCACAAACATGCCCCACAAACATCTCATCGACTCTCTTTTTGCTGTTAAGTTTATATATTTCACCTTCAGAGTCTGCAGATAATGAGCAGTGTCACTCCATCATTTTTATAGATGCGCTCTCCTGTGGGCCATTAAAATCATCCAGTGGCAGGCAGCCTCTCAACTGCCTCCATTCGGGCCTGAAACCATCTCTGATGTCTCAGAACATGAGACTTGATTCCAGACTCATTCATATTGGATTTACTTTATTTAAATTAAATTCACTGACTTTGATGAAATGTTGCTCCAGATTTAGATGGAGCACCAAGCAAGGCTGGCACCGTGTGGTACTTCACACCATGATTCACACTGACTAAGTTCACTTAACTATGAAACCATCTATTTGAGATGACTAATTCCAGCACAAATTAAAGGCTGTTCATCTTAACACATCCAGCACAAAAAATCATTGGCTGTCTTTGCCAGAAAGAAGAAGCCCCTTTCTAAGAACCACACTTTCTCTAGCACTAAAACAGCAGCAGAGTGGTAGAAAGCCTCACCAGTGACAGGCTGTCTTCATTATAAGGTATTAAAAGTGAGAGTGATTGAAAAGCAGTTCTTTAAAAACACAACGACCTGAGCACCCAGGTTCTAAAGCACTTAGCAGCACCAGCCATGTTGAAGTGTTGGCCCTCGTCTGCTAAGAAGCACAGCTGTGCAAGAAGAGACAAGCTCCACACAGTAATGATCTGATCTTCAGATTTAAAAGGTAGAGGCCCAGCAATATTCACTTATTTGGCTTTTCAACAAAGGCTTTTTGGGGAGGAGAAAAAAAAAGAGGCTGTGGCTATCAGCTTTGGGACACAAACCTGTAATTAATGGGCTATCCGAGTCCTTTATCTACAAATAGCCTGCTCAGCAGCTTCTGAAAAAACACCGCTGTCTAAAACTGAGATGCCACAGTACTTGCTTAAGAACAAACAGAAGCACTCCATCTCTCTTCTGCAAAAGCTACATTCCATTCGCTAATGGCTGAATTTGATCTAGGCCTGAAAACTCTTGAGGATATTAGAGCAAATGATCGGCCTTAAGTGCAAGATGTGAGGACGTGAAGGGGTTTCTACTTGCCTCCTCTTTTCTGAGAATGCCTCGAGTAAGACTGGAATCAGCGCTGGTTAACACCTATTTGCAAGAGAAATCTAACAGTGGGAATCAGGTAACAGGCACAGATGACCAAAACGAGAGTCTTAACTGGAATGTATGGAAAAGCTTTAGGAAAGTGAGGTTGCTACCAATGAGCTACCTATAAAGCAAACCTCTCATTTTCTCAGTGCTACCTCAGTGGAGATAACATAGTTCTTCCCCAAGTCTTAGAGGTAGAAACTGTTGCAGAACCTGATTATTTCTGCACTAGATTCATTAGTAAATGATTACTCTGTTGGCGGGCATTCACTCGGCACAGAGGCTGACATTGTAGAGTAAATAAAAAATGCTCTTTAACTGCATCTTTCTGAAGTCATCAATACTTTGCAACATCAATGTCTCTTTCACTCAGGAAAAACTGCAGGTCATGTTTCAGCTGAGCCATCCTTTGCTGACATTTCCCAGCTGAAGACTCTAATGGCCATAAAGCAAATGGAATTTTCATATGTTTGCTGCTGGAGTGAGATTTGTATAGAGGACTTCAAGATGCCACATAAATATTGCAGTCTCTTATTGATTTGTAGAACAGCAACTACAGAAGCAGGGAGCAAGTCCCTTCGCACCAATAACGCCTCCTATTGTTTCTCAGCTGTATTAGAGTGGAGTCACTTACAAGATGAGAAGTGATTTCATCCTTTATGACCTTACTGCTAAAAACAGCTTCAGGAAATTATCTGTTTTCTTGTGCTCACACCCCCGCTGAATGCCTAGCAAACACACCTGCTAACATGGGTTCGAGAGCTTTGTGCTCCCCATCAGTTCTGTGTCCAACAGGCACATCTTCAAGGCTCTGAAGGGAGGCACCAACAAACACAATGTGCTGGAATTACGACACTCTCTATGATCACTGCTGATAGAACTGCCATCCCCAACCCTCTATTTTCCCACAGTGCCAGCCACTTGCTAGCTGTCCATCTGCTACAGACACTCACTGTTTTCTATCACATACAGCTGATAAACACGGGACACAGATGAAAGATGAGCAGTTTTCCTAGTGGAACTCCCAAAGAGAATGGCTCTCCTTTATCGCCAGTCTAGTAGGTTTCCCGTGGCAGCATGCATCCTCTGAGCATCCTTCAGCTGCAGTAGCATTTCACAGCTCTGCTAATTGAATTAAGCTGCTTCACCAGAGTATTTGCATCCTCAGTAAAACCTGTAGCATCTTTAGAAGTCGGGAGCTTAAGTGATTTCATAGGTTCCCTTGGGTGAGTTGGATTTGAATGCTTTATCGTGAACAAGGAAAAATCTATTTTCTTTTGTTACCGCTATCCCCGCTGCTAGAAGTTACAAATAGGGGGTGAGAGAGGAGATAGGAGGGGGGGCGAGGGGAGAGGGAGGGAGGCTATGAGATCATTAAACACTTGAGGAACATCCCCAACACTTTCATGCTATTACTGAGCTTCAGGAACGTCATCTGTGTAAGTGGTTTTATAATGCTCCTAAAGAGACCAGATTTATCATTTTCTGCAGCAACACAACTGTGCTAAGCCAATCCTACACCACATCACAGCGCAGTGTGCACCACAAAGCAGATAGCAGTGTACAACAGGCAGGGGTATTTAACGTCCCACAGCAACAAAGCATTTCATAAACACATGTAGAATTGTTTTCATGACTGGAAAAGAATAACTGAAATGAGGTTTCAGATGCCAGCCTGATTTTTGGCACAGCACCGAGCTGGCACGTCTCCCAGTTCTGTTCCAATCTGGTTCTTTATTAGGTTGTGGATATATTGTAATTAGCGATTATACAAGATGCTGTGTGGTTTAATCCCTCAGCCCCCGTTTCGTGTGTTATTTGCTCAGTCTTGATGTTCCTCTGCCCAGGTGAACATTCTTCTGGGAGGCACTGGGGGGTTGAAAAGTGGCTTGCAGCTCATAGACATGGGAGCAGGGCCCTGCCCATTCCTGACCTCCTGCCTGTGCTCACACTGCCCCAGCTCAGTCTCCTCCTGGGGAGTAACAGGGCCATGGGATCCCCCTGAACTCCAGAGGGAAAGCAAGCCAAGTACAGTTGTACATCAAGTTTTCTTGCCAAATTTCATTTAACAAAATAATCTCCACAATCGAGATATGCTGAAACAAGTTATTAGGGAGAATATAAATCCTTGCATGTCATTCTCCCCCATTTCCCGATGCGCGCTGTAAAGTGGACCGCTTAGGTCAAAGAGGGCAAAGGTGCAATGCATGAGGCTGAACCCTCTGTCTGTCTTTACCTGACGTGCAGCCATTAGCACCCACATCCATCCTAGGTTTTCCTGGCAGGTATAAAAGCAGAGAGACAGCCATGCTCCTTCTGAAAGGGGATACTCTCATTTTACTATAACACACTCCATCAAAGACTCTCCTGGTTACCTTTTGTGGGTGTGCTGATGAGAAGAAGACAAGACAGTCACAAGCCTGGATAATTACCAATGCAGAGGGCTCACACCCCTGTATCCTTTCAGTGCTTTAATGCAATTGACTTCTAATTATCTGACATGTGACCTTTGCGGGTAACACTTCTACATGCCCTTCAGCCTCCTTCTCCTCCAGTGTACCCCATTTAAACACAAACATGCCAAAAAGATTATAATTACGATATTGCACTGAAGTGTTTTCAAAAATAACCAGCTTTACTATTCTGTTCAGAGGACACGTGCAGAGAAATGAGCTAACCACGCACCCGCCCATCTGAAAGCTGACTACGGAGTTTATTCATCCCAGTTGCAAAAATCATAAATAGAACAGGAAGGTGAATCAGAGGGTACAGCTTTACGGCTATCATTTTGCTTCCCTCTTTGGATCAGGTGGTTGTGCTAGGATTAAAGCCTATCAGGCATCAGCAAGGATAATACTCGATATACGGAGAGCCAAATATTTACAGGAAGATTTTGTAGACTACTGTTGTTCATGCATATAACCAGGCTAAGAAACTGGCTGGAAGAATAAATCTTAGTTTGAAGAATTTCTGATTTCGGTACTGAACTGTATAGCTTTATAACTTGATTTTCCTAGAGTTGCGGTTGGGGAATTTAACTTCACAGCTCTGGGTTTGCTCTCACCAGAAAACTGCTGAGAGTCTGAAGAAAAATCACTGGTTTAGCTCAGTGATTCATTCAAGGAATGGTGTACAGCAAAATCAGATTCACCGGTAGGCTACGATTGCCGGTTACTTGACAGGTGGGTTTATTACCAGGGAAGGCAATTTACAGACACAATCTGACATTTTGAAATGTCTGTTCTCATACAGTTGTAAATTTCTCCCTGCAACTTACGTTACATTTAGGAAACAATTCAGAAAGGTCTAAAATCAACCTGACTCCAGCTGCTTCAATATCCCTTAAATCAAGACTATTTCACGCTAAGCAAGAGCCAAAGAATCTGAAGAGCTGATATTTTGAGAAGGAGCAGCTTCTCTTCAGTCCCACAGAAGGCAGGAGCAGGTTGCAAGCCTGCCTTCCCACTCAGATTTCTGAGATATGTTCAGCAACACAGATGTATGCCTTGGTGAGCTGCAGGTAGAGGCAAAGAACCAAAGGATACCAGTACCTAGGGGTATTGTGAGTGGGGATCTGTGATCGACTCTTTATCCTCTATTGCATTATTTGGACATGTTGTTATATAAAATATCATTTGCATTATATTTATATCTTACTATCATACCAATAATATCCTCTTACATTCAGCACCACTATCTGGCAGTTGCCTACAAAGCACTCCCAGAAATCATTATGAGACATGATCAGCTAACGCTTTTGTGTTCCTCAGTTCTGGCTCACTATATTACATTGCCTTGGCTTTTCTCAATCAAGCAGGAAGAGTGGAGGAGCCCACATCACACTCCTCCAAAACCCCATCCCCAGCCAACAAGGTCAGAAGGTTCTCAGTTCTTCTATCTGTACAATGCCCAACAAAACAAAAGCCTGACGCATGGGATGGCTGGTGGAACACCAAGTGCCACAATTGCTATCCAGAGGGTATACTCCCTCAAAAGCTTTAGGGAAGTCAGCATTGCTCACCTCCATTTGGTATAAAGAGAAAACACAACAGGAACACCTCCTGCCCCATCTGCCTGCGAGACACCTCCAGGCTGGCTGGCTGGCAAAGGGCAGGCAGGGCAGCTCCCTGTGCTAAAGGAGGGGCTGAAAGGCTCCAAATTCTGACTCAGCTGCAGGCTGCCACCAAGCTCAAGGTGATCATTAGATACCTCTGTGTCTCAATGTTGCCCTTATAAAACCACAAGAGCACTTCCCTCCACCAGATCCTCAACTATTTTACGACTCGGATTCCCCAAGAAAATGTCAGAGGAAGGTCCCTTTTCTGCACCACAGAATTAAATTGTGACCAGCTCCCTAAGCCACATGTTTAAACAAATACCAATAGAAATCTTTCCGGAACAACTAACTGAGCCCCCAGGCTGGACAGTGCACTGCAAATGTCCCTTGGAGCTCCCCAAAGCTCCCCAACAATCGCAGAGAATACCAAGTGCTCAGAGCAGAAGGCAGGAATTGTTATTTCAGAGTTAGGATCACAAAACGTGCTTGCTTTTGCATTTGCATGCTTTTCTAAAAGAACATGTATGAAGATCTGCAGTGCAAAAGCCCCAGGTCCAAAGACCCAGGACTGCAAAGTTAAAGGCACTTCTTTTCTTATTTTCCCTTCATCCTTCAAAGAACTTCAGCACAAGTTCCCCAGCAAGAAGATCCTGTTTCTAAACATGCCTCTGCCAAATCCTCCCAGCTTCGCTAAAATGACATTTGACTGCATTGTTATTTTACCCGCAGAGTTCTTGCTAACTCTGCTCCAACTACAATGAAGTTAAGAAACATCCCATCTCCGATCATTTCTCCCCTTCTTGAGCCATCATAAGGAATTTCTAAAACAAGACACGGCCCTTTTCAGCTCAAGCCCTTTGCAAATCACTATTAAATCTGCATTCACACTTTATAGTACAGTTAGAAGCAATTTTATCAAAGTATTTACAATGATGAAGGGCATAAGATGAAAATGATCCATCTCTCTTTTTTCTACTGATTCATAATATGAGAGTGGGAGTTCAGACAATAAAATTACCAGCACGCCAGTGTTTAACAAATGGAAGATGCCACTTTATGTAGCATGTGGGCACCTTACAGAACTCACTATTGCAAGACAGCTAAATGACAAGTGGGGCTAGATTGAAATGCAATTGGACAGCACAGTTATGAGACGGCAGAGACGCCATTCCTACAACAAGGTACTACCAATGTGACCCTGAGCAGGGGGACCTGCACTCCATTTCCATTCCTACAGCAGAAGGTTGACCAAATCTGAGGTGAAAGGATGCTGTGCATGTGCTGTTTTCCCATTTATCATTTCTAATATGCAAAATTGGAGTGGGCTGGCCCGATTCCAGCATTCCTAGCTTCAAATGCTAATTGCAGCAGATAATACTGATAGCTCTGCCACTACTCCATACAGCAAACTGCACACCACTAGGTAATGAGTAATGAATGCGCAATCAAATCTGGAGGAGAGGGCGTTTTTCAAGCCTTTAAACCTCAATAACATTCCACAAACATAAAAGCAAATGAACCATCAGGAATGCAAGACCGAATCCATCTGACGCAGCTATACCTCTACTTTTACATGAAAGCTGGTGCTCTCATTCCCTAAGTGAACGTTTGGGCCCCATCACAGTTGGATAAGGAAGGTAAGGCCAGGTCTGGTGTCCTAACACTAGGTAGGAAGAAACACTTGCATGCCTACTGTGACACTGCCAGTGACAGACAGAAGCTGCACACAGTAACGAGTGGCATGCTGATCCCACCCATAGTGCACTTGACTGACTCCAGTGTGGGAACAGCATTTCTAACCCCTTTTTTAAAAAAGTACTTTTACTTTGCACACAGAACTGAGAGACACCTACTTGATTTCCTCTTGTGTATTTGATTCTAAAGGATGCTGTGTACTTCCTTCCCAAGCGGTTATGAGGAGTTACTCCAGAGTGTTAAAGAGGACAGGAGCCATGGCACCACCTGGTATGGTAAATGAGGGACTCCAGCCCCTCTGCATAGCAGCTGTACCAAAAGAAAGAGGTATTATGGTTGCTGCAGTTCTTTGCATTTCCTCCCCCAGCTGCTGGAAGCTTTGATGGAAGTTCCCATCCTTCCCACTAATACAGGGCATGCTTCTTATTACAAGGTGGGCAAATTTATGGTATACATTAACTGCAAGACTCCCAAGGACAAACACCTACAAGGAAACAGAGGTGGAGAGCCAAAAGGAAGGAACCTCTCCAATTCGCTCCATGTTTAAAACCTGACAGAAATCAGGAGAACAAATGCAACCAGATCAGCTGAAAATCATGATCACGACCACACAAAGCTTTCTTCATTCCTTTAAACCAATAATATGTGTTTAGCTTTTATATAGCATTTTGTTTGGTTTTTTTGTGGATATGCACTCTAGAGAAAGATCATAATAAATACCTGCAGTATGCAAGCCAATAGGCTCAGCCTTTGCAGGAGAAAAGAAATAGAGACATTTGTATGATAATGTTTTGCTTTCTATGCTTACCATTTTGCTTTCATTGCATCACTTTTGTTAACATGTATTTATGCACACTAAAGATTACATAAAAGTCATTCTGAAAAGATAACACACAGCAGGATTCGGAAGGGCGAAATCAAATAATCCCATCAGCTTTGCATTTAGTACCCAGCTAGAAAAAGGGACAAGATCTACAACACCCTTTCTTGTTTACTTTGTGTAATTGCTTTTGAGCTTTCTCGCAAATAGGTTTGCTAAGAAATGCTGCTTTGTCTCCAGGAAGGTCTGCCTTCCTCCCACTCCACAAGGTTCTGGGACCAGAGACAGCAAAGGAGACAAAATGAAGTAACAGTAAAGGCCAAAGCTCTCAAAATGCCCCTGCTATTTCTTCCCCTGTAGGAACTAAAGCCCAAGTTTCTGATCATCTTTATAGATCACACGACCAACGTCTTGCAGGACAGGTGAAAAACTGTGGATTACAGGCTCACAAAGCTGATAATTACAGTAAATTTAACAACGGATAGAAGCATTGTCACTGAAAGTAATTCCCAAATGTGAACTGCCAGATAGTACAGTTTAACAAGCAGCAAAAAGCAAATAACTTTCAAATAACCAATTTTATATCTACTTTTCTACAGACAAAAAGAAAAAGAAATATTGCCGCTCAACATTTTGATAGAGAGAGAAGTGCTGTTAGTGCTATTTGCAAACATCCACCCAGCTCGCCACTCGCCCTAGCACCACAGGATCACAATTCTGTTTGGGGATCAAACTGAAACTAGACTATAGGAGATTTGCTCAGCTCTTGCACGGAAGCTGCTGGGGGAAGAAGGATACCGATAGTTCACATCTCCCCAGAAATCACAAATCCCCCTCCAAAGCTCCCAGAAGCCTGCAGGATTCTTTTCACTGCCTTCAGTGGGGTTGGATCAAATCCTTATGCATGCTGTGGCTCCTGAGGTTGGCAGTGCTTAAAGCTTACCCTGTTCACGTTTACCGACTGGCTCTGCAGGGAGATGATTTATTTATCGCCTCAAAATTCTCCTTCCCTTGTTTAATACAAGTAGTTTATCATTGTATTGAGGAGTTTACTGCAGGCAAAAAGGAAGGCAACAATGCATTCCTTGTGCTGGCTCATGAAACTCCTCTTTCTGATGCAGAGAAGGTAAGCTGAGGAAAGCCTTGTGCAGATCATCTGCCAATAGATCTACAGAAAACGGGACACGAAAGGAGAAATAAGAAAAAAAAATGTGGGTGTAACTTAAGAAGAAAGGAAGAAAAAGAAGGGAGAGACAGATACGTAAGTAGATTTTAAGTTACAGGGTCCTATCACACAATTTTGGGGAGATCACAAGACAGATCTGATCTCAAGACCTTTAACCAAAGGTACCATTTATGCACAGAAACTGTCCATCATTCTTGACACGATAGGCAGGTATGGCCAAGTTTGGAATTGAGAATGCTCTGCAGCAAGGTTCAGCTTCCGGCCACAGACTGCGCTGATGTTCAGCAGCATAACAAGCCATCCCTTCTCCTCCAGCTAACCGCTGGGATTCCTTGCATGGATTACAGCTCACGTCTGCTAGATTATGGGTTTGGCTCAGGTTAAAAAGATGTTCTTTATCTACCTTATTAAAGCAATTGAGAAGGTTCAGAGTGGAAGCAGTTAACAACATGCTAAGTGCAATTTAGGGCTCTACTGTCTGGAAAAAAGCCAACTGAAACAGAATCACACAGGTATTTTCCGATCAAGCCACCTTAGAAATGCACATACAAGCTACAGCTGGCTACATGATAAACTGAAATAAACCGTAATTGTTCCTCAGGCTATTGCCCCTCAGGATTGTTTCCAGGCTTTTCAAATTACATGAGTAACTACATTCTTCTAAGTCTTTGCATCCTCTTCCTAATTAAAACATCTCTCACACTTATCAAAGCAGAGATATTAGCATTCCAGGCCAGGCACCTTTCCTTCCTAACAATTCCCCGTGTGCCTGGTAAGAAAGCCAGCAAAAGAATAGAAGAGGGGGGAAAAAAAAGCAAGACAAAGAGAGACAGGCTCCTTCTCTTATATCCAAATCAAATCTGCTTTAGCAGTTGTCTTCCATGCTCCCCTGTTCTTACTGGCCATCATACTATTTTACAAAGCTGTCACCATATGTGAGATATTTGGCTTCAGGGAGAAAATGATCAAGATGAAAGAATTACCTACTCCACTTCCACCAACCTCGTGAATCATTCATGTTCTTTACCTGAATCACAGCCAGCTGCAGTTACCTGTCACACATTCTGTATTTAAAATACGCACTAGGTAACATTTACCAATGATCATTCAAAATATTCCATTAACCCTCCCTTCAAATACACACATTCTGTGCTGACGTACTACAGGAAAAACAACATATTGCACAGTTTGGCATCTCGCTGAAGTGCTACAGTTTTAGCTGGAAGGTACACAGGTCTGTACAGCCAAGGAGCAATTTTGTTCATGATATTTCAGAAGCTGTACCTAAGGATCAGAATACCAGCTTCCTCTGGACTTCCCTTAACAGCAGGCTTCGTATTCCCAAACGAGAACTGCAATAGGTGGAAGCCAGGAGTAAGAAAGCCTATCAGTGAATCAGACAAGTAGAATACACCTCACCAAGGATGCTTATGTACCAATGACCTGTTTCTGTCTATGCAAAATCACATAGAAGGCTCACAAAAGTTGTTGGGAAATGCTCTAAGTTCACCACACAAACTATTTAAACTCAGTTCAGCACAACCTGTATGAAGTTGTATGCTGTGCATAACAGGAAAACCAGAGCTCTGGAGTAAACCATGTCCTCCCGTGTCCCCATTTAAAAACCGGGCATATAACCTCACACCTATAACAAAATCTACCACCCAAAACCAAACAGATACTGCTTCAAGGCTAATTAAGATGTCTTGTAACAAAATCGCTGCCGAGTTTATCAAATTTCAGCAGCAACGGCACAAGTACGATACATTTTGAACCACCTGAAATATATTCTGAAGACCTCCAGCAGGTCACTTATACCCTGAGGCTTTTGTGTCAGTGCTGAACATATTGCTCCTGCCAGCACAGGTCTCATCAAGGTGCTGCAGGCAGAGCAAGGCCAGTAGGATCCTGCTACCCAAACTTTTATTGCAGTAATGGGATTACAGTGAGAACTGGTTCAAAGATGAAAGAAAGCGTTCTGTTAAAGCCATTAAAAATAGTTACTTTGCTGTCAGATTATTAATCGTCTGTCATAATATTCTTAGAGGTGATTATAAAAAGTATATTTCTGTGTAGTCAGAACGCCCTTCTGTCAGACGCTGTGGTAAATGAAGATCCAGCAATAGAAACACTGCCTCTGCACAGAAACACTGCCATCTCTCGATGAGCACCAGGCAGACAGCTGCTGACAGCAGCCAGGCATGCACTCACAATGTGGCAAACACCAGGTTAACTGTTTGAAACATTAATGCAATACCTTTTTTTCCAACGTCGCTTTATCTTACCTTTCAGGTAAGTGAACACGTTGTTCTACAAACTCAGGATAATTCATTAAGCCACGCCAACCTGCTTTTCAGACAGAGTTCAGTTGAACCAGATTACTTTTCCTCCAGGCACCCAATTTTGCTCCTTCTTTGCTGTAGCACTGGAGACTTCAGCAGTTACTCCTGGTACCTGCAACACAAAAACAGATTTAGGGCTGGAAAATCACTGAAGGATGCAGCATGAAATACTACAAAGCCAAACACAGCTTTTTCACACAAAAGTTGCATCACAAAGCAGCACATCCTTAACCAGTGTGGATGCTGCTGCACTGTTAACCAATGGGACCTTGTCCTGAGGATCTCTTGCTGCAAAGCTTCACCTCAGCGCCATGGGCAGGGAGCAGGGACTGTGCAGCAGCATAAACCACAGTTTTCAGAGGTAAAACACACATTCCAAGCAATAACTCCAGCACCTCACTGGAAATGAATAATGTCTTTTGTACTTTTCGTGAGCCAGTTAATAGCTTTGTTTCCCCCTGATTAACATCAATACAACCATGGTAAGGGCAAGAGTAGATTTTCTGCTTGGGCTGGTTAATTTTCATGATTATTTTGCAATGCATTTGCATCTGCCACTCAGGCATTTTTGTATTCATTATCCTTCAGTGGCACATAATGAAGGCATAAGTGAGTACTACAAATTTGGGGATTCTAGTTCAGTGGGAACACAAAATGTGCCAATGGAACGAGTGATGTGTTCCAAATTTCAGTTATGATATATGGTAGAAATTTTTAACATATACGTTAAGGAATATTGAAAGATAGGAGTCATTTTAAAAGAGTATGTCCTTGAAATAGAGACTAGGAAAAAAACGCTCATTCACTTCAGGTAAGTCTCCCACTAAACCACACAAAGACCATCTCCCAAAAGAAAATCCAGATAAAAGCCACAGATTCTGATTCAGAAGGCCTGGGTACTTCGATGCAACTCACCAGGCCTTGTCTTTGCTGGAAGCAGCTACCAACAGATGACGGCCAAGTCCTGCTTCCCGCCACAGATTCACAGAGGCTCCAGTTGCCAGGCTCTAGGCCTGAAAAAAATAGAAAGAAAAGAAAAGGGTTAAAATGGTTGGTTTCTCACATATGGAAACATTGTTAGGAGGCAGATTTTGAAGGAAAGTTGACAGCAATACAATACAGGCTGCTGGGGTGTATGGGGCCTTAAAGTACATAAATACATGATGTTTGTCTTTTGTGTTTCCCTGACTTTAGATTTTACCTCTGGAAGCACGCACTGCTTCTTGTTACTTTAAACTGCAATTAACTGTGGAATATGATATTTTTTTATGTCGTCTTTGCTGACCTGTCTTAACCTCCCTAATACTGTGTAATTCTTACCTCCTTCACACACTCCCATTAACTTGACTGGCATCCCCACCCTCCCCTCAGCTCTGCAAACATGCATTTCTCTGCCAGTCCCCTCAGAATCGCCCCAACACTGAGGGGCCCTGTGTGAGGGACTGGCTATGGGGGAGCCAGGGGTTCCCTCACTTAAAAAGAAAGAAAAGACTAATGAGCAGACACAGTGCTCCTACTCCGGGTCTGTGCTATAAGTCAGCCAGTCATTTAACACCAAGTGGAAGACTGCTTACCTTTTCTTCTACCACATCCAATGAAGGAGGACCATGAATTCAGGAACTGAGAAGCAATCTGGAAGGCTGAAGCTGACAAGACGTTGAACCACTTGTTGAACTGCAAAAGAACACTAAGAACTGTGAGAAGAGGGGGACTGGTTCACCGGGAAAGCCTTTGGTTGGTGGGAAGTGGCACAGTGACTTCCAGTGAAGCTGCTCCTGAAAGGAAATTCAGATTAAGAACAACGTGCAGATTTCCTTTTCAATACCAAGTTAGTCAACCCTGGGAGAAATGACACAGGAATGTATTAGGTTATTTCTGTCTTCAAGGCAAGGACAAACACCTTCATGGATTTATGTAAGACAGGTTATCAGGCTCCACAAAGCCCTCGGTGGATGACATTCAGCAGCATGCAGACACAGGAATAATGTCCTCTGCCTGCTTCAGGAACCATGGACTGATACCACAGCACCGCTCCAGGCAGTGCCTGCTGCTCAGATTAAATCCTCCTCCCATCACCTGAGCTCAGCGCACTGGAGCGGGTGAGACAGGGCACCTCCTTACCCCCAGATCCAGCCACGCAATGAGCTGCAAGAATAGGGCAACCGGGAGACGCTCAGAAGTGCACTTGTGATCCCAGCTGAAATGCTCGTGTGGATGTATCTAGAAACAGTTTCAAAGTGGAAATGAATTAGAACTGGTTGAATTTGTCTCTGTGAATAATTTAGCATCTACGTTCTGTATTAATTGTTGAATAATTTATTCACAAATAAATTTTCTCCGTTATTTGACCTCTGCCACAGAGTAAATGACTGCTATTTGGCAAATAAATTACTGTACAATATTTATACGAATACATTAATTCAGAATATATTTGCCTATTACCCCATTACTTCCAAATTCAATTTTCTTAACCCTTCCTCTTGCAGTTTGCACTCACTGCAGACGGCAGCCAGCTTTCATTTAGAAGCTGCTCCTATTGCCTAGTCTGGTTCAATCTAATTACATGTCTCAGGGTACATTCCAAATTATTTCAACCTGTTCTCAGCACTTTCCTTCTGGATGAAGTCTGGAGACCAGCTGCAATAGACACTGTGATGTGCAAGAGAAGATATTAGTGGCTGGCTCAATGTGGGAAGCAGCAATTATGGGAAATAGTTAAACAGATGTGGGTTTTTTTTTGCAAGGCACCTGAGCACACACAAAAATCTCACAGATGTTTGACAGGGACTAAGTACATAATCCTTGGGCTTTTAGGAAATTCATTTTCTGAAATACTCCTTTTATCTAAACACCAGGGCAGCCAATTTTGAACAGTTACAGTCATAGTCTAGGAGGACACTTCCATTCCTGGAAGCGCTCGAGGCCAGGTTGCACAGGGCTTTGAGCAACACAGTCTAGTAGAAGTTGTCCCTGCTGATGGCAGAAGAGGTAGAACTAGAAGAACTTCAATGTTCCCCACAAAACAAACCATTCCGTGACTCTTGCATGCATAGAAATAAAGATCATGCTGCCTTATGGTCATCTTTCCACTTTGGTATTTACGAGAAATGCATTCCTAGCTACAAAAATTTGCTTAGAACATACGTAGTCAACACATACTTGAGAAACTTGTCTGAAAACTACCTTTGCTCTCTCCCCTTAGAAATGAGCAATGAATCTATAAAGAAATCATGCCGGATCAAACTCTGCCTTCAAGGCAGCCAGAGCAACAGAGAAGTAGCAAGGCACTGCTCTGCATGTCCAAATATAATTAAGAAGTGTTAAAAGATCTGGACAATACACAGTTGACAGGATATTTGGTTCACAGATTTAAGGTAAGCATATCAAGGCTGTTTTCTTCTGACCATGCTCCTGTGACTATGAATCCTGCAGCTGTCCTAGACAAGGAAAGAAGTAAAGACAAACTACGTGAGCCCCATGGTTTGAGACCAGTTTGCTGCAATTTGCAGAACCACGCAATGAGGCAACAAAGCTAAGGAGAAGCTCTGCAAGATTTTATCACCTTTGACTGGCCACTTTTTAATGAAAAACATAAAAACTTTACTGCTAAATTTGCTTACCCATGTTGTCATTTAAAGGCAATAATTCTTCAATATTTTCGATCACAATGACAGCTGATATTTTTTTCCTGGGAGAGGTCAGCATCTTGGATATAAATATTTAACAAAACCCATCGCTGTAAACATGAGTGCTGGTAATTTTGAGCTCCTTCTACATTTAACTAAACCAAACGATCGTTGGGCTGGTATTGGCAGACCTGTGATCATCTGCATTCATAAATCAATTGACCGCATGGGAAAAGAAACACAGACAAAATGATTGCCCCTCTTCCATCCTAGAAATATTAGGTGAGGATACTGAAGAGCTCATACATGCTGCTGTAGTCTTCTTGGTCGCCTACTGTTTTCTACCAGAGAAGGAAGCACATGAAAATCCCTGTACTCTGTAATTTAACACCTCAGTCTACACCTCGAGGAAAGTGTATAAAGAGGAGACAGAACACTGTGTACATTTGGGATGATTTCATCTCCACCATCCAGAGAGTAAATGTTGACTGAGACAAGACCTTTATCCTGCAGGGATCACATATATTCTCAGCCTTCCTTGCATCTTTTCCACTCTCTTCCTAAAGAGAGCAATACAAGAGCTTCCTTCCTGGATTTTAAGTTTCTCTTGCCCTGAGTTTGAATAGCAATCTGCTTTCACACCATACTTAAGGTTACTTGGGAATGAAAAGCTCCCCCTGATACATTCTCATTTTTTCCCCCTCTTGTCAAATGTGACCATTTAATTATTTTTGTTTGTTTTTCACTTTGTGGGAACAGAAAAACTCAATCTGGAGAATCTGCTTCTGGAGAAGGTTTCCTAACATACTGCCTACAGCCATCATACAGAAAGAGAATCACAAGGCTGTAAAATGCCACTGTGTCACTGCATTTCATACAAAATGGTTATCTGTTGGTTTTGCTTATTTTTTAAGAGATTTCCCAGCTTGCTAGCAGCTCTGAACATAACCATGAGTCTAAAAACTCAGATGGACATCTCTGATGCCATTCAGTATCACATACCATGGAATGTGCCCTTAGATGACAGATCTTTGTCTTCACACAGTGGGAATCAGGTCTATTTTTCATCTATTCTCTATGCAATTCCACATATTGTTTCTCTATTCTTTATTACCTCCATTTTAATTCATCACATCCATTATTTCCTTCTAAACAATTTAACTTGCTTGAAGATGGAGAGGCAGAAAAGGAGAAGAGGGATTCGCTGCTCTCACCGTTTGCACCTGCTTGCTTTCACCTACAGGACGTTCTTTCTCATGCTTATTCTCTCACGTCTCTTTCAATTATAGGCAGTTTTCTTCAATATGTTATCACTGAGTAGCCTCACAAGGAGGACCTGGCTGTTTTTCTTCCTTGCATTCTTCTCTTCTAAAGATATCATTATTGGTATCCCTTAGGATTTTGGGATGCTCTTCCCTCGAAACAGGTTATCTATTGTCATCAACTTTCTGGATTTCACATTCCCCATAAAGTCTACTTATACTGAATTTAAATACAGTCAAATTTACTGGGAAATTTGCACCACTTTACAGGTCAGAAAGCAGGCGGAACTTACATGAGACACAGAACTTGAGATAATCCACTAAAAAAAGAAAATTCACTGTGAAAGAATTTATTTCTTACCAGTTGCATGTTCTGATTCGCTCATGGCCCTGCCTACAACTGATGCGGTCATATCAATAAAGAGGTAAAATTCCCGGATATCATATGAATAGGAAGCCCTTAACTGAGATCCCTCTCTGGATCTTAAAAAATAGCATTTATAGTTTTTATAAACCAGAAATGACTGCAGAGGGGTAAGCATTTTTTGCCTGGCCGTGACCAATGTAACATCACCTAACAATTCTTCGGTACCCAGAACATATATTGATCTGCTTCTTCACCTGGCACCTGCAAATCCTGGGCTAGGACCTTTGTTTAGTAAATAATCAGAATTACTTGCCATTTTTTTTACTAGCTGGATCCCTTTCAGCTTTAGTTTCTGAAGATCCTGAGGACAAGCAACCACCAGTCTCTCCAACAGTGTTCTCCTATCCTGTGAAGGTCAGGATGCCCTTGGTGCTGACTAGATTGACACAGGAGGCTTCACAGCACTCAGCATCTATTTCTCCTTCCCACATTTGTCTCCGTCCTTCCTTGTTCTCCTATAACTCTATCACCTGGGAAGGTTTTGACAATTCTTTCCTACATGCTCAATCTGATTTAGTTTTCGTATATTTCCCCAGGGACTTGAATTGCTGTTCATGCCCCATTTAGTTTCCTTTAAGAGAGAACACCTCTCAGTGTAAATGTAGTGTCCTTAGCCCCAGGAACATGAAGAGGAGTGTGGAGCAATTTCAAGGCTGCTCAATTTCTTTTACTCTTACTTTGCTCAGTTTCGTACAGCTCTTCAAGGAGGAGCTCTCTCCAGACCTACAGAACTTAGTCAGTGCACCAATTTGATTTCTCATTTCATGCATTCTTTGCATTGTCCATGTGAAAACATACCCCAGTCCCAGCTTTTGTCCCCTTACTCTCAGCAACAAACTGTCACACGCTTCAACCACCAATCACCCCTTGGGAAAAAAGGAAAAGTCATATAATAAGTACCAAAGCAGTAATGCTGGAGTGTTCTCAACTACGGCCAGTCCCTCTCTGCTCCTGGTTGCTCTGCCAACAGCACAAGCCAAGGGGGTGAACCAACTGGGTTGCACCATTTCAGAGAAGTACTTGCTTGTCTGGAGGGCAGCCTTTAGAAATGCAAACGTGTGTAGGAGGATCTACGCTTCAGGCTGGCTCCTCAGAACAGAACAACTTTTAATTAATTTTCTTAAATGCTGCCACAGGCTCCTCTTAAATTGATGAGAAGTGCATTCCACTTTTCTTTACAGAAAGGCATTGCAGATTACACTTAATCTGATTAGGCAGAAAAAAAGAAGGAAGCCTGAGGGCTTTAAATATCCCCTTTTAAACAGAGAACGCTGTTTATATCAATCCATATTAATAAGAGGTAAAGCATAGCTAAACACTCATTTTAAAATATCACATAACTATTTTATTATTGAAGCCTACTCGTTATGAAAGCATCCTACAGTAAAAAAATGAGCTGAGCAAAAACTGTAATTTACTGACTCTGAAAGTGTTAAAGAATTAAAGCAGTAGAGATTTAAGATTATCTACCAAGGAAATGAGTCTTGAGACCTGTATCATAATGTATTTGGTTACAATTTCATTTCTGAGGGAAATTATATCTAAAAAACAAATAAAAATCAAAAATCACATAAATCTTTTCAAATAAGGAAAGAGATACTAAGGAATCGGGATGAGATTATATCTCCTGGCCATTACTTCCATCCAGAGGACTTCATTTTGCAAAGCAGCTGGATAACCTCACCCACATGAGCAATGAAAAGCCAATTGATCACTTAAAATCAGTGGTCCCACTTGACTTAATTGAACCCTGAAAAAGGCCCCTGATGCTAGACTGTGTCACTGAAGGCTGTCCTGGTTATGACAAATCAAGAAACAGAAACCCAGACTCTTCTTTTTTCATTGCCTTCCTACCTGTTTGTTAGCTAATGGATGAAAGCAGAACCGTGAAGACTGTTGTTAATGGGAGAGGGTAGAGCGTGAGCCTGCCTTTAGTTGGGTCCTTGTATGACATTTATCTAATTACTCTGACACAATCTCCTCAATGAGGTAAAGATCAGAAGTGTGAGGAGATGCTGAAGAGAAAGTTAAAAATGGCTAACAGCTACACTAACCATTGAGGCTTAAGAAGAGACAATATGGCCAAGCAATAAATATTGTAGCAAGATACAGTGGAATGGAGGTACAAGGATATAGATGGATACAAGGAAATGGAGTAATTTTACCAATGATTTGCAGGCATCCAAAAGAAGACAAGGAACTTACCTATGTGTAACGCCACGGAGAATGCTTCACTTTTGAAACTGATTGGACAGTGGTATTAAAGTGCATTCGGTCAGCTTTCCTACTTATTCCATCCTGGTGGCCTCCATCATCTGATATTCAGAAAACAAAGTAAAGGTTGTATTTTGTTGCTATTTTGGTTTTTTGTTTTAGTTTTTTTTCTTTCCTACTACCATCTGAGCTACGAGATCAACAGCAATGAGGCATCTGGCATTAGATGGGATAACTGCTGTTGCAAAGAGCAGATAATTTGAACTCAGTTCAACACTCTCACCCCCGTACCCAAGCTGCAAAGTCAACTTAAGCCAAGACAAAGCAACCGTGCTCAGCAGAGTCGACAAGTTCACACCAATCACATGATCAGATCATCTTATAAAGGATAATACCCATAGCTGATAAGATGTCCACATTATTGTATGCTTTTTTATCTTTACTCCATAAGTCAACAGGAAATCAATATACCAAGTATCATAAGCCAGAGTATACCTTCCTGGGAAGATATGGCACCCATTTAGAATCAAGCAGCCTAGGATACAAGTAATTTAACCTGGCCCTGCTCATCTGATGAGCTCTTCTGATGAAAACCCAGAGAAGCAACTCCTCCTTAAAGACAATGCCAGTTATCTTGTCTCACCTTCTAAAAACAGGTCCAACCTCCGATTTCAGTGATGGAGAAAATCAACTAGAGGAACACACAGGGGTGTGCTGGACTCATCATCAGTTTCACATCAGAATGGGAGGACTTTCCCAGATGTCTGTTGTAGCTCACGTGGAAGTCAGGAGCAAACAGTAGATATTAAATGACATTTTTCAGACCACGTTATACATGACATTCAAACAACTGCAGTGACATCTTCTAAATTAACTTCTAATAAAAACTGAAATGAGCAGTCCAGATTTAGAGGATTCATCATGGAATAAACATTAAAGAAGAAAGCGATGCCGTTAGACAGTAGAGTTCTGCTGAAAACACTAGTGCTTGTCATACAGCTAGTTTTAAGATCAAGACATAAAAAAGGTTTGTAAATATCACACTATCACTCATGATTCAAAAATCAACCAGCAGGACGAGAATCAAAACAACAAATCTATGAGCTGTAATCATATCACTAGGCATCCTTTATGTCCCTAATAAAATACTGGAGTTCAGTTCCCGCTGAGAGTAGGGAAAAGCTGCCAGTACTCTGATGTTGCACAGCAAACCAGAAAAACCTTGTCTGCAGATAAAAGAAACATAAACTCTAATGAAGACGTGCTTGAAGAAAAAAAAAAAAAGACAAAAAAAAAAACCCCTCCTCTCTCAGCCTAATAGCCTAAAGGCATCTTAACTAAAATGTCTGAGAATGAAAACTTATCTGTTTAATTAATGCTGAGCTCTAATCGTTTACAGTAATTACATAACAAAAACTATCTCAAGACAGGGATTCATACACTAGGAAATTAAATACAGTAGACAAAACAGTAATTAAAGAGCTGAACATTTCTGCTTATGAAACAGCATCCAGTACATTTACACTAGCATAAACACTGCATTGTATCCTTCACCTGTGGCGCGGAAGAAACATATGAGCTGGTGATCTACCTGACGTTGCACTTCCAACATGATCTGCGGGGTTGACTGCTAAGTTTTGCTTCTATACATATGAAAAAGCCACAAGCTGCTTCTCATGCTTTCCTTCCTTGACGCTGCTGGTTCAAGAGTCAGGTGACCATTAGCCGCCGAGCCAGTTCCTCGAGAGCAGCATGTTAACATGTTAACAAGTTAAGAATAAATGGAGACATACTTCAAGTACAGCAGAAGGCTACAGATCTGTGAGTGACAAAGACACCTGGATAAAATGATTGTATATCAACCTCGTGGATGCAAAATTAAACATTTTACCTTGGAAATCAAAGCTGCAAACAGCAGAAAACAGCATAGAGACTTGGGAAAGTCTGAACAACTGCCTTGTTACTGAGGCCTAGCCCTTCTCTGTGGCTACTGCCGGCACAAAAAACAGAGCCTTTTCGAGACTCCTTTTTTACTTGTAAATTCTGAGAGCTGGTTATCCATTTTTTAATTTCCCTTCCCAATTCCTTTTCACCACATCACACTGGACTTGGCTACAACTATTTCAAAAGGTTGAAGTAACAGGGTTACATGGTGAAATTATATTTGCCATTGCGGCTACTTGCCTACACGGCAGCACACTTCCACCTCGAGGCCTCTGCTTTATGCTAGGGCAGACCCCAGAAATGTTCTTCCCACTGCAAATGTGTCCGCTGACACATCAGCTGCAGTAAGCTCTGTGTACCAGGTTGGGCTGGAACCACTCCCTGCCTGCAGCTGCAACAATCACATCTCTCCCTTGCACCATAACAGATTATGCATGACTATTGAGCTCCTGCAATCTTGGCTCCCAGAGCTATTTTTAAAAGAGCACAGCAAACCTCACCGGTACAGCAGTCTCCACTTCCAAATACCTGCAGCGTTCCTGGCTCTCCCCTTTCCTCCCAGCATACAGTTGCCATTCATTCTCCTTTAACTAGAAACACAGAGCCATCCAAAAGCAAGCAACCCACATGGATTATTTCCTTGCTTGCCTTGTATTTCTGCAGCATGCAAGGCTGGCATTCCTGCTGCCTGATGATCCCTCAGCATCAGTGCCTGTGAGAGATACAATATATGATGTTATTTGATGCTGAGCCGCCATGGCTGATGCCCCCCTTCCCCCCCCCCCCCAAAGCAGTGCTCCCACCAACCTCATGCATCACCCATAATTAGCTTTCTCCTTCCTTTCTGCTCCTAGATATTTGTTCAGTTGGGGTCATTTGGCCACAAGCGACTCACTTTGCTATGCCAAAAAATAAAAGAGATGGACCCTTCCTCTCCCTCCACCTCTGGTTATATTTCCCCCCTACACCTTTGCCACAGAAAATCAGAGCAAAATTTGGTTCAGTCCATCCTCTCCCTTCTGCCTGCTGCTCCCCACTCACAAAAGCTTTCCTTTGTCAGATTTGTTGGCCTGTGACTGACATGCAATTACAATAAGTAATTTCATTTCAGTGGAAGATAATAAAACGTGATACCGTAACTACCCACAGAGCCTCCAAAGTATTCATGTTCACTCTAATAACCTGGTGAGATGCTGTTAATCTTGACAGAGGCTGCCCAGCAGGTGCTGGGGAGCTGAATCTTCATATTCCTTCGCTGTTTGCTGATCCTTCCACAGGGAGAGCTCCAAGCTGTTAAAATGCAATGGCCCTGCTCTATTTTTTAATTACATTTAGTTTATTAGAGGCACAATCAGATGCATAACTAATCTTGGAGCCTGCCTTGCCTTGCTGAGGAGCAAGAGGGAGGTCTGACTCACGCAGGCTCTGCATCCCACTGTCCTCTGGGAGACAGAGAGATGGGGAAGGGGAATGTGCAGGGCAGGAAGAACTCGGTTGTTTTCCAAAGCAGACAATTTGCACTGACGCTTCCCTCCTCTGACCAGGAACCCCTTCGATGCAAGCTGCTTTTGTTTTCCAATATTCCTGCTAAAGCTAAGTAAAGATTGAGGCTGATCTGTTATTTACATTCAGTCCACTTGTCCCCTCAGGAGCAGAGTGCCAATTGGCTGCATGCAGGAGAGAGGATGGATGCATTTGGTACCAAAGAAATACAGGCATTCCCCTTAGGAATCCTACATTTACCAACACCGCAAAAACAATATTGCCTTTCCCTGAGATGCCTCCTGCAGATGCACATCAGCGAGGGAGGACAGATAAGGGAAAAGGAGGAGACAGGCAGCAGCTCCCTAGAAACGGAGGCCACTTCTTTGCTCCTCAACAGGGAAATTGCTTCCGCTCCCCAGTGGAAGCACATGTGAAAAATTAGCCTCTTCTGCTCAAGTGTCAGGGATGGCCATTTATTACAGCAAACCCTAGGTCTTTCCCTTGAGAAAACAGCACTTGCATCAGGAGCATCTCAGTGCCCTAGCATTAGAACAGTGACATGAACAGTGACACTTGTTCCTCACCAAAAGCCTGGTTACTTCTCAGGACATGCATCGCCTCGGTGCACAGGCCGTGGCCCCCGCTCCTGAGCACACAGAACCCTGCTCTACTGCCAGAGCAAAGGCCAAACCGCCCTGTTCAGCATCCTGCAGCACTGCAAAGGATGATTAAATGCTCATGACCTGATGAGGCCAACAAGGAGCTCACAGAAAATGGTGGTCTGAGCAGTGACCTGCACAGAGACCAACCTGCTATCCCCGAGACCCAAGAGGTGCAGACAGCAGCAAAGAAGGTTTCTGCAGCAGAGATTATGGGTTGGGTTTTTTTGACAACCTTGTTTTCCATAATCATAAGTGCATCATAATGGATGTGAGATGGCAGAGATCTCTTTGAAGATGAGTATTTTGAGGACTAAATTGTTATTATGCTCCTTTTAAAGACAAGCAGTCAGAAGACTTGCTCACAGCCAAAGGCAAAAGGTCTAAAAGGCTGTTAGAAAAACTTCCAAGTCTGATTGCAAAGCAAGAGTCTAGCTGCAAGAGGACCAGTATGTTCCTCATTACAAACCACCTGGCTACTGTTCAACACTATCTTGTTCTTGTTATTCAATTCTTTTCCAAGCTCTTGAGAAGTAACTGAAATGCTTAAGAAGCAACTGAACTCAGAAGGAAATGACAGTGACTATGATATGACTGTCTTCATTCTTGCAAAGATATCCTCAAGATCTCTACACAAGAGCAGGTGAGTTTCAGGATAAAACCACCAATATTAACTCTTAAGAAAGCAAGCTATATATAACCCATATCTTACTCCTTCACAAGCAAAGAAGTGGGAATGGTGTAAGCATTGTTTCAGCCTACTGTTCTTCAACCAAAAGAGCTCCAGCTGTCCTGCTGGCTTTAGGGGAAACACTACTTCTGCTGGAGAACACTCCTATGCAGCACACTGCATGGATCTCTCTTTGAACTAATTCCTTTGCTCTCCTGTCATTTCTTTGCAATTAGATGAAGCTTCGAGGGGAAGCATAATGCATGTTTTGAAGACAGTCAAGCTTTACTTTTCTCCAAACACCATTCAAAGAAAAAGGCAGAGGAATTTGGTGGTATTGTCTGCAAATCTTACATTATTGGACAACACATCCTTGAATACAGAGGGTTTTCTTGAGTTTGCATAGTAAAAATGGAGGGGGAAAAAAAATGAAATTCAGTATTTTTTTTAATAACAAGAATATGGGAAATAAGTAACCTTGGGCCTTATCTCCTTCAAGAAGAGAGGTGATGTAAGAGCAAGCTAAGCACAGCTGACTTGTCTGGATTTAGAAGTATGGTCCAAAGCAACAAGAGAGCCTCTTGCATAAAATAAAAAGGTCAAGAGTATAAAGATGTGATCTCGCTGGGGAAGAGAGCCAAGAAAACAGTTCCCTATTTAAATAGCTGATTAAACAAAATATAATTAAGGCTAGCTTGGCCCCTTTCCCAGAGTTCATAAACCCACACAAGGAATCTCCTCTGGGGGCAATACCACCTGACATGTGCCTTATTTAAATCAGGCCATTTAAATAGCTGACCTTTTATAGTGTTGGCTTGTTCACATACCAGCATCTCTTTCTGCAGCTAACCTTTTATCCTGCAGCACGCCTGCTTGCGGCTTTCCCACCTTGAGTCACAGCACTGACTTAGCAGGAGCCCAATGGGATAAACGAGAACTACAACGGGATGAGTAAAGGAAACCCTTTGCTGCCTTTTTATTTCCTGGGTCCCATTCACTGAACAATGGCCTGGCTTACACAGCCTCAAAAGGCTGAATGAATTCAAATCCCCCATTGTAAAAAACAAGACTACATTTTGAGAGCAATATTCCACAAAGCAAATCCAGGAGGATATCTGGACTATCGCCATCAAGCTTGCCGGTATCCCAAAGCCTTATTTAGCCTTCAACAGCCTGATGTGCTCTCTGCTGGACTGGTACCAGTAACCCACTGCTTGGCTAAGCCTGAGGAACACATTTTTAGCAGCAAATTAAATCTCCCGGGCACAAACCCAACCTAACCTTCCTGCAGCTTCCAGACAGATGTCTTGCACCCTATGAGCCCATAGCTCAGGTAGGCCTGGCTTTCCATGTCCGTACTGACCACGCAGATCTGTCACGTTTCTCTGCATGGAGCACAAGGAATTTCTCTTTTGAAAAGCAAAAAAAATCCATAACAACAGAAAAGCACTGCCAATTCATAACCTTGAAAGCCACAAGAAAGAGTGAAACAGAGCTTCTACCTAAAATACTCACAAAGGTCTGATTCAAAATCCTTGAAGTCAGCAGGAGTCTTTGCATTGGCTACAGGAGGTTTTGTATCAAAATTTGATCTGGAAAGGAAGAGAAAAAATGCTTTTATTGAGGGCTTTCATTACAGTAAAACAGTGACTCCAACACAAGTGTCAGAGTTAATGAAAGGACAAATGATGGTTCATTGCTCAGTGACTTCTGCATGCTTGTCCTGCACAATAAGCTGTGCAGTAAACATTTCCCCTCCAGGATACATTTAACTTATTCTGATTCCTCTCAAATCTTATTTGCAAGAGAACAATATAAACTCAGAAAGTGATCTCCCAAACAGACACAAAAAAAATGCGAAACATCTTCCAGTCAGCAAGTCCAAAAGCTATTCAGATTTCACCTCCCACTCATTTACAATGCCACAAATACTTCCCAAGTTCTTGATTAAAATCTATGTAATCGTACTGATTTCAGCCTGAATTGATAATCCCCCCCAGTTTCAGCATGCATGGCTGCTCACTCTTCAGAGGAACACTGATGTCAAATGCTTTCAGAAGCAGAGTGGACATGGTCCTAAACAGTGTTGAATGAGGCTGACGGACAGACAAAGTATTTGGCTTTTGTATCTGAATCCCTGGGAAATGTCTCGGCTGTCTTTATGACCTCCATCACAGTAGCACAGATGGATCTGTGAGATGAAAAGTGATGAAGAACACATGTGACCATAACGTGATGACCACAAAGCTGTTTTCCTGCTAATTCTCATACTCATACACTCTTTTCCCCCATCTTTCTTCCACCTCAATATTTTAACATGTATTTCCAATGTGACATGCTTAATAATACTTTTTTCTCTGTTCAGCTTCTCCATTATCCCTACCAAAACAATTTGCTCTCTTTTCTCCTCTGTAATACTTTAGGAAGGAAGCACTTTCTTAGGACCATTACCTAAAATCTCAAACATCTTTAAGCATACTTCACTCCATCAGAGCTGCAGGAGGCTGTAGTTTCACTCAAGCCCACATACTATCCAGAACACAAACAGACCCAAATAGTCCATTCAGGACTCTTCTGATGTTCCTTCTCCAACAAGTTTCATTAGTCCCAGTGTTTGGTGGCCCTGAGAGGAGAGAAGCTGATATTAGAAACATGAAAGGATGAGAAATCATAGTCCAACTCCAGTTCCAGTCGAGACCTTAGCAGACTCCTGCTCTGCTTACAGGGCAGTTACACAGAGGACCAGCATCTTATAAACCTGTTCATAACACAGACATCAGTAGAAGCCAGTTTTCCACTTCTGACACACAAAGAAATGAAGATGCATTACCCTTCCCTCCTTGGGACAGAAGTAACCCCATTTCTGTACCTTTGTCCCTATCTCCCTCCAAGAAATGACCACAATCCCAAACAAAATGCAGGTCCTGCACATCGTTCCAAATACCCCAACTTAGACACCAGCATAACAGTATTCCTCCTCTCAGGGAAAGATGCTTATAGCCCAGACCAATCTATTCGCAAAGGATAGGAAAAAAACTTGCCCTTTGCCCCCTAACAAAATTATCTCAGACATCACAAGATGGGCGGTAGAAATGGGCTTGCGCCTACTCAATCTGCAGAGTCTGCTTCTTTTTCCTCATGTGTGGTTTGTTCTAAACCTCACTTACGTAACGTTTATTTACCACAACCATGCAGGCTAATTCATGTATATGTATTTAGTAGAAACGCGTTTGAATTAATGTTCCCTGCTTGTTTACTTTGAAGGACTGAATGCCCCCTCAGGAAGACATACTGATCTTGAAGGAGGCCGTTCTCTGATGAACGCTGCTTCCTGCAATATTTATGGCATCTGAAGTCTTCTCTCCGCTCTTGATCTTTTGGAAAGGGATCCCAGAGGAGGGCGACAAAGCCTGGAGAGGGGAGGAGGAAGAAGTAGTACAAGGGGAGTCCCTCTGCTCAGAGTGCAGCATCAAAATGTAAACAGGAAGGTGATCAAGGACTGTGGTTGTTTCTAAATTAAGCACTTAAAGTCAATATTAATTAACACGAGAGGAAAAAAAAACATTGAGCCAACTTTATAACAGCTGCTTTTGTCAGTTTTGCAGCTCAATTCTGCTAACGTAGGCCACGTCATCTACAATCTTTAGGCTGGCCAAAAAAAAGGAAACATTGGAAAGTAACCTCTTCATGTTCTAGCACTTGCACTTCTTCAATTAATCCACACAGCCCATAGTTATTATTAAAAATAAAATACTAAGTACTTCTCTGGCTCTTTCTTCAGAACAGAGTTTGGGCTCCATAAGAGCTGGGAGAATGAGGAGAGCTCGCTTGCTGTGCATGTGATATCCTTCCTTCACCTGCATCCCAATGAGAAATCACCCCTCTTTGGGTGATTATTGATTTCATGGCACAGCGATCGAACAAGAAGCAGCAGCTCAGAGTTGCGAATCCAGTTCTACCAAGTCCAAGTCAAAAAGTATCACAGACTCACAGTTTTATTCATTGTCTTATATTCTTTCTAGGGCTCAGCTGACTCACCCTCAGCTGGGGTAATTTCCTTCCCATCCCTGGGCTTTGTGGCTACAAACCAGCAGGTGTAGCTGGGAACAGCAACTTTTCCCTGAAGTCTCAGTGCACATGGACCAGAAGCAAAGGCCAATGCAGAAGGGAAATGGCTGTGCTCCTGCAGTCCTATCTACCCTTCTCCTTTTAATTCTCTTTACCACATGCTGTACACAAGCATGGGGCTAATGCACCTCATTTATACCAGACACTTATGGATACACAACTCTGTCTATATATGCTGCTACGAAACATAGATAAGAAAGACAGGCTGCATGGTTAGCAGATACTTCCCTTCATGTTCCATTCCCACACGGCAAGGTACAGATAATGAGTAGAAAACCACATTTCTCCCATTTGAGAAGGACGTGCCACAAAATCCTGCAAAACAGGTAATAAGTAGAGTCATTTGCACTGCTCTTGAGGTCCATGAAACTGCCAGCTTTGAGCTGTGGCTCTCCTCTCCCTTTCCCTTTCTAGAAAGCATATTTTGTCAAGAAAATCCATGCTAATATGCAGAAAGTAAGGCTGAGTGAGACAGGCTGGGAAAAGATGAGACCAGAGGGCAGGGTTACGCTGTAAAAAATACGGTTTTCAATGAAAGAGCTTAGCTGCAACCGGCTGAAAAGAATTTGATGGAAGAATATGATCAAAACAAATTATTCATAGGAGCAATGTGAGGAGAAAAGCAAAGATTGAGAGAAAAAAAAGTGGAGAAAGGGGGGATGCATTTTACAAGCCAAATGGGTGTGACAAGTTTGATTTCTCAAAAGTGACCTGCACCTGAAACTTCCTTGCAGGGACAGGGGATGCAGATGGGATTTCCAAAGGCCAATAAGGGGACAATAGAAGTTAACAGCATCAAGAACAGGATGAAGAAGTTGATGATGACACATAACACACTCACCAGCACCTTTTCCACACAGTAGAAGGAGGTTCAGCTCCTTGCTATATTAAGATGAGCTACTGAAAGACAATTTCTCCCCATAGGCTCTCAGTCAGTAGAATGGACTGCCTGAAGGCATTTTAGTGGCCAAGAGCAAAACCTATTCAAAAAGCAGTTACAAAACCCATTACTCATTTCTGTGGAATATATATCCTCAGCTACAAACCTCCTGGAGACTCTCATTTCTTCAAATCAGGCAAACCAGAAGTGCCAGTTGTCTAAGGCATCCCACCCCAACCCAAAGCTCTGCACTGCCACAGCTACCCCATGCTCCCCAGGGGCTGTAGCACGGCGCATCCAACTCCTGTGCCTGCAAGGTCCCTCTCATAGAATGACAGTTTGGAAGCCACGAAAGTCCAACTCCCTGCTACATCCAAACACTATATCAGGCTGCCCAGTGCTCCCATCCAACCTGCAACTCTACATCCTCATGGCAGCACACAGGGGTGGCCAGAAGCTGTCAGAAGCTGCACAGGCAAAGCCTGTTGCACATCAAAGCCAACATCGGCCCTCTTCCTGCTTTGAGTGGATTTCTGCATTCATGCTGTGCTCAGTTCTTAGTGCAGCTCGCCACCAAACAGCCTCTCCTGGCTGTGTAAAGCACTTCCCTGATGCAGTCACTAAGAAAAAAAAAAACAAGTTACAGAACTTCTCTCACTCAAAAATTTGCTTTAAAGGGAGATCAGAAAACTTCACCATAGCAATGACTCTCCAGGAGAGGTGTGAAATGCTGTGCTTATCAACTAGTTCAGCGCTGGAGAGAGAAATGGACATCCGAGCTCATTTTGCTACATAATGTTATTAGTTATATGAAATTAGACTGTCAAATACAGCTTTATAAAATGCAAGCGGAACGCAAGAGGGCAAGGAGGAGAATGAACACACTGGGGACAAATCACTGTCACTCACAACGGAGTGCCTGGCAGACTAAGAATTAAGTTCACTCCTCAGGGCAAGCCATCCCCAGCTGTTATAAATACATTTTAATGCCCCTGTCAGAGTGCTGAACGAGTGAGCTAGCGCAGTGTGTCAGGTGTTTTCTGTCATTCAGAGAGCTGGAAAAAGACACGTTTCGATCTCAGCTTTGTCACTCTTGCCTCCAGCAGTGCTGAGGCAGCTCCTCCACGGGTCGGATGGGGAGGGTGGTGGTTTAGGAGCAGGCTCAGGCTGCTCCTCCTTCCATTGTTAATGCTAGCTATGCATTTGTTGGGCTCCTTGGCCCTCTCTGGACCGTGACACCAAATCACTATTTAAGAGGCCACTTGGGCTTCTCCCTGGGAGACTGACATGGTAGGATTTCAGCCAAACTTGGATGCTGACAGCATGGCTCCTGGAGACCTTCCTCAAGCTTGCACCAGGAGCTGTGCCCAGAGGGATAAGATGAGGTCAAGGCTCTGGGAGCCATGCTTCAGTGTTTCTTTCTTGCTTTAGGTCTGAGGCATGGTTCCCAGAGCCATCTGCCTTCTATTCCCTGTGAATCCAGCTCCTAATGTCCTCCAGAACCTGCAGCCCAGCTACAGACACCCATGAGGGTACACTGAGCTAGGTTGGAGCCAATACTCTCCGCAGCTGCTTCATTTTTCATTATTGAGAAGCCCCTTCTTCAGAAATGAGCATGAAGATGGGGCTTAACCCCAGCTGTCAGTTGTGCATCGACACAGCTGCACAGCACACAAAACCACCACCAGGAACAGCAGAGCCCACATTAGGGGTCCTGCTGGTCTCCAAAGCAAAGACAGACTCTTTTCTGCAAAAGCAGCTCTCCAGTGCTGTCCCATTAACCCAACAGAAGCAAAAATGCATTCCATCTAGTAAATCCACTTCTGGATTGCTGCTGCCTTTCACTTCCCTCTGAAACATGAGTTTGGCCCCACAGACTACAATCTCTGAACAGAAGGAGTGTTTAAGTCACAGGAGACCAAACACAGCAACAAAACAGGGTGCAGCCATGAACAGGCAACACAGATGGTAGGCTCCAGAAGAGGAGATCATTTAAAATAAACAGCATCTACATGAGAAATGTGCTACTACAAGGCAGCATGCAAGAAGCTGCTCATTCAGATGGAGAGACATACAGGGCTGGGCACCCTTCGGACTCATGCAGCTATTTGGTACCAGGATGACGTGGCACACCCCTTTCAGTCCATCCCAGCAATCCTAGCGATAAGATGAACAACTGCAGCAGCTACTGACTGAATCCACAGAGATGCTTGGGGCCAGAAGCCAAGGCATCTTTTCAAAAGAGAAAGGCTTTGTTTCTGTGATTTGTTTTATTTCTAAACAGCTCTTGTTTCCCTGCAGCCTCCTCAGCAATAGTTCATGTACAGTAACATGCCAAGCCACCGCAAAACGTCTTGGGAAGAGAGATTTCACTCGGCTCAGCAGACTTTAAAGGGAGCGTCTGCTGTCAGACACCCGTGCTCATCACCCACTGACGCATGGGCCTGTCTGAGAGCAGACTTTGGTTCACCGCATACTCCCTGGGAGAGGGAGATTTTATCAGCATTACCGTTACAGCAGTTCTTTAAAAACCAATGTGGGATCTCATCTTTCTGGGAGCACGTGCGTGCGATTTACAACCTCGCAGCCAGCAGCATGGCAACCCAGATTACTTAATTCATCATTTCCCGAGAAGGGAAGGCAGCTGCTGAGGCACAGGGAGGTTTCAGTCAAGCGAGACCTGGTCATTATCTGTTGAAGTAATGGCTTCAGAAAACATACTCTGCTTCCTAGACTTCAGCTGGATACAAGATGCCGTCTCACAACGTGGAGACCCCATCCTATCCTTAGCTGCACAGAACCAAGCCATCACCGGAACCAACCACATAACTAATTCTGCTCACAGACGCTCATGAAGCGCACAGAGACAAACAGCAAGTCTCTAAATCTCCCACTCCTGAGGGCAGGGACTCAGCACTGTGACCAAACTACTGTGCTACAGAAGACACTCTCTCCTCCTCTACTATATTTTAGCATCCTTCTGTTCCACTTTTTTTCTAGTAGGTATCAGCCCGCAGTACCCCAGAGCACCTGGTTCAAAGGAGCTCCACCAGTTCTGCAAAGCAATATGAACAAGAAATTAAACACGCATTTGCATGTAGGGTTAATTAGGCTGCATGTCCTTAGAGACTGGTGGTAGTTTCCCCCCTCTGCCTCCTAAGTACCAAAAACTCAGTGACTGTTTCCTCACGGAAAGCACATCTACACCAGATCCCCAGCACTTCTCACTGAGGTTTTTTCTCATTGACATGGTCAATGACAAGGTGTTTTTTTCTCATTGACACAGGTTCACTTCCTTGCCACGCTTCCCACCTTAAATATGTTCACTGGGCTGTTGGGCACCACAGACTCCACAAGGTAACACAGAACAATATGTAGGACAAAGAAAAGAAAGGGATAGCAACCACGACTAGTGTAACTGTCCTTATCTTTCAGCATATCAGTGCAGAGCCTAATAAAGCCATAATGAATACATTCTTGGGTACACATGCTTTTCCAGCATGCTACGCATCTCTTGTGTAAGAAAGAGCTCCATCTCCTGGGATGTAGCTCAGTCCCTGGGCCATTAACACAGTCCTTGAAAGGACTCTCCTTTTTTATTCTTAATTTTTTATTTTTTTTTAATTTTTTTTTATTTTTCCTCTACTGTTGAAGATTCCCCTGTGGAAGCATTCAGAAGTTGTATGGGAGCAGAGGAAGGAGAGCTGCCTGTTTTGCTTGGAGCTGTTTGGAGGCGGTTAACACAACATGGCCAACAATCAGCTTGCAAGCTTGAGGCTTAGAAAGACCATATATAACACACTGGGTTGTTTAAAGGGAGGCTCATGTTTGTCCCTCAATTTTCCACTCTTTAGAGCACTGTTGAACAGCTAAATCACTGTCCTTGCTCACAAGCAAGACAAAGATCCTGGGGAGCTAGTGCTGCTCCTGCCAAGGAAATGTCAAACCCTTCAGTATCTATTCAGAGTGGGGCTCCTGATAGAGTTTCTCATTGGAAATAATAAAAAGAAGCAAAGTTACCAAATTGGATTAATCTTGCCTTTCTAAGTCTCCTCTTACAATCTGATGGAGCATGGAAGATTTGATCCTTCTCCCTTCCTGGGTAGGGTATGGATTTGCTCCCATCCATGCCTCTGGGGCTTTTGGTTTGGCTCACTTATGCTGCAGCACTCAAACTCCCTTAGCTCCCAAACCTTGGGACTAAGGCATGAGACCCACAACCAAAAGACAGGGTTGGGTTAGATCTATTGGTTGAAAACATAGCAGGAATTTAATGATGAGGGCCACAGAACTACAAAAAGCAAAACATGTTAAGAAAATGTATTGCAAGAGTTAACGCCCCAAATAATGAACTCTTGCAAATAAAGCATAATGTCAAGTCTAAAAACACTTGCTGCAAGAACTTGCAATGAAATAATGACAAGATAAAATTGCAGCTACTTATATTAGAAAATATTATTGAGTTCTTAGGAGGATGGTGTCCAGCAGCTTCAGCTGGGGCAAGACTCAATTACAAAGGAAAGAACATTATGCCTCAAGGTATCTACATGCTTAATTCCCTCTCCAGTCAGTATCTTTATAGACATGGCTGGAATAGATTTGTCACAGAAAGCCAGCTATGCCATCCTGCAGAGAACAGGCTGACCAGAGCTGTGACACGTTACATCAGCTCTGTGACTACCAAGGCACTGACTGGTGCAGCCTTTCAGCATCAGCACAGTGCAGGGGGGCAGCCCAGGGTGGCAGTTAATGGGATGGGTAAAGGCATAACAGTGGAGGACATTAGAAGGCAAATCATAAAAATAAAACTGCTTTACAGCTTTACAATAAAAATGGGCATATAAAAGAAGTTCAGAAGAGATTGCGGCTCCATTCTGAACCAAGTTTGAAAATTAGCTAAAATTTATTAGACTGCTTTTGGATCAGCAATGCAGTAAATGCTGATATAGTTGTTACAGAAGTTCTCTGATCCAGAATGGAAAATATAAACTTATCTACAGTTGATCATTTCCCTTGGGGTGATGGTTTTTTTCATGGCTTTTCTCTTTGCTCCAAACAATTAAATGATGCTATAGATAGTGCCCATTTGATGCAGACACCCACAGCCAGAGCCGTGTTTCTCTGAACTCTGTAAAATAAGCTTGTACATTACATGCCCTGCAGTGCTAGCCTGCTAGTCAGCTCCTGCCAACGTGAGGCAGTGACACACTTGGGTGATACCAATTGCTTTTAAACAGTCTTAACTGTTTGGGGAAGGAGGGTCAAGGGCAGGAGGAAAGCATGCAAATAAGCAAGAAAGCAACTTGATCGCTTTCCCCAAAGTCACACCTCTAAGAGCTAACAGTCTGCTTGCTGTTCTCTTACAGTGAAGGTCTGTCTTTTGTGGGGTAGGAATCAAATTCTATTTATCAGGCAGTATTTTCAATATGTGAGCTGCCACTTTCTTTCCTCAGCCAAAGCAACCAGAAAATGGAAGATCCGAGGTGAGAATTTTTCTCAAGTACTCAACACTGTCATCTCTCTGCTCTTGATAGCAAAGAACCAGCTGATGCCTGACCTATGCCTGGCTGCTCCTGGTGTGCATTACTACCTGGATGTCTGTGCAGCCACACAAGCGTACAAAGGGGGAGAAAAGCAGCAATATCCAGCTGCATAGCAAGCTGAAAAGCTATCTGGAAGGAACATTAATTTTGGCAAAGGAGACTGTTTCAGTTAATGTAAGTTCCCTAATGATTTTTAATGCCACATGGGAAGAGTTGCTCTTTAATTTCAACGGCCCACCAAAGATGTTTTGTGGCAGTAAAGCATGCAAGACTTGCTCCAGGCAGAAGCATTCTCTTGTCAGGACCCAGACTGAGATTTCAGGGAATCAAAGCTTGCTGAGACATCCAGACCTTCACCATGGTGTCTGGCACACCAGGACAGACTATTAACCTCGCTCTTTCTTATAAAGCTCACTGCTCCATAGAAGGACCACTCACATTACCCCACACACTGGCTCTAGGCATCCATGCGTAGTCATACTGACCCAGGGACAGTGGTAGTGAAAATAAAGCCATCCTGAATCAGCCACCAGTCATTTTATATCCTGATACACGAGGCTTAATTACCCATGTCATTAGCTTAGTTTGCCTCAAAAGTAATGTTTAACAGATATTGCAAAGCATTATCATGCAAGTTAATTACCTCCTAGCTAGACGGAAAAATAAGAAATTGATTTGGTAGGAATTAATAAACAAAGCACAAACCAAAACACAACGCAGCCGTCACCTAGAAGCAGGAGGGTAAATGTAGCCAAACGTAGCCCTGTGTTTGTAAAAGGCTTTTGGAATAAATGTTTAAATGAAGATAATTATTTGTCCTTTTGTTTTTTGTTTTTTTAACCCTACTCTAAAAAAAAAAGGGGGGGGGGGGGAATGCCAATAGCTTTGAAAAACACAGAGTCATAAAGATGCATCATATAGATAAATACACATCTGCAGCAAAAAACCCCTGAGGGTGTTTTCATGCTGGGTACTGTGCTTTGTGGTACCTTTAAACATGGAGAGCGCTGCTCCTTTACTCTCTTGACTTGCACAATCCATCAGTGTCTGTGTGGCTCTGGGTCCCCGTAGTTTTCTACCACTTCTCATTTCCCGTGGCACAAGTTAGTGCTCCAACTGCACCAAAAAGAATGAGAAATGAAAAGGTAAATTGGATTTGCGAGGGCTCCTTTTGCCAGACAGTAGGAACAGGAAAAAAGAAGGGAAGGGAAAACTATTACTGACCTTCCTCCATCGCCGGTGTGCATGCTGGGGAAAGAAAGGGGCCAAGATGTCTCTTATGTCACTGAGACAGAGGTTGGGGGGAGGCTGAAAGTCAGTGCAGGTGCCAGACACCATGGGGACAGTCAGGTCAGATTCACTTCTGTGCTGCCTTGCCAATGCTTTCAGTGTGTTCTCCCCGCACTTAAGAGAGCCAAACCACACGAGATGGAGTCCAGTTAAATTACTAGGTAAATTTTTTGATTTGTGCAGATCATCTGTGGAAGGGGACTCGAACAGACCCATGGAGACTCCAGACCTCAAACCAGTTGGACATCCAAAGGCCGAAGGGACAGGGCAGCCTTGATGCGGCACCTACGATGAAAGCCAAGTCCCTGTGAGCCACAGGAAGCAGGGGGCATACAAAGAAAAGAGGGGCAGATTCCCAGGAGGACAAATCCACCTTGTTCCACGCTGTCAGAAAGGTCATTTACACCAGCTGAACAACTGTCCTGCAGTCCTCAAAACCACTTACAAATGCACTGAAGAACCCTCCTTACTTTCCAAAGCTGCTTCATCCCACTCCATAAACGAACATCTCCATTTCTACTCCCTCTCCCCTTCCAACCTCACCTCATTAACTGTTTTTTAAATGCATCCCATAGTGCCAAAACTAAAAGAAAAGAAAGAAAAAAAAAAAAAAAAAAGAAAAAGAAAAAAGAAGAAGAAAGCCTCTCTACTCCAAAGAGCAATTAAATCCCATTACCCTTCAGCTGGCCCACTCAGGCACGACGGTCACTGACAACTATCATCAAACTTGCAGCAGCACAGCCGCTGAGCCACCAGTGCTGCTCAGGGAAGCCTCGTTCATGGCTTTGTTCAGTGTTCTCTCCATACGTGCATGGAGCTGTGTGCTGGGGCTGACTCCTCACTGCAGAAGGGAGCAAAACACACACGTGTGGGTACCTAACGTTCAGGGAAAACAACACATTTGCAGTTACTGAATTATCTCTGGGAGTAGAAATCCTGCCCCACCAAACAGTAAGGCACAAAATGACAAAGCTGTGGGCTGCCATAAGCAGGCTGCATGGGGGGCAATGCAGGCAAACATCCCGCTTTACCCCTGCCTGAATTAGTGAGGCCGTTTGCTTACCCTGCTCGTTTCACAGCTAAGAATGGGATGAGGCAGAATTCCCTCCGACTCTTCTTGTTGGCCTTATGGTGGGTTTTCAGCAGGTACTGCAGGCATCACATGTTATTGGAGACTCCATCAGCATGTCACCAGGTCTCAGTTTTCCTATAAGTCAAGAAGATGGTCTTGCAATAAAGACAGACCCCCCAGCATGATGCATATTATGACAACAAGTAATGAAAACTGGACCACAATCAGCCAGAATATTACCCAAAGGTAAAGGAGAATGAAGAGTTCAGGCCAATCTCAGCACATCTCTTCATACCATGAGCTCAAAGGTGGTTTTGCTTTGGGCCACAAGCAAAATGAAATTTAAAAAACAAAGGGGGAAGCTTTCATCCCTTCCCAGCTGGGCCCCTGGAACAGAGAAGCTGAAGTTTATGTTCTCTCTGCACTGTTTGCTAGTCCCTCAGCACAGCCCACTAAGTAGCACAGTCAAGACAGGCTCCAATTCTCTAAAATCAGCAGCCTTTAAAGCTGTACCAAGTTATGTATCAAACAACAGTGACACCTTAAAATCAGAAGTGACTTCTGGAAGTGCTGGCTTCTATTTTTGGAAGGCAATTCCTTCCCTTGAAGCATCTTGTTTAGAAAATAACAGTTTTTCCTCCTTTCCATTGATGTTTGTGACAGAATGATTGTGAGGTCTCAATTACTCTGTATTCAGTGTGCTAATCCCCTTGGAGATAATGGGTTGCAGTCACCATGAAACCAGGCACTTAATGAGATGATTGAAAATAGTAATCAGGCACTAGGTGAAGCACCTCACCTCTGGCTATTTGAGATTACTGACTCCAAAAGAAGTTGAATTATTTTTCTATTGCATTTATTCCTGCACCCATAAAATCTTCTTATACCAGCTTCTAAAATACATAAGCAATGTGTTTCACTTCACAGAACTATACTTACTGTCACGGCTGAGCCCACAGGTCAATGTATCTGAAGATGTAGATATCAAAATTCAAATTTAACCCAGCAGATCTGCAGTTCTCAGTGAGGAACCTTTGTGTCCTTGAATTCTTTCTCGTTTGCAGTCAGTTCATGTGGTGGTGGGGAACTCACAGAAGAACATCCGCTCCCCACCGAGTGTGACATCTCCTTTTCTGTGCTAATGTTTTCCCTGGTGGGACTGACAGTGGTGGTCCTACAGGGAAACAGCCAGCTCTGCCACAGTCACAAGGCATCCCAGTTTCACATCAGCAGAGAGCATTCAATTCCTGTCAATAGAAGAGAAACTGTTGGCACCAGCAGGAACAGGTGGGAACCAAATCTAACAGCAAAGCAACAGCCCTGATCCCATCCCACAGAGACACCTACAAGCAGCTCTCGCTGTTGTGCTGTGGGCCATTCATCATTCACAGGCCTCCACCCACCCCACACTTTGCCCATTAGAGAAGGCAGAACCACCAGCAGCTATACAGGCACTACATTTCAAGACACAAATAAGAAGCTAAAGCAACCAGACCAATTTCCCCAGTAAATGCAAATTGCCACCATGAGGCTGGAATGAAGGCCTGGGTCTGAACGTACTGTTGACAGGAATCCATTTCTAGAGACATCAATTATTTACGACTGCAATAAATCATTTACAGAGAGCTGTAAATTCCAAACCGGGTTGAACAAACACAAGGCTTCATCATCACCCATTTCTCTTACAGCCAGAGCTGGGCTGGGAAGAGATACTTATCTTAAGCGGGATTGATTGGAGGCATTGTGCTCAGAGCACTGCACTCTGCATACAGTAAGGGGGAAAACTTGATGAAAGGGCAAATTAAGGTTAAGCCTCATTCTGGCAGTTCCAGGGCTGCCACGTTAACTGGTAGTAACATGTGGAGTTGGTATTTTACAGCCAGTTTGGGGATTGCTGGGGGAGGTCCAGACACAGCTATTCTGCCACCGATCTGTGACAGTGCAGAACAGGTGCTGAAAAGTTTTGGGAAACACAGCTGGGCATCTTCTACCTGACTGCTTGGACCTGTGGCTGTGCCCAAGTCAGATGGATTGGGACAGCCCCAACATGCAGCAGACTCTCCACCAGCATTAGGGCTCACCATTTCTCATTATCTTTCTTTGTATCTGAAATCTGGAGCAGCTGCTGTGAACAAAGCTGTGGGGAAAGTATAGCAAGGCATGCAAGCTCAGCAGGGCCGAGCTCCTACTCACTGCAATGAAGATGCAGCAAAGTTCTGCAGCCCAGCTAACAGGAGGCCGGATCCTGCTCACATTATTCAAGTGCTCCATGGCCAGGTTCTGAGCCAAGTGATGGGTCTCACTGCCATGAGCAACCTTTGCAGTATAAAAAATAAATCAACCCTGGACTTGGGAAGCTCCTACAAACCGGGCAGTTATCCTACAAATCCCTCCCTCACAAATAAATAACCAAAACAACAGATAGATGATGCTGCTGCAAGAAAGCGGAAAAATCAGTTTGCCTGTTTAAATCACTTGCTGCTGGGGATGTATTTCCTCTGCCAGCCTGTTACTCAGAGCCCTGTGGTTCGCTCTCCCTTTTTTTTCTGCACCAAAAACCTGCTGCTGTTTTTCTGAGAGCCTGAGTGCTGCTGACTCCTGTGTCGGAGCCAGCTGCTATTAGTCATCTGAGGATAATTCCTGCCAGGGTTTTATTCACTGCAAGGCCCACAGAGGGGCCTTTGCAGCAATTCACAAAGACCTAGTTGATTATTTAAGCCAAACTCGGGGCTCTATGTCACCTACCAGCATTAGCCGAGTAGCTCAAAGGAGATGAAGGGTGATGTGGCACCGTGGTGGATCCAGCCTCATGTCAGAAAGACCACAGATAGGCCTTCAGGTGCGAGAGGCCATTTGACTCAAGAAGGAACCATGGACTCCACTTCCCTTCACAGGACATCGCTTGTAATGCAACAAAGCATAAATGTGCCATTTGAAAGCAACTAAGGCCCTGATCCGACATTGCAAAGCTTGGCATTGACACTTGCACCACTGAGCCAGTAGTGATTTTACTGTACAGACTTACATTGAAAAGATCTTCAGCACGCTGTAGTAATTAGGAGAGACGTACTGAAGTACTCTGGACCATCAGGTATGTCATTTATCACATTTCAGTGCAATTGTAAGAACTGCAGCATCAGCTACATCTCCACAGAATGCTGAAGATAAAGAAGAATTTATAAATATTCCGCATTAAAATTCCCTGCTACCACTTTGTGAACCTCCTGCTGCAGCCTAATGCAGCCCACAGGTTACTCACTTTGCTCAGCTCCGGCATCCATTTGCATACTCCAGGTAGTCCCTCCGCTGTGGGCAGTAACCATCTTTGTTAGCAGTGCGGGCATGGCACATAGTGATACAACTTACCCATCAGGCTCTTGGAGGTTACTACTTGTGATTAACTGCTGGGAAAGAACCATGAGGAAGAGCGTGCTCTTGTGATTAACATCAACTAGTGAAGACACCAAGAATCAATTCACCTTCCTAACTCTTATCACGTAACAGAAAACCTCTGTCATGCATTACTACCACACTGGTCCATATCATAGCACTGTTCCTGTAGCCCCCCTGCCCAAACAGGCAGCCTTGGGCCATGTGAGTGTGAAAGTTACAGAACTAAACACTTGCACCTGTGTTGATAATTGGTTAATTGTCATTGCCTTCCGGGCAACTTGAGATCACATTGTTTTCAGCAGAAGTCCTAGGCGAACTTCATCCTCCCCCTTCCCTTCTGTACCAGCCAAATCTGCAACCTAGGAATACTGGCCAGTTCCAGTCTCTCCACTTCAAACACATTACATTATTGTTTTAAAGAAAATACTATGGAAATTTGGCCACTATATCAGGCCAAAATAGGCTATGTAGGCACTTAAAAACTTGATGAATGACTTTTTAATTGTCATTCTGGTTTCCCACAGTTTGTCACCTATTCTCCTACTCTTGGAAAAGGTAGATAACAGCAGGACAAGGGGAAACTGTTTTAAATTGAAGGAAGGTTTAGGTTGGATGTCAGGGGGAAGAGCTTCAGTATGGGAGTGGTGAGGTGCTGGAACAGCTGCACAGAGAGACTGTGAATGCCCCATCCCTGGAGGTGTTCAAGGCCAGGTTGGATGGGGCCCTTGGCAGCCTGGTCTGGTATTAAATGTGCAGATAGGTGGCCCTGTCTGTTGCATAGGAGTTGGAGACTCATGATCCTCAAGGTCCCTTCCAACCCAGGCCATTCTCTAATTTCCTGAAGAGAACACCTTGTCTAAGACCTGCTCTTCACTGGCCACATTTAGGACAGGCTGAGGAAGTGAAAAAGGTAATGCTGACTTTGTAGCTCAGAGAAACAAACCTTGTTTGGCATCTGTAGTCTCGTTCCCCTCCCCCTGAGATCATCTCACACTGCAGAGCTCAGGGAGGCCTGCAGGAAAGCCATAACATGGATGTTCTTGGACATTCCCTTATCAAAATTAGGACCAAAGATCAGATCGTAGAATGGCTTGGGTTGGAAAGGACTCCAAGATTATCAAGTTGCAACCTCTCTGCCACAGGCAGGGCTGCCAACTACTAGACCAAGTTCTAGATCCAATTGTCCAAGGACCCATCCAACTTGGCCTTAAACATCTACAAGGATGAGGCATCCACAACCTCTCTGGGCAGCCTTTTCCAGCACCTCTTTACTTTCTCAGTAAAAAACTTTCCCCTGACATCTAATGTAAATCTTCCCTCCTTTTGTTTAAAATCTTTCCCCTTTGCCCTATCTCAGTCTACCTTTGCAAGAAGTTGGTTTCCCTTGCTTTTATAGCTCCTTTTAAATACTAGAAGGCTGCAATGAAGTCTCCCTGCAGACTTCCCTTTTCCAGCTGAATGCATGCAGACACCCAAATTATCATCAGAAATGCCTCAAGAAAGGCATATGGGCAGTAACACATCATGTACATCAGCCCTGTGTGCCGTTGCTTGCAGAAGGCACCTGCTTAGCTGACCCATACTGAGTACCACTTCTCACTCCAGCTGCTAGGCCTAGTATTGGAAGCAGGTTTTGGAAACCCAGCTCTTCCAATTACAGGAAGCAGAATTTAGCAGAATTTAGGCAGCATAACCAGCTGGTGGCTGAGCTATTGGCTGCTCCTCACAATAACCTCTTGTTTATACTCCACCCCTTTCCTGCTCTTGATCCCCAGGCTGCCTGCATCTGTAGCAGCTTAGAAGGAACTGAATCTTCATACAAGGAAACAACGCATATCTTTGCAAAAGGGAGCCCATGGCCCATGCAAACAACACTCTACAAGGCAAAATATTTGAGTAGGTTTCCTCTTTGCAATCCTGACTACACACAAGCCTTCTTATTTTCCACAAACCCATTGAATCGCATCCCTTCGAAGTGTGTGAGAAAGCCTGAAAGAACAGAAAAGTTGTCCTGTCCAGCTCATTTGGTAGGAACCCCTAAAGCAGAAAGAAGTAAACCAACATTCTTGCCAAGAGATTGGGAATTTTCCAATTTGTGCTTTTGTCTCTCCCACCCATCTGCACAAGTACAATAGTGGGGCCACGTTTGGCTCTGCAGCAAACTCAAATGCAATTGGCAGAAGTTGGGAAAGAGATATAATTGTGTTTCTCCAGGGAAAGTGGTCATTAGGAGGGTATTATCTGGATAGTGGTTATGTAAACTGTAGCTGAATAAGCTCTATTTACAAGCAAAACTGCCAGAAAGTGATCAGAACACAAGCGATCTGATGAAAAGGCTGCACTTGAGCAATGTGAAAAGCCAATAATCTGTGAGGAAGAAGCTGTCTTATTACCAAGAATTTTAAGAAGAAATACTGCTGGTGGAGGGATTTCAAACCTAACCAGACCATCAGTTTCAACATTTCTCAGTAGTCTGAACCCCTTCTTGAACTTGAAGTAAATGAGACTGAGAGAGAAGGCTGCTGCATCACAGGGACCAGGCTCTGACCTGCTCTGTAATCTCTGCAAGTCCATAGTCTTCACAACAGTGCATTCTGTGTCCCTTTGGTAAGTAAGCTTTTAGTAGAGACAAAGTCCTGTCTTCATACTTCACTACCATGGGGGTTGTATGTACTCAGAAGAAGAAATCTATCCCATTACACCTCAGTTTGTCCCATTAGGCCAACATCAATCACAACATCTCTGCAATAATTTGCTACAGACCTGACTCAGTTTCTCAGTATCACGTCTGCACTTGCAGCCAGAAAGTGCTGGATCGGTCCCAGTCAAGTTCTTCCTCCACATCTCACTGGAAAAAGATGGTGTGAATGACCACGAGATACACACAAGTGGCTTTATCTTAGACAACTTCATTGCACACAACACAGTGTGGACTTAAGAGCGTTGTTTTTCTTTTAGTCAGTACTTTCTAGAAAGAGACAACCTGTGTGAATTCACAAGCACAATCTGGGATATAGAGAGGTCGGCCTAACCTGAGCAGCTTAGTTCAGCTTGACAAGTTTGAGACCTATAAGGGAGAACTCCATAAAGGTGTTAAGCAGTTCAGTTAAGTCAGACACACACTTGACTGCTCAAAGCTTCTGCTATCATGGACTAAACCACCAAACACGTGTTCCTCATGCAGCAGTACAACCTCCTCTAGCCAAAGTACCCTATGAATTTTTTGCTGCCTCCTCCTCTAATGTTGTCAGAAGTGCTAAAGATTACAGGATGCAGTACCCTTTCCTACAGCTCACAAAGCCTTATGTCCCTGTCCTACAATCTGATGGCTATCTGCAATCTCACACAGAACATATGGAGGGAGACAGAGTTGTATTTGTGTGAATCTTATTCATTCAGCATGATTAGCCCTTGATCTTCCAGTGCAGGTGTTAACACATATGGCCACAATTCTCCCGTGCTCATCAAACAAAACCAACTTGCTCATAACTTGAAGCTGTAGGGCACTTACAGGCTGACAGACTCCAATCTAATTCCTCTGCTTGTTTTTTATCTTTCCTTCTCCTTTCAGCTTGACAAATGAACGTTGCGCTCTCCAAACTGAAATGAGAAGCTCAAAGACTGATCAGTAGGAAATGAGCACTCAGTTGATTTGTGAGAAATGCCGACAGTTCTGATGGATTTCCTTTTTTTTTTTTTTTTTTTTTTAAAGATGAATTGTTCTCTCAGAAAGCAACTTACAGCAGCCATATAAATGCACACTGTTGTACTTAATATTTAGATAAGCAACCCTTAAGGAAAAGATAGACCATCAATGATCCAGTGAAGCATCTCCTTTCTATTCAGAGCTAATGATGAACAATAGTCCATTCTGCAGTTGGCTGCAGGAACAGAGGTTGCTTTGGGTAACATGACAGCAAGATGGTCCAGCTGTACTGACTATCTGTATTGTTCAGAAGCTGCTACAATGCAGAATGTATCAATCACAGTTTGAATGCTGCAGAAGTGCTTCTGGTGAAAATCTGTTTAGCCTGATTACAACCTATACAAGCATCCCAAAAGTTCAGCCAGAAAATGGAAGTTGCTTATCCTGTCTTAGCACAGAGATATTTGGTGGTATGGAACAACCACATCTTAAAACAGATGACCACCTCATTTGTGCTTCTTGCTTTGTTTATTTTGCTGTGAAGCATCTACAATACCACTCATGAACGCTCCACATCCCCACGACAGCCCAAAGCCACTGCTGACATCCTAAAATATTAGGAGAAAGATACATTCTTGCTTTTTTTCCCCCTGAACGCAAACAGTAACAGGAGAGTCAGCTCAGAGAGAGAAGAGAAGCTGTAAATCCCTGTGATCTTCTCATACCTGGGGAAAAACAGCCCTCCGGGATCTCCATCAAACCCAAAGAAATTAACAGAAAGTCTCCCAAAGGGGATTTTTACTGTGCTTCAAGTCAGAAACTCCATCCCCATCATAGATATCCACAGCCACAATCCCCAAAAGAATAGGGAACACCTGCTTTTTACTATTAAGCTGGGAAATGCTAAGACAGAAAGCCTAAAATGGTCACTGGTGCAACATAGCATGTACATGCATATGCAGCCGTGCAACTGCCACCGATCTGCATCTTTAGATATTACATTTCTTTTAAAGCATGGTCCTAGGTGACTACTGATCTCATCACTACCTGCTTCCCTCGCTAGCTGTCAGAACTGCAGGACTGCCTTCGCACACATGGCTCACTTTACCTGCATGCCACGTGAGTGCAGCTGAGCAAACCTTCAGCCCATGGTGGGCTTGTAGAAATGCCCTGCTTGCAAAACATTTGCTACTGGAGGTTAGGCAATAAAGAGGACAGCAGGTCGCAGACAACTCGGAGTAGATTTGCAGGATTGTTAGCAAAAAGGGAGGGCAAGAAGGATGCACAACTACAAAAAATTCAGTAAACCATTTTTGCTTGTAAGCAGAGCATGTTTTCAGTTGCGTGACTGAAAGGCAATAAGCTGATACTTGAAGACAATAAGCACAAAGGTGTTTTCTCAGAGCCTCTTCTCAGATTAATCTTAATTTCCCACTAGCTTGTCATTACTCTGATTAGAGTGCTGCTATTGGTGTATCACAGCCAGAGATGAAACACTGCCAACACACGAGGACATCGCAGCCTCTCCCCGAGTAGCATTTCTAGGAAGCACACTGCTGCTTCTGGCTGGAAGCACTCTAGAAAATGGCTCTAATCTGCAAGATGCCAGTTAGCCAACAAAAATTAGGAGATGTAAATCGTGCCATAAACCCAGACAAGGAAAACCAGGGTAAAACTTGGTGGTGTTGGACTGAGATTCAAAATACCAAGATTACCACTTGACTTTGCAGGGAGCTTATTGTGACGAGCTGAGAAGCTGGCCAGGTCTTACCTCTCATTGCCTGCATTCACTGTAGACCAAGGAAAACCAGGGGTAAGGCAAGAACCAAACAGCATGGGGATGCTGTCAGCTCACTGATCTGCTATAGGACCCTCAGGGGCCTGAAATGCTGCACAGAGACCACTAGATAAAGCACGTGCATTTTCCTTGCAGCCACAGCCATCTGCCAATCAACACTATCAATCTGCTACAAACAAGCCTCAGACTACAGGATAAGGCCAATGCTGTAACTATTTAACATACCTGCTGCCAAGCTAGCTGCTCACTAGCTGCCTATAAATCCTGACCTGACATATGCATGTGTTATGTTTCCCAGCTTTTTGGCTTTCCATCCTTTGTTTTGCAATCCCAGAATGATTGCAATTAAGGAATATTACCTCATCAAAATGCCTATCGGCACACTAGCCTGTAAACACTAGTAATAAGTATGGCTAATAAAATACAGTTTATTAGCCAACCTTGTACAGTATTTTTACAGCCTTTTTCACTCATCGTTGAGAAAAATAAATCCTCCGCAGCTGTGCTGGAGCTGGCATTGCTGCCAGCCTCCCTTGGTCTCACCTGTAACGAGGTGAGTAATTAAAGTCCTTATTGGAGCAGCAGGGTTTTTTTTATTGCCTGCCACAATCCTATTCTCCACTTTCCTGACTGACTCAGAGAGGAACTGCCACAAATGCCGTCTCTAAAATAGATCGGCAATGAATTTTGCTTTTGTTGCGTTGAATGATGGAAAAACTCAGCATCCCGGCTGCACAACAGTTCTCCTCCTCCCTAGCCCCAAAGGTGCCAAGGAGAAATCGAGCGGCCCCTCCCAAATCCCTGAGCAGCAGAGAACTACTTGCAAATCACCGCAGTTAAAATGGTAACAAGGCTATCGCTGGAAGAAAGCGAGGGGGAAAAACGCTCTGCTCCATAAACTTCTCAGGAATCAATTAGCCTGGAATGATGGTAGATAAGTGATGATTTGTGCGGGGTTATAGGAGAGCTATAAACATTTTGCTTTTATTTGTGCCATGACCTTGCTTGTTCTCAGCCAGCAACTGGGCAAACGAACCACAGAACAGGAATATTGTTAAGAGCTTAAACCAGCAATTCTAAAGAGAATGTTTTACTTGTGGAAAACCACACACAGTCTTCTCTCACACAAGATGTTGTTTTAAGGCTTTTTTTTTTCCTTAAAGGTACTCGGTGAAGTCAATTATCGTGATTTATGAAGTTACTTTCCATGAGATAAACATAAAACCAAATGCTTGGCAGTAAACATAAACCTCCCAAGTTTTTCCTCCTTCTTCTGTCCTTTTATCTCTTTTTATTACCACATTCAGAAGTATAAATTGGTAATTTATTGAAAAATGAATGGTAACATTTACTGAAGTGGCACTGTTTGCTACCCACTTTTACTGTGAAGAGTCTGGTTTTAGGAGCTTCTTTCTTTACACATATAACACACACATAAACAAAAATGATCCTTAAAAGATGACTTAAATATTTTCTCCCCTTTCTTGTGCTCTTTAAAAGCAGAGACACTGGGGAAAAAAATCATTGAAAGGAATAAAACTACTCTATGTGCATACTTGCCCTCCATCGGGTCCTCACGTGGAATGCCAGCACTGCAGCCTGGAGGAGGGAGTGCAGATTTCTCCTGAGAACCAACCAGGAAACCAGCTTCACTCCGGGATCCAGTTGCAGGGTAACAACTCCCTGGTAAGGATTTAGATGTGTTACCTGCTTAAAGCAATGAAGTCATCAAAGACATTAACCCTCCTCCGCATTCAAGTTGCCGGGTTTTACCTAAGGAACAGCATATTATTCTTAATGAAGTCACTCGCCCACAGCAAGGTTTGCAGAGAAGGTAAATTGCTGCTGGTGACATAATGGGTAGACCTGGGAGAAAAAAAGACCTTGCTCATGGCATATGGCAACCCATGTGCTCAGAGAGCAGAAGGAGTTGGGTGCAGGAGGGAAAAGTGGAAAAGAAGAGTCACCAAGGGAGAGATGCTTGGAGTCGACCTTGAATACAACCAAATCCCAACAGCATGTATTTTCCCCAAAGCTGATGAATCACCGCTTTCCCTTTCTATTAGATTTGTTAGTATGAGAGGAACGCGTTAAAGGGGACCATGGATGAGCACTGCTATTGGAGACTATTGGAGACCGTGCTATTGGCGCACGGTGCTAGAACCGCCGTTTGCATCACTGGAGGCCCGGGTTCAAATGCCCCCTGTGGGGCAAGTGGTAGAACTGCCGCTCTGCTACACTAGAGGGCTCGAATCCCGGGAGTTGGACTCGATGATCTCTAAGGTCCCTTCCAACTCGCACGATACTATGATGATACTATGACTCTGCACTGGTACAAACAGCCCCCCCCCCCCCCCCCCCCAGGAACTCAGTACCGCTCCACGTTTACAAACCAAGCATCTAGACACGCAGCAAAATGGTACAGGCCGTGTTCATCGAACTGCAAGCCATTCAGATAGCACCTCATCAAAAAGACTTCCCTGAGCCAGAAAGAGAGGCCTCGCTGCTTTCTGTGCATCCACCTAATGAACACAAATGCTCAAATCCCTGTGGCCTTGGGGCCTAATTCCGACACCTGCCAAAGAAGCCTGCACCTGTTTCTTGGCACTTGCAACAGGCTATCCATGCACACTCAATCAGCTACTGCTTAGCAAAAGCCTTGCTGTCTCCAGGTGACACCTGGTAACTGCAGATCTGTTCCTCGTGCACCAGCTCGAGGTTCAAGCAGCTCAAGACCCCCCTCCAGCAGGGATCAAAATGATTACACGGTGCTACTAAATTACAAAAAGCTGTAACTATACGTTCCACGTGCAAGCTTGCAGGATTCCCCTGAGGCTTGTCTTCCTGAGGCTTGTCCTTACGCCAGGACCTACAGACACATTAGCGGCTTAACCGAACAATGGAGGGCACTCCCCGCTGCCATTAACACATAATAAAACCTATTTTATTAACGATTCCACATAAGTACTTCAGCTAGAATGAAAACCGTCCGCATAAATTATGTGACTACGCCGCTTACACTCTGAAACTCCCATTTCTACAGAGCAAATCACTCACACCTTCTGCAATGTCCCAGAGCTGAATAGACAGCGATAACTTTCTGCAGGACCTAATTAAATTAAATTCATTCTATTCCAGAAGTTATCACAATTCAAAGAAAGCAAGTCATTGTCTGCTAAACTTCCCATGTTGGTAACAAAGAGCCTAACGCTCTGTAATTTCTACGATGACAAGCGGATGAAAATTGTGGAGGGTTTTTACACAAAAGCAGCATCCGGGATTGAGAGAAAATATCTCCTTTTTATAAATTCATTCTCTGAAGCATTCTAATTCTCTAAACATACAGTCTGAGCGAAGTCACGCTGTATTAAAGCTGTAATATTCTATTATACACAGTTCTACAACCCCTTTCACCAGATGCCTCACACAGTAACGCAAGCATTTTTTACATCACCTTTTCACCAGTGAAGAATCACACACAGGAAAACCAGGAAAGGATTTGGATCGGGTACCCTGCGTAAATACATTTTACACGCTGCCTGTTGCTACAGATTAACAGAGATGAGAGGCCAACCAGCTCCATCATGCATGGCCAGGAAGGGCTGTAGAATTTGTGCTTTCAGGAGCGACCCTCGAAAAGGCATGAGAATGAGTCCGGCCCTTCTGCTGAGCCTCAGGAACATGGCGGCTAAGCACAGCCCACAGCTTTCTGAAGCTGTTATGTTGATCAAGGTCTCTTGGACAAGAGGACTGAGATTCTGGTCTACCTTGATAGTATTTAGCATAGCTAGCATAGGATAAAAACAACTTGCTTCCCCTAACACCTTCCAATACAAACAGTAACCAGGCAGGAAAATGTTCTGCTCACAAAGAAGCAAAAGAGCTTCTAGTTCACTGTGCCACCAAAATATTCACAGGTAGGTCCTTAGTCATACGCAGAAAGAACTGAACTCACCCCACTGTAGAAGAAGCTCTGTGGCCATGCAGCACCCCACGTTACGAAGTCCCAGCTCCAAGAAATGCCCTCCCTTCTCTGGCTGGTCCTTATATGAGCTCCGTGTGGCTGCCCCTGGGTCCGCCCCTTTCTGGCCAGCTGCGGAGCACAGGTGCTAACGGTTTAACGGTTTGCCCCTGACCCCCTGGGCAGCCACAGCCCTTCACCAGGTGCTTCATCAATAATTCAAGCCCTGAGCTAACCGTTCCCCAGCAGAAGGGAACACAGGCAGTGCAATTAAGGCCACACATCTTGTGACTAAAAGGTCATCTCCAAGTCTGGCAAACTAGTGACAAAGTGTCTTAAATCAGCATAACAGCAACTACAACACATGAGCAAATGTGTAACACATCCTCCCCTCTATGTAGGATTAACCCTCAGATTAGAACCACAAAACTCTTGAAAAGAGAATTCAGATATGTCACTCAGTTTTAATGCATGAGTTTGATAATCTAGCCGATGTGGCAGTGGGCTTCTCCATCACCCCTCTGTCAAACAAAACATTCCTGTTTAAAGGCTGGGAGAAGCCATTCTGTCCAGTTAATCCTGATCTGTTGGAGAAGATACATTAAATCCATACTGGTCACTCCCTAGTAATGCCTTGGGGCAACAGCTTGACTCTGGCAAGGAGAGCAACAGAAAGGGATTGTGATAAATGAAGGAATTCTGCAGGAAAGCCACTCCCAGTTCAAAGCAGACAATGTGCACCAGAGCTCATGTGGAAGCAATTAATTCTAATCACTTATGAGACAATAAATTTAATTATGAGTTCTTTGAAAACTAAAAACCCGACAATTATTGTTAATAGTCTTTTCTTGATGGCAGATAGCGAACAGAATTTCTCGGGGCTGTCTTTCCTGCAGTTAATTAAAAAGTCATTTTTTAGTTAAGGATGCCTGGGCTCACACTAATATATGCAATGGTGCTATTGCACTAAGCTTAGATCCTGCAGGACTGAAAAACAATCTTTGAGCATTCATATAATCGGCATCTTCCTTTCTACCAAGGTCTCAGATCTTTTTTGTGTGTTCCGAGGTACTCTCATCTCAGAACAGCTGGATGCCTCCAGCTTCATTACAGCTACCCTTACACTAGTAAAGCCACAGACTGCAAGCAGCACTCAGTTTTGGAGCTGAATGGGAGCTCTGGCTGGGGAGTAACAGTGCCTGTAGTCACTGCTCCATGGTGACACAGCTGTGACCCACATACATTCCTTCCCTGCACCTGACAGTAAACAGTTTCATACAGAAAATAAACTGAGCTTAACAGCATATCTCACACAGCCTGAACTGCGTGAGGAAAGCCTGAGCGTGGAAATGACCCCGACTCAGGCATTTTCCATTTTGATGCTCCACTCTTTCTCTCTACCAGACAAACACCTGTTAGAGCCTGACTTCTCTGCACTTGCAGTAGGTTCCAACATTTCAAAAGGTAAACTACACACGATGCTATTGTACCTACCAGAAATTACTTCAGAGCATTTACTAGCAAATGCAAGCTAACAAATCTCAAATTTGCCCAGTAGCTTTCATACCCATCCTTCTTCCCCTGTACTCTCTCCCTGCACTTAACTGCTCCCCAGACTCTGTCTTGCATGATGTTCAGATTGTTAATTACTACACTTCATAGAATCATTAAGGTTGGAAGAGACCTCTAAGATCCAACCATCAACCCATCCCCACCACAAGCACTACTCACATCCTTCAGTGCCACATCCCCACAGTGCTTGAAAACCTCCAGGGATGGTGACCCCAACACCTCCCCAGGCAGCTGAGCCACTGCAGCACTGCTCTTCTTTACAAGAACTTATTCTGAATATTTAACCTGAACCTTTTCCAATGCCCAATAGCTGAGGCACCAAGTGCTTGTTAGCATCTCAAAAGGAGATATGAATGATAAAGGATTGCTGAGACCCTCAGTGAAGAAACTACAACTTGGGCTAAGCTGCAAAACAGATTAACTCTGGTATCTGCATAGCTGCCCCAAGAGCCCTACGGAAGATTTTAATGCTTATTTTAGGATACCCTAAGAACACAGATCTACTGGTGATAAGAACATGCCATGTATTTGCTTCCAGCTGGCCTCATCAACAAATGCACAATGACTGAAAGCTCAGGTTTGATCCTCAGCAGGAGTCAGATTTTGATCACGCCATCTTACTTTCCATCTCCACCATTCAGTCTCCCATAACACAGGACAACAAACATTTCATCCCATGCCGCACAATGCTTTGTCAGAAAACCACCCACTTTGCCAAGAGTTGCTCCAAGAAGCTTCTGTCACAAGGGGGTGGATTGTTAATGCCTCTCTCTCAGACATGACAAATAGAGCCATTTTAAGCTACAATGAGCTCTCATTACCACCATAAGAGACCTTGGAGGACAAGAGCTAAGCAGTATTTAGTAAAACTCAGGAAGTCAGGAAAAAAAGAACAGATTGTCTAAAGCTGGAAGAGCAAATGTTCTTCCTGAAGAAGTGTCTGGCTCGCAGTAATAAATAACGTGTGTGATCATTTACACGAGAGGCTAAAAGCAGTGTAAAATCAGCACAGCCTGCTGGCTTCGCACTAGTGCCAGCAGCTCTGTTCCAACTGACAGACACCATATCCAGTGTGTTTAAGGAATATCATGCTTCAGGAGGAAAAACTTGACCTTCAATAATAACAAATGTTCCTTGGAAGAATGAGTTGTGCTGGAACTTTAAACTCTCAGCCCTCCTGGCAGAAGCAGAGCATCCATTTAACATCATGGTACTCCCAGAGAGTGAGTTTACTCCCTAGCAACTACTCTTCTTTTCCCTGAATCATATCACTCTAAACCCTCAAACATAATTTGCAACAAATGCTTTTGTTTCTGTTTCATCTTTATAAACTTCCCCGAATTAAGAGTTTGTCTCAACCGGTACTATCGCTCTGCAGAATTCAATACATTTTAATTATGAGGACGAGGGAGAGTTTAGCCTACCTAATTTATGACAAAATATCACATTCCCCATTTAATTAGGATAATTTAAAAGGTTCATATTTAAACGCTCTTCCATGGTAAGAGAGAAACAAATGTTACACTAACTAGATTATTCCCTATAAATTGAGTTACGCATTGTTCCATACAGAGATGCAGGAGGAACAGAACCAGAAGGTTGGGGTGGTTATTGGGCAGCATATTTTCATGTCCTGCAGATGGCTACAGCAGAAGCACTCATATGCTTTGTATGGCACAGCAGCATCTCCTGTCAGTGCAGAGATGACAGAACTAATTACATCCACTGAAAGCTTCCCAAGGTCAAGGGTTGCTCTGACTATGGCTTGGCATTATAAATGCTTTAAACAACAGGAGCCAGAGATACCCTCCCCTTTTACCACCTCACCTTTATTGCCATGTGTGTCCAACCTCCTGCTAGCGGCTGTTGGCATCTCAGCTGGAATGCAGGCAGTAGGTGAGCATCAATCCTCTGATACTGCACACACTGCATCTGTGGGGTTTGGTACTACCATCCAACTCCTTCCCTGCTTTTATGAATCACCATAATCCTACGGATACAGAGGTGATAAGCTCCCAGGCAAACTCTGATGCAAACAGAGAAAACCAATACACAATTATGCTTTTAAGCCCAGCATCCAGTCCAGCAAAGCCCAACAACCTGTAAGCCCAAGAAGACATCCTGCTCTGCTCATTGCCAAGAGCCCCTTCAGATCACAGCATCTTTCCTGCTTGTCTCCATTCTATGCCTTTCAGAAAGCTGATTTTGACTGTTTCAAATGGAGCACACAGTTCTTCTCAAAGCTTCCCAGTGCTTGCTTCACTGATATAAAGAATACATCTTCATTTCCCAATGTTCTTGGGCCCTTACTAGGAAAGCAAAAAGTTACAGCACTGAGGTATCTTCCCTCTCTTGCATTCTTTTTTCTTGTGCAGATCTCAGAAGTTGTGCCTCATACTGTCTTTTATAGCTTCATGTGTCTCTTTATTAACTTACTTTAAGACACTAAAGCAGAATAAAATGATTTGACAGCTCACAGATTAGCAGATGGCCTTTTCTTGCTCTGAACAGCACCTCTTTCATCAGTCATTGTCATCCTCCACAAGATTAATAAGAAGAAGACACATATAAGGCAGAACCTGTCAAAAGCAGATGAGAATGGTACAAAGGATACTAATTGTAACTTCTTTTTTAATCTATATTGATCTCAACAGCCGTAGATATTAAAAAATAAATATCTATAAAAATAAATCCCATAGTGTTTTCACCCTCTTTTTGCAAAGAAGAAAAGGATACAAAAAAATAAATTCAACCAGCACTTGGTATTGGCACGAGGTAAGTTTGGGGATGACTTCCTGGCCCACCTGAGAACGATAGAAACTATTATTGTATCAACTCGCATCAGACACAGCAAAACCGGAACAGTTTTCTTCAACAGGGGAAGCAGAGGAGACACAAAAGGAGGTAGAGGAAAGGACAGCTGGGGCAGCGTACGTACCGGTGGGTTTGCTCAGGAATGCAAGGACGTACATGACATCCGCTGTGGCAAAGTGGAGAAAGGACTGGCGTTCAGCATCAGCAGCAAAATGTTAACACTACTGCATAACCAGAGTACTCAGTATATGGAATACATTTAGCTCATGTGTTTCTCTTCCAAATTCATTCTAATTACATGAGGATCTATGGACACCAAAGAAGCTGTGGTTTAAGTACCAGCAGCTGCTTCAGTGAATAGCAGGAGCATACAGACAAATGTATATAGAGTGCAATGCTTAAAGAACTAATGACAACAACCAACCTTATTTTTTAATAAAGGGAAGAACTCAAGAATGAGTGGACATGACAATCTGGGGCATTTATTTCATTTTCAGCTCTTCAGAAAAGTAACAAAATCAAAGTAGAAGAGAATAAAGACACATTTTAAGTTATCACTTTGTTCACTACTGGAGGTAAAAGCAGGGTGGGAAATGTGCAACAACATCAATTATTAATGAAATTTTTGCCACTGGAGAAAGAAAGTGCAGTATGCATTTACAAAGCACTGCTTCATTAACTACCATTAGTCATTCATTTCACAACTGAATGGGCGAACGCTTGATAGCTCTGGGCTCTCCTGGACTGCTGTTTGGTTTTGTTTTTTCTTTAATAACATCTCTACTCTAGAAGTGCAAAGTTCTCTCTCTCCCTCTGCATAGCAGTCAGGATTGCATTCAGCACAACAGTTAGTTATGATGAGATGTCTGAGATCAGAGAACTTGGAATATCAGCCAGGCCAGAAAGAAATCCACATTTAGCTCAAAATTTGGTCTTGGCACTTAGCATCTGTTGTTCAGGGATTCCTCTGACACCCACAGGTATCACAATTTGTCCTCTCCTTTGCACCTTCCAATAACAGCTCTCATCAGTTTTGATTTCCTTCCTGAAATGTTATCTCATTAGTTCAACTTCTAATCTTTCCAACTTCAGGGCAGCCCTCCTATACTGTGTTATGGGGGAAAAAACGTGTGGTCCCCAGCTGGAAAATATTTAGAGGTAGGCAAAGAGACTGCCGTATACATATACAGGATACAGCATTGTTAGACACAGAGCTGCAGAACTCTTCTGTGCAATCAGTAAGTGAAGACACGCTGCAGGTGACAGAACAAGTGTCTGCTCTGCAGACAGGATTTGCAGGCATTACTAGAGCTGAAAAAGCAGGAGAAAAGCCTGGAGTGAAAGTGAAAAGGTCACTTAATTGGGTGGCGTAAGGTAGTGACACGCTTTCACCTTGTTCTGAAAGGATTCAATCTTAATGCCCACAATCCCAGCGCAAAACACTGGACAGCAGTACAAAGAAGTCTTCAGGGAATTCCCCATTTCTGAAGCCAAACAAAAAGCTGAAAGAGAACCCTTACAAAGCAGTGACAACTGCTTGAATTCAGACTGATAAACCTGATTTTTTTAAAAACAGAAGATTTTAAAAAGAGAACACAGAGAGATTCTTCATTACCCATCAGATCTGCAGGCTGTAGAAGAGGATGCTTAGCCAGGGTTTAAAAAAAGAAAAAAAGTAGAAAGTAGGTGCCTCATGCCCCTGTGCTATTGCAAGGAATTATTAGGAGTTCATCATCTTTTGTCTTTTAAGAGGTTCTATCATACCCATCACCCTCGACAGTTCTGTACTGTGAGAGTTGTCCATGGCATCATTGGGTAGATCATGCAGGAAGATGCCCGATCATTACGTTAAGCTGTAAAATCCTCAACAGTCAGCAACAGAAAGAAGAAGCTACACATCTTTCTATGGGAATTCAGGGCCAAATACCAACAGTCCAGTGTGAGAACATCTGGGCATACGGATCCAAAAACATCTAAGGAAGAACAGGTTAGTTATCAAAAGAGCTACTCCTATGGAGGAACATTCCTATCTTTCATCTCTCTGCTATGGTAGCATCTGGATCTATTAAGTAATATTTCTTCCTAAGTGGAAATGGAGATAAGTTAGTGGAAAGGCTGGAGAGAACAGTGCTTTCCAATGAACTATCAAGAGCACTCGCTTGGAGTTAGTTTGCTTAAGCTGGAAAGACAAACAGTGCAGACGCTATAAAACGCATGGCAAGACTGTCAGATGGATGATCCGAGATCTCCTCTTTTGCGTTGCCAGAAGCAGCTAAGATTGCAGGTTGGACATAGATCTTCTATGCAGCATCTCCTTTGTCAAATTGTCTGTAGTGGAAGAGACTCTTGGAGTCCAATTTCCCAGAGTATTTGATAGCTTCAGCAAAAAGCTTTGTCACCTGTCAATACAAAGCAGATGAGGACTGAGCATTGCAAAGCCTTCTGCAGAAGACTGAGCGAGCAGGCTCCACACTTCCATGCTCACACTGATACAGTTACGTAATAGATCCAGTTCCCAGGTCCATCCAAATTAAAACCAATTTCAACCTGGCTTCAAATAAGTGTTGGCTCCAGTCCCCTGAAGAGTACCTGTCCATCTGGATTGATGTATTGCTGCCAGACTTCCTTGGCAAGACAGTCCTATCCTGTGAGAACACTTCTTTCCCTCTACTGCCCAGACCTTTAAGAGAACGTGGGGTTGTCTTTCTCAGAGGATCAAACTCTGCAGTTAAAATGGTTCACCTCAATTAAGCAGGTATAGTAATAAATTTTCGATGGGACTCCTTTTCTGGTTTCACAAGTAGGCAGAGGACGTTCTTCAATTTCCCATTCCTGTTAATCATGTTTGGCATTATCCTGTTTACAAACATGGATCTTAGCACACCCTCAGCTCATTCCAAACACAGAAGATATTGCACAGCTGGACACCAGCTCTAGTCACCGAGTTCCACACTGGCATCCACTGAAATCCACAGGAATTTGGCTGCAGTGTTTAATGAGAACCAGTTGAGTCCCTTTCGTGGCAGGTGAAGCCCCTTCAAAGGAAGTCAAGGTAATACTGGCAGCAGGAGACCCAGTTTGCACTACCAAATATCACATTCCCTATCAGTATGTGAAAGGTGCTTTACAGGAGCTCCAAACACATCATAACTTCCAACTGGGGGCTACAATAGACCTAAATGCTCAGGTAGGAGTTCCACTTGGATGGTACTGTGGACCAGGATTGTCGCAATGATCATTCAGAAAAGCCCAAAAATCCTGTTTCATGAACTAAATACTGGAAAAAAGAACACCAAAAATCCTTCCCACACATGACTTAAAGATGTTGTGGGGAATTCTGCACAAGGAATTTGTTCTGAATCGAAAATGATACAATGACAACCTCAACTGCATTACAGGACCCAAGGTTTTTTCATCTATATTTCACTGCAAGCAACATTATTTTTAATAGTAGCAAAAGGAAAATACATTCTAACATTCATACATTGCCATGATTTTCTGTCACATTATGATTTTTCAGAAATAATGAGGGTCCAAACACACCAGAATCTAGTGATTGAAAGTGGTTGAAAGCTCTAGAGGCTTCTATGATCAAGAGGAGAAACTAAAACATGGAAGTACCTGGAAATTAGTGAGCAGAGCAATCCCACTGTCAATAGCCATTCTCCGGATCACATAATTATCATGGACAAACTTGGTGTTGCTGTTAGGCAGGTTAATCACCAGATCTATTTTCCCATCCCTTATCAGCCTGAAGAAACAATGCACAAGACAGTACCACAGTGTATCTTGCTTAATGAAAATTTAAGCTAAATAGCACAGGCATGCAAGTAAACAACACCGAGAACTCCCATTTGTGTTTAGTCTTTGATGCTAAGTCATACATCCCAGGAGGGGAGGGTTAAGGCATCAAGGTAGGACAGAGCAATCTGGGCTTTATTTCTGTTCCACTCAGTGATACAAAACAAATATTCAGCCTTCACACAGTTCAGCACAACTCTTAAAGGTAGATGGACTGTCATCGAGATCTTGCATACTCTCCCATGAAAATGTAATGTGGAGCAATACACCCATGATGTAACAAAGAGAACTGTTAATGAGATCATAGAATATCTTGGTTTTGAAGGGACCCCAGGGATGATCGTGCTCTTTCTGCTGTCATAATATCAGGCTGAATAAAATAAAACTTCGGAAGTCCCATTAAATCACTAACTTTGATCCCAACTGGACCAGAAATTCGCATTCACCACCCTGGATGTTAACACAGTTTGGACAAGGTGAGTATTGCTCTTACCTCCTGACTGAAGGGAGGCTGGGACTCAGGCTTTCCTGTGACGGCCATGCTACAGGATTTGCAGGGATACCATTTGCATAGAGCCAGTCAGAGGTTGCTTCAGTAGCATAAAGCTGTTAGGGGAAAAGAAAATATTACCATGTGCCTCATAATACAGAAACTTTTCATTTAACTCATGTGGGTCTGACCCTACGCTCAAGTCTGGTTGCCAGAGCTGATTTTGAAGGGCTTTTTCCATCACAGGGGCTTTTCCCCATAAAAACAGACACAAATAAAACAGCATGACTTTCCCAAATTTCTGTTATCTCTTGCCTGCTGATTGATGACAGTGAACGACAGTAACGCATCCAGAAACAGGTTATTGGATTAGAAAAACCTAAGCTCCTCTGATTTTCAACAGAACTTACATTCAATTAAATAAATAAAAAATTCTTAAGTGATTATTTATTTTCTGCCTAGCACTACATTTTGAAAGACAGACCTATAAATCCACTAATGCCACTGAGCAAAAGAGTATTTAAATACTTAATATTACAAGCTCTCCCCAATCTTCAGTGGCTATGTTGTTAAGTTTCAGTAAGGATGTGGTTTCAAAATTACCCATGAGTTTACAGAAGGGATATCCACACTACACACTTCCTACATCAACAGCTGATTAGAATCACTGATGATGCAGTACCTTCTCTACACAACAGGCTTCCCTTCTCTGTCATTTTTTGTTTCTTGGAGAACTTAGATTTATAGTGTGACATCCTGGCTGCTGGCCAATAGCAGAGCCACGGTCGCTCTTGCCAAGACTTGTGACTTAGTCCTGCTTGTTCAATTAATCAGAAACACTTTTAGTTGGGTGATACCTGCTGGCTCTACTGACCACTTGGACAAAAAAAAAATCCCTGTTGTACTTGGAAAAAGCTCCTTTCCTCTGTCCCCAGATAAATTCCAAAGTTCATCAATCCTACAGCAGGCTTGAGTACATTTTTGATTTTAAAAACTCTAGCTTTAAATACCTGAAATTGCTTACCTTGAAGCCTTCCCCATGGAGTAGTTCTGCTACAGTGAGGAATCTGGGGCGGAAGGATTTCTGAAAAAGGAAACATATTGCACAAACAGTCAAAGGTAGGATTAGAAACAGGGCTTCGTTTACTAGCACAGAGCTCTTCCAGACTCTGCACACAGACAAAAACGCCTTGCTGTGCATAACATGCACAAACACATGTCTGAATGTGCATGTACAGTGCCATCCTGAGAAAACAGTCTGCATCTTGAAGTCCAAAGTTACTCCCAGTTGAGACATACAGACATACACCAGAGTAAGTGTTCCCAAATTGATTTCTGTATCAACAAAGGAACAGCCCTGCATATTAAATATTAGGGCGATTGCCTTCCCAAATACACCAACTAGAGCCTCTTCTACTCCTAATCAAACATCTGTTCCGACATTATTCAAATATTTTGCCTTCTTTGCTGACAAATGACAAACGTGAACAGGCTTTGGGCAATCTGTAGTTGCTCTGTTTGCAGATTGCTGTGATGAAGAGCCTGTGTAGTTCACTTCTAACTCCTGTGGCCACATAGAAGGAAAAAACAAACAAACCAACCACTCAGGAGACTGGGACCCTCTTTTCCCACAAGGAGCTGAACGCCCAACTACTTGGGGCATATGAAAGACTCATGACACATATCCACATCTATCAGAAGACACCAAGATAAGATGATCTCCTGTAAATGTCTGCATTTGAACAAACCACTATTGAGCAGCAAGTGGAAAAAAATCGAGCTCAGCATAACTTTCTTCTGGATGTCAAAGGTCCAGCAACAAAAAGATCAGAAGGACCGTATGCCCTTCTCACCAATGAGGCAGGCTGATTCTTGCTTACAGATCTAACCTGCTTTTGCCATTTTGCAAGTAAGATTATAGCAAGCTCCCTTCTCAATCTACTGATGGCTTAACCTTTATGGGCAAGTACAATATTCTGAAAGGTGAACTATTTCCTATGAAGAAGTCAATGGGGTTTTCTTACTTCTTCTTTTTTTGAAAGAACCTCATTCTGTTCTCTACACTAACTGGAAAATATAAATATAGAGTGTGACAGGGTTGGCAGCTTCCCCGTCAGAGAAAAACGTTCTGCCTTCTGGTGGTCAGGGGGGCTGGCTTTCACAACAGCATTATAAACTTCCACCAAACATGTACTGAACACTTGTGACACATAAAACAGCCTCACCATGAAAAGAAATTACAGCTGTCAGCTTGCATCCGAGCAACCTCAGATTTACAAGCTGACTGAAAGAACCTGTGCAAGAAACCATTAGTTACTAAAGGTGAAAAGTACAAGCAGATTTATTTAGTGGAAGATATTTATTGTGGGAGAATTGTATTCTCTTTCAGTTACAGCAAAAGTTCTATTTCTCATAATCTCTCTCTCTCATGTTTGCTGGTATGCCACACTATTTATAGAGGGCTATATTCCCAGTTCTTCCACTCCCACTCCCACCAGTTCTCATCGAGGCCAGGCACAAAATGAAGCCAGCCCAACTCCTGGCCTCATCTTGAATTCTGTATCCAAATGCACCGTGGAGCCTGCAGAACTTTCTGCACATAGGGAACCAAGGGAGAAGGTTACCTTGAAACAACAGACTCAGAGAGCTGGGATTTAAAAATAAAATACTCCATTAGTGCTTTCCGCATCTCGTGGTCACCAGCACAGATGCAAGACAGATGCACACCCTCCCAGAGATATCACTGAATAGCCCAATCAGGAAAGAAAATAAAAAGAGCTTTTCAACTCCTCTTGCATAAAATATAAATTATTTAATGGCAGAGTCAGGGTTTCAGCATCACAGATTTCTCCAAATGATGAAAAGAAAAGAGGTCAGATTAACAGCTTGTTCAAACTGGCAGAGACTCTTTTTCCTAACAATCTAGCCATGATCCATTTAACCTGGGATGGCAATAAGTCTTTAGGATTCTGGGGAATCTTGACCTTAGCTGTCTCAGCACTGCTTACAACTGAGGAACAACCAAAGGGCACCCAGTCCATGCCGGTTGCCCAGCCCACCTTGTTCTGTCCAGCAAAGCTTGCTTAACCAACCTTGAGGAGGAATACACTACCAGCAACATTTTGGAGTGGCTGCTAGGATAGGGTTAACACAGAAGCTGCTAACAAAGCACAATATCATGGAAGGTTCTCAGAAAAGTTGGGTTCATACTGGGGACTGCTTGGCCTGTGTACATGCAGGGACAGGCTCTTGTTACTTATAAAAGGGCTGGGTTTTTGAGCTTTTGGGGTTGCTTTATCTTATTTCTCTTTTTCTTCTTAAGACCTGTGTACCAAGAACACTGGGCTTTGTTTAACACATACTGACACAGAAGCTACATAAATGCTTTCTACAGCAAAAATTACCCTCTACTCTCTGTTTCCTTGAAGCTCCTCCAAAGAAAAAAAGTTTGGACAGTTCCTAAGTTTAGACACTGGATTCTTCTTATTCTTGTTCTCCTGGCTTCTCTTAGTACCGCAGTGATCAGATACACAGGTATCAACTGCCCAGATTCTCCTGCACTGATTTTAAACTAGGCAGCAAGCAAGGACTTTCCTGCTAATGTGAGGTAGCTTGGAAAAACAGTTTCAATCCATACATATTTGTGGGTGTTTGTGTGCGTACATGTGTCTATATAAAGAAGAATAAAAATCAACAAAGAACAACTGGAGTTGTGATCTATGTTAGCAGAAATTCTATTCCTTCTTGGAATCTTTTCTTTACATCCCCTGATGGCTCAGACAGTCCAACATATTTTTCACACCTCCACTCAAATATACTCCCATCGTGACTCCAGAGCGGAAAGGCACACGACAATGGTACACCTGGTGGATGTCTAGTGGTCTAAAAGTGTTACAGCTACACAATACACTAACAGCAGCACACTCCTCATGTGGTTGGGTGGCACTACAGCTCTGCCTGGAATTAAATCTTGTGCAGCTTAGTGGTGTGAAATACATCTGTCTCAGATGGCGGAATAAATTGGTTTCAGTGAACCGATCATATCAGTCACCTACAGGCACCAATCTCTGCAGCAAGGTGGCTTCTAACTCTCTTATTCCAGCCCTAAGCTTGTAACAATCCCTCAGCAAATTTCTGCAGCTCCCTGTAAAATAACCAGGGTCCATATGTAAAAGCACTGTGCCAACTCCAGTAAGGATCTCTCCACTGTGTTTGTTACTTGCCATTTCATTGTTCTTCCAGATGGATTGCAGAAAAATACATTTAAGCCATAAAGATGTGTGGACGAAAAAAAAGGCAACACTTACCAACTTCCTCTGCATCAGTCTTTCATTAGCTTTGATTTTTAAGACTTACCTGGATTCCAATCAAAATTCCTTGCTTAGGAAAAGTAAACCCAGTGGCAAGCATGGCTTTCTGGAAGGCAGAGTACACATCCTCTCCAAAGCATGCAACCTAGGAAAGGCACAAAGAAGACAGCATGAGGGGCCAAGACAAAAACAACCCAGAACGCTGTTTCAAAGGCAAAGAGGGATAATAATATTGAAACGTGCTCCTTTGACTTCTTCATGCAGAATCAGACTGTTATTGCATGGAGTCTGCAGGCACATAAAAAAAAATAAAATCAAAATATCACTGCAGGCAAATCTCACAATGTTAATGAAGCAATAATGTAGGAATAGGCAACGCTTTAGTTTCAAACAGCACACCAAGGAATAACAGCAATTGATTTTGCTGAGTTATGTGAAAGTTGCACACACTTTCTGCTCCAGTGTTTGCAAGTGCACTGCAAAATGTTTAACACTGTGTAATGCTTAAATACCTGCGAGTGTTCCGCATGCAGGCATGCTTGTGTGTGTGGACACGGCAAACTGCTGACTGCATCTGTGCCATCACACGCTTCTGCTGATGGAAAACCATGTGCTTTTCCATTAGTTTACACAGATGCATGGAATTCCAGCAAAAAGTCAGTAGGCACTTACCAACTGGAATGATTTTGTTGCTTTCTTAAGGATTTATCTTAGACAAATAAGATCTTGGTATTAAAAACCACGTAGCAGTTCTCCATCACTCAGAACTGCCTGTGGATCTCAGCTGCTTACAGACTGTCAGATGACAATGACATTGTTCAAGAATCAAACCGCATCCCTCGCCCAAATTTGGAATTCTGAAGATAAAGGAATGCAGGAGTTTTTGTGCAAGTAAGCAAAGAAACAACTGAACAGCCCTTGCTTTTTCTGGCTGACTCCACACTTGAAAACCAGAGCAAAGCAGAAACTGCCAACAGATTTTTCCCTTTGAAATAACAAATCTACACAATTATACAGATGGGATAAAAGGGCTGATAGAGGATTGCTCTCCTGTTTCCCTCTCATGGTCCTTCCCATCACAGAGTGAACACATTTATGGTCTCACAGTTTCCATGGTGAACAGAAAGCAATATTTCATCATGGAAGAAGAACAAACCGTGATATGCCAGAAGTGGGAAAAAAAATAAGAACTGCACAAACAAAAATCCCACAGGGGACTGGAAAAATACTGGTGACAACTTGTTGCTTAGCTTTTCTTCAACAACTCATCCTTGAGCCTTCAAGTCAGCTTTGCAGTGCAGGTTTTCTGAGAAGAGATGCACATCTCTTTGTAGGTGATGGATAATCCTATCCTGTAGGCTTGGCCAGGGATTGCAACATGCCAGGGGAAGTTTCCCACTGCCACACAGTCACAGTGTGTGCCTGAATCACCCACAATACCCAAAGGAACCTCCAGCACCACACCTGCTAGTGTTGTGGGAACAGACTCCTGGTAAATGCAGCTCTGCCAGACAGATATGACAAATTCAATCCCAAATCAAGCCCTGTGTGCTGAAAATGTCTTTGAGGAATAATTGAGCATTTTACCCGAGTTATTATACTTACTTCACTCATAAGAAAGACCTTCATAACTGTCACATTTTATGGCATTTGTGAATATGGATCTTTCCAATGCATAAAAGTTAATAGTCCCTCCCTTATGATCAAAGTAATCTCTGACTCCATATAAAGCTAAAAAAGATAATTCTTGCCCTTAGGTACATTTTTCATTCCACTGTTTTTTTGGAGGGTGCGTAGCAGAAATGTCCTCCATGTAGTCAGTTTTGTTCTGAAAATAAGGAAATCACTGGGCTTTTTTCTGTATACTAACCTATACTGACAGGAAATCTTCCACAATACTGATTTCCCATGCATTAAAAAGAGTGAAACACAGTAATCCTGGAGATACGTAAGAGAGCTAAGGTTGTTCTAAAATTATAAGTCTAATGATTTTTCTTACAAAAATGGTAAGTTTTTTCCAGAGAAAACAGTGCAAGAAGACATAGAAGAGCTCATATCAAATGAGGCTCTGCCACCTGCCTAGCTGTGATGGAGCAGAGTCAAGCCTAATGTCATTTCCTCACAAATTAATCACTTCCCAAGTTGGCTTTCCAGACTGGAATATGTCTCTAGCTACTGCTATCTCTTATAGAAGTAGCAGAGCAAGCAAGTTTAAAGATAGCTTGAATGTATCTACAGAAACTATTGACAAATCAGCAAGAACTCAAACAAGCCTCTTTGTTCTGCATGCACAGTACTTCTTCAAACGTTGTCTTGAGAAACTATTGAAAAGCAAGAGTTCCCATCAGTGCTAAGTCTGCTCAGGAAGAGGAACGGCTTTGTTCCTTTATGATGTGCCATGCTTTCTCAGATACACTACAGAAACACGTCACAGCCCTGCTGTGTGCAAAGCAGCTCCGTCTCCCTGATACTACAGACAGCCAAAACCACAGTTATCGCATTTCTTGCCTTTTTGCACCTTGGGACATGCTTTGATGGTTACCAGGCAACATCAGAAACGTGGCCACATGTATTTGTTGCCTTTAAGTAACTAGCAGGTTCCAAGACCAAACGCCCATGACTTGGAATCTTCATATTGCTACTCTGGTGTGTACCAGTTGGGGGTTTTTGAAGGCTGTATGCGCTCGTATGTCAGGAAGCTGGTGATTCATAAAACGGACTGACGCATCGAGAACCTCCCAGAACCCAGCAGCTCTCAGACTAACTCATTTCAGGCTGTCACATCAAGCAGGTCCAATGCAGAGCCCACATGCAGGTAAAGAGGGACATCCAGTGGCTGAATCAATCAGGTGTTCCATGACTATGTGTTCTCACAGATAAGAAAGATGTTTTTAATTCTCGAGGACACAGATGCCATCACGACTCAGATTACTTTAAAGGTTTGTGTTTAAAGGTTATTTGCTTAAATAGTAATTAAAATAAAAGATACCTCCCCTGTAGAGGCCATTTCACATCGGAGAACAGGATCGGCATCTCTCAGCCGGGACCAGGAAAACATTGGGGCCTTAAGAGAGAAAGAGGGTGGGGATGGAAAGGAGAATGAATATTTAATAGATTGCTGCAAAACTCCAGTTACACTAAAAGCTAGAGAAAGAGATAAACATGAGTTAATCCACAAGAATCACTGGTCAAGGCTGATAAGCAAAGGAGCACTTGGCAAACAGGCATCCCTAGCATCTTGATGATGGACTGGAAAAAAAATGAGCACACATTTCACCACTAAATCATCCTCTTAACTCTCCCAATCTCGTTCATATCTTGACAGCAGATTTCTAATCTATGGTAGTCCACTATCATTTTTAAGACTTTTTAAAACAGAAAAGTCTACAAAGTGTTTAAATCACGAAACAAGGAGAGATACTATCTAAAGCCAGTCAGTTTTCTGAGCAAACATTTTTGCAGCAGAAATCCTTCATTCGCAGGATGAAACCATTCCCCGGGAACACAGCCTTGTTGGCAGAATGCAGGTGAAACTTGGCAAACCATTTTCAGGTTCTTTTTCCCTTTCTCCCTCAAAAATACACACCACTAATTTTTGTCTAACCCTCATATGAGTGTATTACAACTACTGATTATCTTCATTACTGTTCTGCGGAGTCAGGACATAGCAGTATCATTAACCTCTAAGTTCTTCTTTCTAATTTAACTTCATTAAAAATAAAGAATAAAACAATAAATCCCTGGTAAAGAGCCTGTGACCACATGTGGGAAACATTCCAGAATAATGGTCTACTAATTAATGATTTTTTACAGGTTATTTTAACTATCTTAAACTACTACAGGTATTTACATTAAGACAGCATCGCCGCTGCTTAGAGAAGATTCTGGTTTAGAAACCAAAGATGAAATTCTATGCTTGGAGGTCCTGGAGATAATACTGCAGGCAAGACAGATGCTGTTTCATGGCACCTAACACTGACCAACTAAAATGTGACAGCACAATTTCTCTGCGAGAGGTTTCTCAGTGGATGTCATCTGTCACAGTGACTTTTAGATCAGTTTTGCTTCCTCTGTAAGAGAAAATTTTTACAGTAGCCAACTCTCCTGTCTCATGCCGAGATCTGACAGTCAAGGTGGATTATTTTTAATGCATGTCTTAAGAGGTAACAATCAAGAAAAGTCTTCCAACCAGTCCCCTAAATTTTGTCTGCCATCAATGTGAAAAATCAATCTGAAGGAACAGACTCTGTCTAGTACTGAAGATAAATCTTATGTAAAAACTTTGCCAGTTATGATCTATCCATGATTTAATCTTGGTCAGGATGAACATGTTTCACTCTGAAAAGAAAGACAGCAAGGCAATATTTTGGTCACTAAAACTAAATTGATGGGACTCCAAAATCACAAAGGAGAAGCTACGTTGAGAATGAAAGCAAATTCATATTCTCTTCCTAGAGTACTTCCAAACTGCTGGAGAAACTAAATTCCATTCCCATGCAGATACTCCTACTAATAAAACCATAAAGGGACAGAAAATACGATGCTCAAGTAATGAGAACCAGGTTTAACAGGAATGCTTTTCCAAGTTCAGCATTTCCAAATGCGTTAGCAGGGTTTTCTATCTGACAAACCCACACAGAACACAAGCAGTGCAAAAGGCTTTGTAGCAAAATTTTCAAGAAAAGAGCTGGCTTTTCTGCTCTGTAGCCCACATTCCCAGGAGAGGTGAAACTCTTGACTGTTTATCTAACAACAATCAGCAACAGAAGCCCCGAGTCTAAATAACAGAAACTCATAGAAATAAACGGCACTCAAAAATAATAACAAAAAACCCTCAGACTAGACTTCCAGAAAAACACTCAGCTGTGGTATCAAAAGAAAGCATTAGCTTGCTTCCAGACTGAAGATTTTCTTAGCGGAAAGATGTTATTTCCTATTCTTTCAGTTCTCACTTAATATGGAAGCTATTAAAGCTTCAAAGTTCCTGTACAAGCAATTCTCATTATCAATCATATCCTTGCACTGCTGCTCTAGATTTTTATGAGTCAGAACTTCAATTTTTTTCTTCCACCAAGCATTCAAAACATTTATAGCACATTTTGGTATCTCGAGTGCAGTCTAAATCTAGTAATTCTGAAAAGTAACATCTTGGCCCCACTGAATTCAACAAATCCAAGACTTTAACCCTCCTTTAACCGGTGGAAAAGTAAAACAGGTTCTGTGCATTCAACAAAGGCCCATGTCCCAGTCCTGGAAGAAAAAAATCAGGGGGCACCCAAAACACAAATTTGTACATGTCCACACATAGATCAGACAGCATTACAAAAAGGCTTCAGTATTCAAGAAGAACTTGAGCATTCAGTTCTTCAAGTGCAGATCTCTCAGACAGTTTGGATTCATAATTCACAACGTGTTAAATACAAGGAAAAAAGGGAGATTGTTGCTGTTTAGCACTGGATAATTTCCCTTCGATGCCTCTAAAATACCCAATGCACATTATCATAAAAGAAACTAGAAACGGTCAATGTGGCCAATATGTTAACTGTTCTGCAGGCATCAATGCACTCGTTAACATCTATTAACATGCTAAGTGCTGGCTCTGTTATACTCTTTTTGAAACCATACCTTAATCCCAACGTATTCGGATGGAATAATGGGATGCTCCAGTGTCGGGAGGGATGACTCATTAACCTCATTTCCAGTCATCACTTTTGTGGCCACGTCAATGAAGTCCACACCCAGAGTCTTGGATACAAAAGGAAAGGAACGAGAAGCCCGCAAATTGCACTCTATTACCTGATGGGATTAGGGCGGAGAAATGCTTCAGTCAGTTGCCGTGCAACAAGGAAACAGATTAATTCGTGTCTCTGGCAATCAGTCCTTACTCCTCTTGGCAGAGATGGTCTTCAGATTGCCAAATAAGAGGCAGTGAAGCTGTGTTCAATGTTACAAAGAGCAACGAGGGACGGGAAGCAGGCAATTTGAGATAGAAGACAGCGATATTCTGCACCTGAGTTTCAGCTTTGCTGCCCATAGATCTCACTAGAAATTGTCTTATACTATACCCTTAATGCACAAACAGCATGAGAATTTATGCAGAAGCATTAGGTACAAGTTTTAGAAGCCCTCCTTGTTCCTTTTTCATGGTAATGGCACTTAGCGAATGCCCAGCTAGTTTTACCTCATCTTCATATGGAAGGCATTCGGTGACAAAGGCATGAAATGGGAGTTCTTGCACCTTCCTGAGAAGCAGGCCACCAAACCCATTAGCAAGAAGCTAAGTGTTGTAAGAGAAAACAAAGGGGCAGAAAGGCAAGGCAAGAATAGGTAAATAAAAAGAGAAGGAAAAAGAGGGATTAATCCACAAAAAAAGGCTGAAGGAAAACAAAGAAAGAAGACTCTGTCCTATTCCTCTGAAGAGTTTCTGAATAACTGCGTGAAATAAAAGAAACGTGAGGAACAGTTCAGTATGTTTTCCTCAACAAACTGCCCGAACAGCATCTCCAGTAACATCTCTACCATACTATGTCAGGATTTCCACCCATTCACTGCTTCCTCAATCTTACTCTGCTTTCACTCCTCTTATCTTCCTCCAGGAGGAACAGAAAACAAACTGTCACCTATAAAAGGTCTGATATCTGCCATACTTCTGTTACTGAGAGCTATCAAGACCACACTACTTAGAAAACCATGTTAGCAGCTTATATTAGAAGCTTTATTACTTATATTGTCCTGCTTTCTTTCCAGTAACACGGAAGGCTTATTTTAATAATTGAAACAGCTAAAGACCAGAAGGGATATCTGAGAGCTGAAAGCAATGACATTTAGTTCACAGGATGAGGCACGGGTCTCAGTGCTGTCCACCCTGCTAAACACTGATGATTTTGGGAAGGACAAAAGCCATGGAGAAATTAAGCTACTGCTGACGGACATGCTGTAAGTTAGAAATCCACAGCTGTAACTGCCACATAGCTTTTCTGACAGAGAGAGACTGCAGGAACCATGCACCTAACTATACCCAGCAGAGTACACCTTTGCTTGCCAGTTACCAGCACAGTACTTACCAGCACATTATTGCCTCGTACCAAGAACTGCACGTTGAATGGACCAGAGATGGCAAAGGCATTTGCAATCTTTCTTGTAGCAGATTTTACCTACCAAAGATAATATACACATATATAAACAAAAATCCCACAAAATAGCACCATACCAACAAATCATCTCAAATATGGATTCCTTAGAATATTCTATCTCTCTGCTAGTGCATTGTTTCTCCATATAGCCTCATTTTGGCAATAAAAGTATATTTCAGAAGCAAAGAATATTGTGGTAACCCAGAACCTGAGGCTTCCTTTGACTGCAGAAGTAAAAACACAGTTTTGTGTGTATGTGAAAAGGGGAGCAGGGGAAGAGAGAAAGAATTAAAACCTGTCCCGTCCGTTGCAGCTCCTACGCTGAACACTGCAACTTGTATAACCCTTTGTGAAATAAAGAGTAGTGATGTTTACCTACTTGGTATCACAGGCATCCCAAGAGTCTTTCACCAACAAGCCTGTCCCATCAGTGGGAGATGTGTCAGCAGAAATACTCCTAGCAAAACTGGGAGAAAACTATGGCCCTAATTTTTTGGTCAGCAATAAACCACACACTATTTCAGTACAAGACTTTGAATAGCTTGGCTCCTGAAGATGGCTGCTGCCAGAAACAAGGCACTGGACATCTCTGTAAGCAGAGTTGGGGCACCGACAAGATGACATCGTGAAGGATTGCATATTCATTCAGTACATGCATGTTGACAACTAGCTCCATATTACTAGGCTTATTCTTCAAAGGGGAAAAGAGTAAAATTAAGTGAGGTTCATTCATTCTGATATCCTTTCCAGAAAAGATATACAGCTAAAAAGATCTAATCATTTAAGGACAGGGGAGAAGTGGAAAGTGAACCCTGGCATACACATGGATAGGATGCTCCTCTCCTGCAAAGAAGTTCATCCTAAGAAAAAGAGAAAAGAAACCCAACAAATCTAAAAGTGTGTACTCCTACTGCTTAAATTAATGGAACACAGTTCAGGTGGTCTTATAAATGCAGCAGAGTCACAGGGAGCACACTGATGTCCTGCATTTCCAGAAATCACACTGGCCTTTAAAAAAAACAAACATTGTTGATTTCTCCTGAATTTTCCTTACAAGTTATACCAAGCAAGGAGAAAGTTGAAACAAATAGCTTTTCTCCTTTCTCTTTTCAGAGCACCTACCTTCTCCAGGGCTCCCTGGCTAATAGTCTGTGTGGGTAACATGAGAGTGGCATCTCCAGAGTGCACACCAGCATCTTCCACGTGCTCTGAAACAGCATGTGCAATAACCTGCATGTAATGAGACAGTAATCAGTCACATCGCAGTTTCTCATAAGGGATGTGCCCTCAACTCCCTACCCTTTGCTAGGCACAGGCCAGCAGGCTCTTGAATAGAGCTGTATCCCAAAACAAAAACAGATGGTTCACGAAGGAAATCCCCCAATATTCTTGAGGAAAATACATCTAAACCGAACACAGGGCATATGAAAAAGAGGATTATGTCAGTTTCTTTCATACTGTGCTTCAGCAAATGAAGAATGGTAAATTGTACACAGCTTGGAGATCCTATGACCTCCAGTAACACATACTGATTTAGAAGCTAACAGCTCATTAGACTTTAAACCTCATCTTTAAGCTCTCCTGCCCATCAAGACCAGAAATTTCCCCCCAGATTTGTCTACATTTGCTTACTCTTTTACAGAACTTTAATTGCACAGAAAAACAATAAGGGGAAATTCAAGCCTCGGGGTTTATGCTAAATAAAGTTGCATCAAGGCACGCTATCTTGATACTCAAAAAGACAACGATCTTGTCTGCTGGTTAAAAATGAAGATTGAAAACAGCATTTCTATAAAACGAACAGTTTGTGATTGCTTGTGAAAACTGGAATAGATCAGCAATGAAATGTAAGGTGAAGCTGTAGCAGTAAAAACATGTAATACCATAACACATGCTAGTAATTCTGATGCAAGTCATTTGTGAAGCCAGCAACCTGCAAATCCATAACAATTTTATTCTAAAGGACTCGTCATGTGACTGAGCAATGCTTAAAGCAAAAATAATGCATGTAAACAAATAATTCAGGTGTATACAATAAAGTATAAAGTATTTCAATCGTGATGTTTTTGAACCTCAGACAAATCCCTCTTCTCCCATTTTTCTGCTCTTCTCAGCACCACACAGCAAGTCATTAAAACCAGACATTTTTACAAATCCCATATCTTAGAAAAAGTTTAATAATAAAGGAAAGCTGAAGTTCTTACTCTTCCTGCCTTGGCTACAGCATCCATTTCCACCTCGCGGGCATCTTCAATAAATTTAGTGAGTACCACTGGGTGATCCTGTCATCATGACAAGACAGAATAAGAAAGCTTTTATTTGATAGTATTTGTGGATCATCCAAGCACTCTGCTATTCAGCACAGGAAAAGCTCTGGAAGCGGAGTCTCGCAACACCAATCCATGAATATCCTTATTCCACAGACAAGTGAACTTTGCCAAAGAAATAACTGGAGAAAACATCACATGATTTCCCCAAAGCCACTGAGCCCTCCATAAAGTGTCACTATGAGAGAGAATTTGCAGGCAAAGGGCTTAGGGCTTTTAAGTGACACCACAGATGCAGTGATCTCAGATCTTGCCTTCTTACCTCTAAGATCTTCAATGTGTCCCCTGCTCTGAGTCTCACAGCCATCTCACTGGGCATACTGCTTCTCAGATCAACTGATTCTTGGCATACTTAAGGACAATGCAGAATGGCTGTTTGCTATGGCAGTAAGTCACACGTTTTAGGCAACCAACCCATTCCTTTCTCATTTCCCTGCCTAGTTTCCTAAGTCTCCCAAGGGAGAAGCTGCCACTAATTATAGCTGTCCAGGATCAACCTCCCCTTGACTCTCAGGTTCCCTTGTACACGCAGTTTTCCTCCCTCTTCTTCCCACCCATCTCTGGGATGCCAGCACACACTCGCCCAATGCCTTCTCCTCCCAGCCACCTCCTCTCCAACAGATGGTTAAAAACCTAATCCACATTCTTCCAGACCAGCTTTATGTTTCAACATTTTAACTGTCCCACCCACTATTAACTGCCTGTTATTTATTAGAGAATAAAAGGGAATAAATGACAGCCAGGGCATGCTCAAAAGACTCCTCTTGAAAAAAGATAAAGCAACTTTGAAAGTTACCAGACAATTCCTTACATTTATCAGTGCAAGGGTAAATTCACAGGCAAGGACAATGCCACAGCCTCTGCTGTTTCATAAATTTAGTGGCTCATGTCCTGTAACTTTCTGTTGCGCTGCAGTTTTTCATAAGGAGATGTTAGATATGCACACAACCTTGTTTATTCCAATCTATTGCAAATCTTGCAAGAAGTTTTGAACATTACTACCAACATAAACGCCATAATGAGACAACACCATAATAGCTAAGTGGCTAAAACAACAGAACATGGGTCAGGAGATTTATCTGGAGATGTTTTGTTGGGTGAAGCAGAAATAGGAAAGCCTTTGTAATAGAAAAGTGAAGTCCGTGTCTCATACAGATGCTCATTTTCAGTTGTACACTCACAGTTAATTCGGTAGAATCAACTACAACCCATAACAAGCCTTGATGAAACTAAAAATCTCCGTAACTTAAAAGAAAACAGTACATCTGTTGTTTCAATTTTTGCTAGTTCAGCTTCGGCTATATTAACGCTGTTAGCAAAATAAAAACACCACATGAAGAAAGAAGTCTTCCCTTTGCAGTCTGACCAAACTAGCAAAACTTTAGCATGTAAATTTACCATACATCTCTGCAGGATCAGGGCCAGAGCACCCAAAAAGTAATTGTGTGCCCAAGAAGTACAGCTGCTTGCGTCTGCAGCATTGAGGCAGTATTGGTGTAGTAGAAATGACCATCACACGGACCCAAAGGGAACAGCTCCTCTTTTCCCCAGGATCACATCATGCACTGCAAGCTCCCCAGCCCCCCACAGGGCCTTCTGTACCAGGGCTGAGATTCCCAGCAATGAAAAGCTGCAATGCCCAATTAAAGTCAATCAAGCTGTGACTATTTAAGCTGATGAAGCTCACTTTCCTGGGCCATGGTAGGAAGCTACAGCAACTACGACAGCACTATTCCAAAGAGGGAACATTTGAAACAAATAAAGAAATAAAGCCACCACCAAAAAAAGGGGGAGGGGATCAAAATAAAACAGACAAAACTCAAACTGTTGAAAGGTCAGACTCCAGATATTGTATATTATCATTTCAAGCTCTGCCGTTTCATTTTTTCCTCCCACACTCTCAGCTCTCCGAACATCCCTCATTCAATATAATACCAATGATGAGTATAAAAGAAAATCAGGCTTTGAGTTGTTTACTACGTTCTGAAGCGCTCAGGTCTTTGGGGAATTGCTGAGATTTCCCTTTTCTACATTTCTACGTACTGTCCCAAATCCTTCCTATCGGTAGAAAAGAAAAACACTGAAGAAATCCCCAAATCAGGTTTTGAAGAACTTTTAAAATCAAAATCTTTCATCTTATGCTTCATGTACTCTGAAGGTCAATAACCCCACCTAACTAACAGTAAGCAAGCAGCTGTCCTGCTTCTGTATCAGAAGAAACTCAGTATATTATTTGCACGCTTAAATGTCATAGCAAAAGCTCGCAAAGGTTCCTGGAATCAAGATCTGCCCTTTCGGGAATGAACCGAGGGGTCAAACTCTAATTTCACTGGCTCCTCAGAAACAGATGGAAAACAAAACAGGTAAAAATGACACCGTAGGCACAAAACATAAAAGCAGCA